>NC_053159.1:48748954-49113954 GCF_016835505.1 Polypterus senegalus
CAGCTCTTCGTTATACTCAAATTAACTTTTTCCAGCCTCTTATTGCTACTTGTCCCAAATTTTTTGGGATTTGTTGACACCGTGAAATTTTGAATCAACATATTTTTCCCTTAAAAATGATACATTTACTCGGATTAAACGTTTGATCTGTCATCTACGTTCTATTACAAATAAAATATTGACATTTGCCATCTCCACATCATTGCATTCAGTTTTTATTCACAATTTGTTTAGTGTCCCAACTTTTTTGGAATCCGGTTTGTATATATATTTCTCAGCTGCAAAGCGCGGGTATTTTGCTAGTATATATATATATATATATATATACTAGCAAAATACCAGCTTTCAGAGTGAGAAGTAGTGTGTTAAAGAAGCAATGAAAAGAAAAGGAAACATTTTGAAAATAACGTAACCTGATTGTCAATGTAATTGTTTTGTCACTGTTGTGAGTGATGAGTGTTGTTGTCATATATATATATTATATATATATATATATATATATATATATATATACATACATATATATCTACATATATACACACACATATACATACATACACACACATATATACACACAAATACATATATATATATACATACATACACACACATATATATAAACATATATATACATATACATACATATCTACATATATACACACACAGCTATTTCAGTATCAGTGCAATACGCTGTTTGTTAAAACGGTTGACTCCGCTCTTACGTGCAATAAAAATCAAATCATTCAGTTGTCTTTGCTCATATGTCATTTTAGAGCTGGACGCCTGGCATCTTTTTTGGCCACAAGTTCGTTTCTGTTTGGTGTGAGGTTCTGTGTTGTGGAGATTCTCAGGATGGATTGCAGGTGCTCATCAGTGAGGCGACTCCTGTGTGCTGTTTTGTTATTCTTTATCACTGAGAAGAGCTTCTCACACAGATATGTGCTACCAAACATGCACAAGGTTCGAGCCGCATGTAGACGGACTTTTTTTGTTCTTCAAAGTCACCAAAGCGCCGTGCAAACTCAGTGCGCAATAACTCTAGTAAGCGGTAAGTGTTGGCAAGGCAGCTGAAGCGCTGCATTATGGGATCTGTAGTTTATTGTGTTACCAGCGCTTCATATACCCGGCTTTAATAACAATAATACAGTATATAAAATGATCTCGGGCGGATATAATTACACCCGGTCGGATGTGGCCCGCGGCCCTTGAGTTTGACACATATGGACTAAATAGAACTTGAAAAGATATATTTTTTTCAAATGTGATCGCGCAATTCAGATAGAGTTGGCACTACAGCCTGCATGCCTCAATGAGTCATCCTCTCCTCGCTCTTACTTTTTTACCGTTCATCTAATGAATACACTGAGTATGGCTTTACCAAAACAATCATTGATGGCGAATAAAGTATCCATTATTCGAGTATGTAGAGCGGGATATATATATGTACATATATATATACCCGCGTATCGCAGCGGAGAAGTAGTGTGTTAAAAAAAGAAGAAAAAGAAAAGGGAACATTTAAAAAATAACGTAACATGACTGTCAATATACAGTATTTGTTTTGTGAGTGTTACTGAGTGTTGCTGTCATCAAGGATTTGATTATCATTATTTCTTTCAATCAGGTTCGATTTGTAGGATGTGTTGTGTTCAAGTAACATTCCGTGTTTGTCAATCGTTGTAAAGATGACAGGTTTCATTCATCGATTCGTTTCTTACTGCATCAATAAACAGCTCATCTTCTTCTTTATCTGAGACCTGACACACTGCATGCACGGGTTTTTTTTTTTACACTGTCTTCCTTTAGCGGGACATTGACTTTTTCCACCGTGTGCTTTGTTTCCACAGTAGCTGCATTTATGAATATGCTTATCAGACGCTTCATATTTTTTGCTGCCTTTTCAATTGTGTAATTCGGTTTTGTTCAGCTCTTTGGAACTGTTGCTTTTTATCTGTGCACTGCGTCAGTTCACGTGAGCCACTCGGTGTACTTGCATCGAAGGTTCCCAGCTGTGCTGGTGCCATCTCGTGCTATGTCCATAGCTTTATTTAATGTTACCTTAGTCCTGGCACTTAAAACTTTCTCTCGCAGTTTCGCTGAGTTTGTGTCAAACACCACCCTGACCATCTCATCTTCCTCTCCATAAGCACAGTACTTCACCCGTGAATATTTACGCGTGGCAGTTTGCTATTGGATTGCCGCTGACGGACGGCCTTATATGGGCAGGCACTAAATTACAAACGCCAGCGGCAGCCTGTCTATGAACTTAATTTAAAGTGTAGGTTTACATCGTGCTTTGTTTCTGAAGTAGCAGAACTCATGAATATGGTTGTATATGTCACTTTCGCCGCTTCTTATTGTTTCGCTGCCTTCTCAATTATATAATGCATGTTTGCTTGAGCGCTTTTTTGAGGTCTTCCTGGTTTTCTATGTACTGCGTGATTACGTGGGAGGCGTGATGATGTCACACGAAACTCCCACGGCGTTGAAGCTCATCTCCATTACAGTAAATGGAGAAAACTGCTTCCAGTTATGACCATTACGTAGAATTTCGATATAAAACCTGCCCAACTTTTGTAAGGAAGCTGTAAGGAATGAACCTGCCAAATTTCAGCCTTCCACCCACACGGGAAGTTGGAGAATTAGTGATGAGTCAGTGAGTGAGTCAGTGAGTGAGTGAGGGCTTTGCCTTTTATTAGTATAGATATATATATATGTGTATATATATATATATATGTATATATATGTATATATATATATATACACACACACACATATCCACATATATATATATATATATACATATATTATAAGGGGTGGGACTCGATTAAAAAAATTAATCTAATTAATTAGAGGCTTTGTAATTAATTAATCTTGATTCATCGCATGTAATTGCACAAGTTAATTTGCCCCAAAGTGCAAATGTTTTTTTTTTAATTTAAAAGGGTCTTAGTGGGCGACAGAATCAAATAATAGACATGAACATGAATATTGTAAACTCAAGCTCTTTTAATTTCTGAAAAAAAAAATGCATTTAAACTGCATTTCAATTCAAATCAGAATCATCATCCGAGGCTAAAACTGGTCAGACTTAAAAATAAAGTGGTATTCTAAGTACTTTAAGTACATGTTCAGAATGGTATTGTCTTTAAATAATAATAAGAAAAATTTCAATATAAAGTGCAGTTTTTCATCTTAAAAAAATAAGGCAGAAACATAAAAGTTAATTTAACCAGCTTCACCTTTAAACTCTGAGTAACCTTAGCCAAAATTATTTTGTACATTAGGCTAAAACATTGTGATCATTGAACATTTTGTAATTAGATGTAATTAAAATTACTAACGGTCACGGAAGTCCAATGATCCCCAATAAGAGCCAAAAAGTCATCTTTCTGCATCTAATTTTGCTTGCTTTTCAGTGTCATAAAGCTGTTGAATTTTACCTGAAATAGTCTCTCGGCACGGCAGTTGAAAAGTTGGATGACCTAATGCTAACTGTAGCACATTTTCTAAACCCCTATCTTCCAGCGCTGTTAGTGGTCTACAGTCCAAAGCAATCCATTTTGCGAGAGAATTTGTAAGTTTGACCGATGTTGACTTACTAATTTTGGTCCTGAAGCCAGTCATTTCATCAGTTTTGGGCTGCCGACACCTTTTGTTGGTACTCAAACCCATACTGCTAGTGCTAACAGCATACACAGTTTCTGTGTTCGCTGTAACAAGTTTTGCATTTAGATGGTACCGTAAGGTTGGAGTGCCTCGGTGTTATGCAAACTCCTTTTTGCACAGTTTGCACAAAACCACGCTTTTATCAAGGCTTCTGTCGGGTAGTCTTTTGAAATTAAATTTTCCTCCAATCAGTCCTAGCAACACGCTTTCTTCTGACTCTTATATTTTTGTAGTGCTGATGTGTGCATTAATATAATCGGTGTACCAGGAAATCATGCATTGAGAGAAGTTCCCCTTTGCTTGGAGTGCAAAGTGTGATTACGCGTTATGGAGCACATGCATCAAAGCTTCCCAGCTGTGCTTGTGCTAAGAAAAGGAAGCATTTTAAAAATAACATAACATGATTGTCACTGTAACCATTTGTAAGTAGTGCCTGGAGGATTCAGAGTGTGGAGAAACTCTAGAGACAGCATGTGTATTAACTTGCGGATTTTTCTGTGAGTATTTGGTGGCAGCATGACAAAGTTGCTTCCGCAAGACCACGTTAGCTGCGGAGCACAGCTCAGAGTGAAATGAGGTGAATGGGAGGGGAGAGGATCACGTCACTCCCCCACCCGCCTCAACTGTCAATCCCCCCACAAACACAGTCTCTCAGAATTTGCATTAGCAGAGCCCTTCACCAGCAATTTTAACTTGGTTACAAAGTGATCAAAACTCTCATTTATACCCTGCGTCTTCTCATTAAACTTGTATCCCGCATTAGTTGTGGGCATGACAAACGCCAGCGGCAGCCTGTCTATGAACTTAATTTAAACTTTAGGTTTACACTGTGCTTTGTTTCCGAAGTAGCTGCAGTCATGAATATGCTTGTATGCGTCACTCGCTCGCTTCTTATTGTTTCGCTGCCTTCTTAATTGTATAATGCATGTTTTCTTCAGCGCTTTTTGGAGCTCTTCCTTGTTTTCTATGTACTGCACTCACAGTCAGTTCACGTGATTACGTGGGAGGCGTGATGATGTCACACGAAACTCCGCCCCCACGGTCATCGAGCTGAACTCCATTACAGTATATGGAGAAAAATAGGTTCCAGTTATGACCATTACACGTAGAATTTCGAAATGAAACCTGCCCAACTTTTGTAAGTATGCTGTAAGGAATGAGCCTGCCAAATTTCAGCCTTCCACGTCCACGGGAAGTTAAAGAATTAGTGATGAGTGAGTCAGTGAGTGAGTGAGGGCTTTGCTTTTTATTAGTATAGATACACACACACACACAAACACATATATACATATGTAATTGTAAATAAAACATTTAAAAAAATGGCAGAGAAGTAAATAGGATGTTTAATCACGGCACGAGTATCACTGTGAACAGATCAAACAGCATGTAACATCTTCTTTGCCTTGCCAGGAAAAAATGCCGCTCACAATCATATTTCAAAAAGTGTCTGGATCAATTTTCTTAGTTCTTTTTTTGCTTCCTCCAGAGAAGTAAAAATGTAGAACTTGCCTTGAATGTCCACTTTCAATTTAGCAGGATTCAAGAAGCTCTATCTGATCTCAGCTTTTAGTAAACGCTGTTTAATGCTGTAAAATGCAGCACATTTAGAAGCTGTCGAAGGTGAGAAATGAGGGAAAATACAAATGTGGTTACTGTCAAACATAACCTCTTGTTTCTGTCTAAGATAGTGGGTTGGATACTGGATGGATGGATAATTTGTCAAAATGCACAAAAAGGCTTCTAGGTTTATTGAGGCATTTGATCCATGTATGTGGCAAGCTGCTGCTATCTCGTGTCTTACAAGAAGTCCTCGCCAATTATTTTAGCTATGAATTTCAAGGGGTTTGGACTTCCACAGTTTTCAGGAAGACTTTCAATTATGATATTATTCCTTCTGTATCCATCTTCCAGTGCAGCTAGTTTGTCTCCAAACACTTTGCATTTAGAATTTGCAGCCGTTGCTTTACCATCAGCAGTAGATGCCAGTTGTTCAACTACTTCAATATGAGTTGTGAACATTTGCTTAACTTCTTCAAACTGAGCACCAAGTGCTCTAAATTTATTTTCCTGTATTTTTGCCTCGATTTTTTCTAGCATACCTTTAAAGTTTCCTCAAAGCGATTGCTTAACACTAGAATCTCTGAAGCCTACAAAAAAAAGTTGTAATGCCTGGCCACCTTAAATTTACTCGCACCTCTTCATCAGCATCTTTGTTTTGCAAATGTGTCAATCAGTACAACCAGCAAGCAGCCTGCTATCCCATCCCCGACAGACACAGCTGAAGTTCTCCCAGCTCAAGTCTATTTATCTGGGTGTGAAGTGTCTGGAATTATATAGGGTAAATAATATATCGTTATTTGGAATACATACATTTCATGTGTGTTCTGTGTCTACAACAACCGGGTTAATGTAGGATGACAGAAAATGTGGGCAAGAAATTTTGAACACATAATTAAAACAGAAATGTTTTTTTTAATATTATAGTAATAATGACAAAATGATGATGTGAAGTGTATAATGTGTGAAGACTAAGCCCAAATATCAATTAAACACTTTTACAAAAGGTATAACAAAACTAATGCGCCTTTATTCAAAAATATAACCGAAGAAAAAGAAATTATTCAATTTACATGTTGCTGTCAATGTGTACAAACCAAAGCCCAAATATCAATCAACAGAACTTACTATTATTATTACTATTACATAATAAAAACATACATTTCATTTGAGTCTGTAACAGCTGGTTTAAAGTTTTGCTACTTGTAAAATACTGTAAATCACTGAAGGGATATAAGCAGTCACATAAACGCCTGTGAATCATGTCTTCTTGGTATCTTGTTGTTACTTGAATTATATTAAATTCAGTTTAATTCTTGAATAAAAGCACACATTTTTCATTATACCTTTGCGAAAGTGTTATTTTTTATTCCAGTAAGCACGTAAATGACATCAAATCTGTCTCTGCCTCTCTCACGCACGCACATACATATCCATGCATGAAAACGTCATTATTTAAAAACTCTATGTCATGTGAACATGTTTTTTTCTACCGATCTTACCCAATCTCTGCGTTTTGGTGCTTGGTACTGAGAAAGCAGAAACTTCTTCTTTTTAGACACAAACACTGGCACTGCCAGATCTAAACACTAGCATGGAGAGTTTCACGTATACTGCATTGACTTTAGCTGCAGATGGAAGTTCCCTTCCCATTTTATTTATGGAGCCAAGAAACGTTGTCTTGTGGTGCAACAGTCTATTAGCCAGCGAAAGCGACATGAAGAAGTTGTCTGTTGTTACTGTACTAGCTTTGTACAGAAACAGCTTTAGGACCACAGCCTTGGAAAGTCTTTCTCCTGTGAGGAGAACCATTGCACATGTGCTTTGTTTCTAGATCTGCCGCAATCCAAAACATTATCCCAAATTTATTAAGCTTGTTTGAGATGTATTGCAAGAAAGGCCAACGGACCTTGGTTGGAAATAGTTGCTCATCAACAGTAAATATGTTGTACAGTGTTGTAATTCAAAACACAGTTCTCAACAAAATGTCTGATATCACAGCAAAGCACAAATGCCGCATGTTATAGTGGTCATGGGGCACTGTATCTTTCATTGCGGGGAGAGCCTGGCTTCAAACTCACAATATTTTGCATAAAAGGCAGCAGCTCTTACCTCTGCACCAGTCAAGCAGACATATTAACTTTCTGTCAATTGATACTTGGGCTTGGGTTTTACTCATTGACAGCAACATGTAAATTGAACGATTTCTTTCTCTTTAGTTACAGTCCTGAATAAAAACACCCATTTTTGTTATATCTTTTGTTAAAGTGTTTATTTGATATTTGGACTTCAGTCTTCAAACATTATTCACTTTAAGTCAGTACGTTGTCATTACTATAACATGAAAAAACTTTCTGTTTTACTTATGTGTTCAACATTTCTTGCTTCACATTTCCTGTCATCCTACATTTATCCACATCATTGTAAACACGGAACACACATGAAATGTATGTATTCCAAATAACGATATATTATAGAATTCCATACACATCACACCCAGATAAACTGACTTGAGCTGGGAGAAATCAGTTGCATCTGTTGGGAATGGGATAGCAGGCTGCTTGCTGCTTGTGCTGATTGAAGCATTTGCAAAACAAAGACGCTGATGAAGAGGTGGCTCGACATTACAACTTTTCTCATTGGCTTCAGGGATTCAAGTGTTAAATATTTCTCCTGGTCTTTAATATCCTGAAGCAGCTTCTTGTTTGTCTTGTATTTGTCCTGTATATCTTTCATTATATCATTTGTAACCTTCTTTATATTATTATTTAGCTCCTTTATATTATTCTTTAGCTCCTTTATATACTCCCCCTCCCCAAAGAGAGTGGTGATCATTGCGATGATCTTTACCTTTTGGTCTTCTCTGTGCTCCGTGGTTGGGTAGCAAGCCCAGTCGATGTTGCTGGCTCATGAGGGGCAATTGACATCACAGAAGGTAAGGCCATTTTCAGTTTCAATTAACCTTCTGGAATCGGCAAGTACTCCTGGTCAGAATCACTTGTACATTTGTTCCCACTTTCGCTCTCGGCTGGAGAGGATGCAGCAGCATCAGCTCCCGGGAGATCTGTGCTTTCGCCTATCTGTTCTGTGTCAGCCTCTGGCAGGCCATACCTTGAGCTTGAACTGGAGGCCTGTGCAGGCTTGGATGAAGCTTTAGCTGTCTTTTCCACTTCTTTCTGAGCTGTTTATCTGCAACGCATGCTATATGCTTGCATATACTGTAATTGAAGCCCCGCAGGTTGAGTAAATACAGGATACCGCGGGATGATAAAAAAAGGATAAATAACACCGCTGCTAACAGAGATCCGTCTCAGATGTTCATTTCCTGAAAAGGACGAGACCAAAGAGAAAGTTTCCTCTAGTTTTTAAGTTGTTTTCGATTGTATAGGCTTTCTTTGCAAGTTATCTACAGGAAAGACCTGCGCTCATAAGGGTTTTAATAACCTGTCTGTCTTCCTTTGTTAGATGTCTTTTTCTCACCACTACAATAGCAATACACAGTACAATATTGTCCAAATAATACTTCAGAGTATGAAGCAACAACTTTTGTTTCAACACTGTTTCTGTACAGATTTGTAATAATCAACAAAAGCTAGGACACCTGTACAAACTGTTTGCATCAATGTTCAAGGCTTAATTAACATCTATTGCTGCAGAAAAGCTGTAAGTTTTTAAACAATTGCTTGTTCCATGAAAAATGCCTTTTGTATTAGATTATTTTCAGTTTTTGGTAACGTAAGCCTTTTCTTTTTAAACTTCTGGCAGTTTACTGCTTACATTTGCACCATTTCCAGTAATTCACTGGACTTAAACTGCTTAACACTTCAATAAAAATGGGAAAAATGAGAGATCTTTTGACTGGCTGTGTATATATGCTAAAAAAGAAAATAGGCCTCCAGGTTAGACCTTCAATTAGACACTAATCAGTCAAAGGACAAAGAGACACTTTAAATTCACCCTAGCAAAGGTAGAACACCTTATTTCACTTTATTTTTTGTTTTTGTTGTCAGTTTTAATTTTTTACTAGTCATTGCTTCTTCAATTAGTAAGTTTGAAATCTGCAAGTAAAAACGGCTGTTTTTTTTTTATTTTATTAATTTTATTACAATCCATACATAGCAATCAAGTTTTTACAAAAAAAAGAATTATGTTAAGAACAGATCGATCCCCACCCCTGAGAGAGAGAGCAAGGCAAATGGTGTAAAATTTAAGGCTTGTAAACATACCTAAATTAATAAATTCTCTGTGCTTTATAAACTTATTTTAAAATATTACTGATTAGATCCTGCCATGTTTTGAAAAAAGTCTGTACAGATCCTCTAACTGAGTATTTGAGTTTTTCCAATTTCAAATAATATAACACATCGGTTTCCCACTGACTTAAAAGAGGAGAGTTTGGGTTCTTCCAGTTTATCAGAATAAGTCTGCGTGCCAAGAGTGTAGTAAATGCAATCACAATTTGTTTGTCCTTCTCCACTTTAAGCCCCTCTGGAAGAACCCCAAACACAGCTGTTAATGGGTTAGGAGGGACTGTGTTAACTAAAAATATATCAGCATTTGCAAAAGAAGAATGTAAATTCAGGAGCACAACCTTAGAAGCACACATACTGAGCTTATGTTGGAATTTCTTTTTCCTCTCCTCATGTGTTTCTATGAAGTATCATTAACAAAGGTCCCAAGCATAAGTGGTTTCCCAGTATTACACCGATTTTCATACAACATATGACTTACTCAAACAGCTTAATTATGTTCTAGTTTTTTTTTTGTTTTGTTACTGCTGTGCTCTTTAGAGGGATTCCACACCAATTGACTCGTGCGCTCTAAAAAGTGTCTATAACCAGTGAAACACCAATGTTAATACATTAAACAAAAACACTTTCCCAAAAAAAAAAATCTTCTCTTTACTCTCCCTTGTAAGAGTTGACTTTGCACCCTGGTTCAATTTGCACCTAGCAGGTGACCAGGTAATTGTTACAAGAAGCCCAACTTTATTATCTGCTGAGTTTGTACTTGAGTTTCCTATTTTATATTCTGAGCTTATACTTAAAGGCTGAAGCTGTTATTTTATTATTCACTATGATAAAAGCATTTTTAGCGACTTTATGGCAAAAAAAATATAAAAGCTTAAGAGAAGGTCATATTTAAGGGCATAATCATTGATGTATTGTAATCCTTAGGCTAAATTTCTTGTTGATGATCTCAGATGGATTAAAAACGAAGAGCCCATTGTCTCGCAGAACTTTAGAAAGGGAGTGAACACATAAATCCTTTGCATGTAGCATACTGTTGGACACATTTTAAATTAATTCTAAGCTGACAATTCTAAGGACTATCAATCAATATACTGGACAGGGTTAATTGTGGTTATTCAACATCTCAATGTTTGCCATGTCCCGTTAGCAACTGGGTGTAATCAATGATGTTAAAAGTTATCTCATTATGTAACGGATTCCTTGGAATTGTGATCCAATCAATGAATTGTATATATACATCGCAGAGGACACTTGATAATAAGATATGCTGTGTTGCCTCATGCAAGACTTTGATAATATAGAATAACGATTGATGCTTTCTCCTGTCTTTGTTTACTATCTATATGGGACACCCAGTTGGTGATACCCGTTAAATTTCCTCCATACCCTCCATGTCCTTTACAGGCAAGTTCACAATCGACTAAAACATATTTAAAAATTAATAACGTACATATTTCAGTAAATAATAAACATTTTGGAAAGATCTAATCTCCATATTCCACAAGTCTAGTCTAGTCTCCACAAGGTAATAAACTAAACTGGATGAGGCACCAGTTCTTAGAAGGTACACTGAAGAACATGGCCACACTCAGTCATATCAGGTAAATGTAGAGCCAAAAATTAACCTAAATATGTAGTAACATCTTTAGATTGTGTGAGGAAACTCCACCCTGAAAGAGTGAAAATGTGCAGCATCCACACATTCAACAACCTGGTGCAAGATTCAAACCCAGGATCCTGGATCTATAAAAAAGCAGAATTCGTCACTGTAACACCTTATTACCCAAGTACAGTGATCCCTCGCTATATCGCGCTTCGACTTTTGCGGCTTCACTCTATCGCGGATTTTAAATGTAAGCACATCTAAATATATATCACAGATTTTTTGCTGGTTTGCGGATTTCTGCGGACAATGGGTCTTTTAATTTATGGTACATGCTTCCTCAGTTGCTTTGCCCAGTTAATTTCATACAAGGGACACTATTGGCGGATGGCTGAGAAGCTACCCAATCAGAGCACGTATTACATATTAAATTAAACTCCTCAATGACATACGATATGCTTCTCGTGCGGCACTTAGCATACTTGAAAGCCCAAACAGCGCATATTGATTTTTGATTGTTTGCTTGTCTCTGCCTCTCTCTCTCTCTCTCTCTCTGACATTCTCTGCTCCTGATGCACACTTTGAAGAGGAAAATATATTTGCATTCTTTTAATTGTGAGATGGAACTGTCATCTCTGTCTTGTCCTGGAGCACAGTTTAAACATTTGACTAAAAGGGTGTTATTTCATGTCTAGAGGGCTCTAATGATGTTAGAAAATGCATTTAGAAGGTCGTAAACAGGTTTTCTATGCTCTAACTGCGTGGAAATTCATTTATTGCAGCCGAGTCTGGAACGGATTAACCGCGATAAACAAGGGTTGACTGTATATAAAAATAAACATGAATTTTTGATGGTGCGAGCCAGAGATGGATGTTACACTAAATAAAATGAATTAACACAAAAATACTGACATCATTTTATCCGATGTACTACACAAAAACATTCACTTCAGTAAATGTACTGAAGCCCTAAAATTACCTTTCTGAATGTGCCAGTTTATGTGATGTGAACTTCTTGCTGCCTTCTGTAAGTGGCATAAATTGTGTGTAATCATCATTAAAGATTTTGTTAAAAAAGTGCTTACACTCTACCAAG
This sequence comes from Polypterus senegalus, assembly GCF_016835505.1. Taxonomy (NCBI): domain Eukaryota; kingdom Metazoa; phylum Chordata; class Cladistia; order Polypteriformes; family Polypteridae; genus Polypterus; species Polypterus senegalus. The sequence goes on from NC_053159.1 coordinate 48,761,133, forward strand.
GACACAAGAAATTGTACACCACTCTAGCACAGTGTTTTGAACTACGATGCAACCTCTTAAAACATAATTCCACTACTCATTTTCAAGTGGGTCTTCTTGAAAAAAAACACAGTATTATACAATTTAGAAAATACTTTGTGTGGAATTATATGCCTTCATTTAGACCACAACACAGAAGATGTTACTTTTTACATATAACGTTTGTATTTGACAGATACCATAATTAAGCAATTTGTTACTATAAAATCAGTTTTTTTACACAAAAAAATTACTCTTTTAAAATAATTACCTGGCTGACCTCCACCCACTGACAGTTGGAGCATGGACCATCAGCTCCTTAGCACTGTAGCCATCCTCATGCCCAGAGGAACTGATCACTATAAATCCTACCTTGTGAGGCATCCTGCAGAGCAAGACTAAAATGAAAAAAATAAACATCAGCCTCCTCTGAATCTTGAACATAACCAAAAAAAAGACTGTAGATAGAAATGCACAAAAACCAAAGATGTATCACACCATTTGCACAAAAATACTGTGTTTCCTTTCAAAGCTCTCTGAAATCTGGCTTAAACAGAAAAAAACAAACACAAAATAATTTCTCTTTTTTTTTTACATAAGTGCCTTCAGAATGTATTCAGACCCATTAACTTTTTAAACTTTTTTTTTTATGTTGCATCCTTTTGCAAAATGTTTTAATTTACTTTTTCCCCTCACCTTGCAACACTTAATCCTCCTGAATAACAAAGTAAATACAACATTTTAGAAATTTTTACAAATTTATTAAAGATAAAAAAACCTGAAATATCACATTGACAAAAGTATTCAGACCCTTTGCTACGGGACTTAAATCTGGCTCAGGTACATTCCATTGTATTGATCATTCCACTAATTTGGGCTTTGAGTGGACACATAACAAAAACTCCCACTTGAAATTTACCAAAAGGCACCTACAATACCTAAACAAGGACAGATTAAACAAAAGATTGACCTGTCTGACCTCAAATGTAAGTGTCACATCTAGTGGAAACAAGGCACCGCTCATCACCTACAATAATAACATTCCAACAGTAAAGTATGGTGATGGTAGCATCATGCTATTGGGTTGATTTTTAGCAGTAGAGATTGGGAGACTAAACAGGGTTGAGGGAATGCTTAAATGCACAAAATACACAGATATCCTTAATGAAAATGAAAAAATGCTCCAGACTGCTCTGGACCTCAGACAGGAAAAAGACCCTAAGCACAAAGCAAATGTCATGTATGTGAACATTCTTGGGATGCCCAGCCATAACCCAGACTTGAACTCAATCAAAGAGAGTGACCAGAAAACACCTTCCCACTAACTGTGTCCATCCATCCTGACAGAGCCTGAAAGGAACTATAGAGAAGAATGGCGGGCAATTTCCGAATCCTGGGATGTGAGGCTTGTTGCACGATACCAAAGAAGACTTGAGACTATAGTATTTGTCAAAGATAATTCAAATAAGTATAATACTGAATAATAGTTTGAATATGATATTTCTGTTTTCTATTTTTAAAAAACTTCTAAAATCCTGTATTTGCTTTTTCATTCTGAGATAATGAGTGTTGTGTCATAAAAGACAAAAATAATTTAAAAGATTTTAGCATATTGTTGCAACATAACAAAAGGTTGTGAAAGATCAGCCTCGACACAGACAGATACACAGACTCAGAAATCCCAAAAGCATACACGTTTATTATTTTGTTCTTTTCACAACACAGGACAATGCACAAATCAGGAATCCAAAAACTCAGTCCTTTTCCTTTCCTTCTTTACTGCCACCTCTACTCCTCTTTTGCAAGCGCTGTCCTCTGCCACCTGACTCCGGCTCCCCGAATGGAGTAAGGCGGCCTCTTTTATACTGCACCCGCAAGTGCTCCAGGTGCTCCCCCGATCAACTTCCAGCAGCATTTCCGAGTGTGGCGGAAGTGCTTCATGGGAATCCAGCTCCTCTTCAAGCAGCACTTCCGGGTGAGGTGGAAGTGCTGCAGACCAAGGATCTAAGCTGTCCAGGTGCCTCCTGTCGAAGGCCCCGATACAAACAAGGGGGGCTGCCCTCTCATGTCTCGGAGGAGGTACTGCCGTTGACATGTCCTCTCCCCTGGGTCTCTTCTCAGAAGGGCATCCCGACCCCTGGCCATCTGTCACAAGGTTTAAAAAGTGAAGGAGTCTAAATACTTTCTGAAGGCATTGCACATCACATAAACCTTTTTGAATAAAACTAACAATCGATTGCGCTAAAATACAAAGACTGTGGTTACTATATGTACAGTATAGTGTATAATATAAAATAAATATTATATGTTATTAAACACAAAGGGCAGACACAGAATGAAATTACAAATATTGTAGAGCAATTATATCATCCCTAAATTTAGAAAAATACAGCAACACTAGAAGATGTGCGGAGAGCAGCTCAGTACATAAAAGTACTAACAGACGTGTCCTACTCTGGCAGGCTAATGAAATTAAATCTCTTTAGCCTTGAACAGAAAAGGCTGCAGGAAAAGTCAATTCAGATTTTCAAAGGCATTAAGATGATGTAGCAGAATTCATTACATTAATCAGTCAACTGTGCTGAAGAACATTGGTAGATATTAAGAGGAAGTACATTTTTATATAGCCCCAAGCCGCCAGGTGGAGCCCTCCCTGCAGTATGGAGGTGCCCCGAAGACCAACAGGGCATCATGAACATTGGAGTCTTTATGCACTGCCCTGCTGGATTCCATGGGGGGCCACTAGGAGATGCTGCAGAGAGGAAAGACAATTATTTGCCTTACACCCCGGAAGTACGTTTGAGTCACATGGACAAGGGGAATGACGTGCTTCTGGGGTGAAGAAAAGGACTTTTGATCTGACCCGGAAGTGACAGAAGATCACATGGACTGGGGATTGGAACACTTCTGGGTCAGGGAGGATAAAAGGATTGTGGGAGCTTCCAGAAGGCGAGCTGAGCTGGGTGGAAGGGTGGCAACGCATCTGGGAGTGGAGGATTGTATCATTGAGTATTTGTATTGTATATTAATGAGTACTGTGGAGAGGAGGGTGCAGAATAAATATAGTCTACTTTTGGACTTTTATCTGGTGTCTGGCATCTTGGACAAGGGTTCAAGGGAGCGATAGCGCCCCAAACTGTCACAAGAGTAACAAGAATCTGGAACAAAAAAACAAAGTTATGTCACTTAAGTTGAAACATTGGAAACTTATAAAAACTGCATGCTTTTTCGAATATTATTGAATGTGAATAAATCCAAATCCAATAATTCTTAATAATTTGTTTATAGGTCATTTCAAACTCTTGCTTTGTAGCAAGAACAGTAATATTCCTAATCTTTAGAATTACGAAAGCCAGCATCTTAAATGTAGTATATGCTCCAAAAAAGTGGCTTTCAATGAGTTTTAGATGAAAGACTGCTTTGCTAGAGTCAAAGATACAGTGCACAATCTACGGACAACAGTAATTCTTTACATAATGCATGGTACTCATGAATCTAAGATGTTTAACAGGCATTCCCGGTATTAAGTTGTGGATTTGCCCGCGAATATTTAGCGGCAGTGTGTCTATAAACTTAATTTAAACTTAAGCTTTACACCTTGCTTTCCTATTGATATGTCTACAAAGGCTTGTTCAGATTCAGAGGGTTGTTCCTTTCTTACTGCATCAATAAACAGCTCGTCTTCCTCTTTATCTGAGACATTACACACTGCATGCACGAGTTTACCTTTCCCAGTCCTGCAAACTTTAGCGAAGTGTTTCAATTTACCACATTTTTTACACTGTCTTCCTTTAGCTGTACATTGGCTTTTTCCACCGTGTGCTTTGTTTGTTTTTAACTCCGTTACAAAGTGATCAAAAGTCTTGTTTATGCCCTGCACCCTCTCGTTAAACTTGTATCTCGCGAATATCGTATTCATCTTAGGCATGACACACGCCAGCAGCAGCGTGTCTATGAACTTAATTTAAAATTAAGCTTTATTTATTGTGCAATGCGTTTTTTGTTCAGCACTCTTTGGAGCTCTTGCTTGTTCTCTGCGTACTGCGTTCACAGTCAGTTCACGTGAGCCGCTCGGAGTACATGCATCGAAGGTTCTCAGCTGTGCTTGTGCTATCTTCATGCGATCTTGCAATGTCCACAGCTTTATTTAATGTTAGCTAAGACCCGGCACTTAAAAGTTTCTCTCGCACTTTCGCTGAGTTTGTGCCAAACACTAGTCTATCCCTGACCATCTCATCTTCGTTTGCATAAGCACAGTCCTTCACCCGCCTATACTTAGCGACAGCGTGTCTATTGGATTGCTGCTGACGGACGGCCTTAAATGGGCAGGCACTCAGTTACGTGGGAGGCGTGACGATGAGAAACGCAACTCCGCCTCACACGGCGACCGAGCTGCAGGCTATGGCCGTATATATGTACGTAAGTAGGTTCCAGTTATGACCGTTACATGTAGAATTGTGAAATGAAACCTGTCCAACTTTTCTAAGTAAGCTGTAAGGGAATGAGCCTGCCAAATTTCAGCCTTCTACCTACACGGGAAGTTGGAGAATTACTGATGAGTGAGTGAGTGAGTCAGTCAGTCAGTGAGGGCTTTGCCTTTTATTAGTATAGATACATGCATTTACATGAAAACATTAAGATGCACATCCAACTTTTGACCACATACAATAAGTGTCACCTTGCAAACCACTTAACTTATGTTTACTGCCTTCCACACTTTGAAAACCACTGCTCTAGAATATAAACATATTATAACATAATATAACATGTTCAGCAAGGCAGAGGGGAGTCTAATCTCTTATAGATTAATATGAACAGAAGGAGAACTTTGAAACTGGGTTAAAGCATAAGCACTTCTGTAGCTCTCCAAAATGGTTTGCAACACCATCCCATGTCAAGAGTGGGCTCTGTCAGTAACAGCTTCTTACTTTTCACCTGAAGCTCAGAGGGATGCCACTTGGAAGATGAATGACATTACTTACAGTACATATCCTCTAAGGCCATGCCTCTTCCAGAAATCTACTATATAAAAAGATCCAGATGCCACTGGAGGTAGTTTTTCATTGTCAAACTTGCATCTTAAGAATACTGACCTCTGAGAAGGGCCTTTCCTTTCTTAGATGCTTGGCATGAGCTGTTAGTGTTTTGCACCCTCATGTGCTCTTCATTTTCCGTCATTACCACCTATTAAAAGGGACTACCCTGCTTTTGCTCCAACACTTTTTACTGACTGCTTTACACTAGTCATACACCGAATTAACAGCCAATGCCAGATCAAACAGATACAGTATGGTCATATTTTCCTCCTTATTAAATTATACTTGCAACATCCATTCTTATTATGCTAATGTTCATGCTATATAAACAAGGGTTTTTTCTTAGTTCTGCTAGAAATGTTTGACTTTAGAATACATAGTTAAAAACGTAAGGTACATACTGTTATTGACAACTCTCTATAGCTCACCTCTAAGCTAATATGTAAACAGAACATTATAATCTTGCTGTGACAGTGGCACAGTAACATAACTGGCAAGTAAAAAAAAAATAAATATAGAAGCCTAAAACTGTGACTTTTATGTGTGTTTGAATTTTTCATGTTTTGAGTGAATTATTTCTAATTTTAAATTTTACTAAATGTTTTAAAACTAACTTACCTGGGCTGTGGAGTTTGTCTTGTGCATCACACACAGTCTTTGAACATATGCACTCGAAGTAGCTGTACAGTTTTAAAAACCTAGCATTAACAGAGCTACAATACAGTAGTAATGCTGACAGAAACACATAACCTGACAGAATATAAGGCATTACAGGAATCAGTGTTTGCCATAACTAAAAGATTACCAAACACACACTAATACATTATTAATTTGAATCTGAGTCCTGCTTTCCTGGTCTCTGGCCATAAATATGAAAGGATAAGTATGAAAAAACTAAACTGATTTACTACTTTGCAGAACAGAAAAACGAATGCATTTTACTTTAGTAGAGCACGGTGATATATTAGTTTTAAGAGCGTCAACTCTTGTTTCACTTCTCTATCTCTCTCTCTATCAGTGGCGGCTGCTAGCCTTTGAAACAGGGGAAGCTCATAGTAGGCCTTCATCATAAAATTCATTATGTTATTTGTACATAAATTCTGCCCTCTGTTCCTTTTGCAGAAAATGGTCTGTGACCCTGTCATACCAATTGGCCATTTTTTCCAGGGACCTAACCAGTTTCCTCTCAATGGCCAGGAGAGCAAGGTTGCTCAAACGATCTTGGCCCATCATGTTGCGTGTGTATGACTTGACCCGTTTTAAACAGGAGAAGCTCCTCTCTACACCTGCTGATGTAGCACCAATTGTTGCCACTAACAACAGCTGGTATAGCTGAGGCATTGCACTATCCAAATCCATGTCTTTAAAAAACACCAAGAAATCACACAGCTTACCCCTGCTCCCCTGTAAGTCATGATCTGAATATAGTACTTGAAGTTCAGATCTCAGTCTCCCTGAGTCAAAGAAATGGCCATAACTTTTCAGCACACTTTCAAATGCCTCCTCTGGAAACACTTGTCTCATTTCATCAAATTTCCCTGGATTGACTAATTCTAAGAAGCTCATGCTTTCCAAATTTGAAAAAACGCTGAGAAATCTGCTATTTGCTGCTTTTGCATAAACTGCTTGATAAGTCTCCTCTGACCTCTTCTCTTTGACAAAAGCAAGGAGAGACCCAATTCTTTTTTTGCAGTAAAGAACATCCATAGCTGGACAATATCAAAGACAACATCTGTCTCAGAGAATATTTGTCCATTGTGTACAACATGAACACAAACTCAAAATCCTCCAGTTTCATTATGAAGCCTTTGGCAGCATCTAATGTGTCATCATCCATGCTCTCATCCTGGGTAATCTTGTCAAAAGTCTGCAGGAGGCCATCATAATTGTTTGCCACAGTGCTCACTATTCGTGATGTGAAATTCCATCGAGTGCGCTTCTGGGCAATCTTGAAGACCCTGCAGACTCAAGAAAAGACATCCTTTTTGTGGACTTTGAAAAAAATGTGGTGAACCCAGAGAGAGATGCAAAAAAATATTCTTGACTCAGGCAAGCATTTAGCACCCTGGGACAACACCAGGTTCAGTCTTTGTGCATAGCAATGCACAAACACTGCACTAGGGGCTATTACTTTAACTTTGGCCTGTAGGCCATTGAGAGATGAAGCAAAGACAGCAGCCCCATCGTAGGTTTGTGCCACAAGTTTTTCTCTAAAACTGTAGCCCTGCATGTTCTCGTTTAAAACTTCAACCACAGACTGAGCATCTCGACCCCCTGACACATCCAAAAATCCAATGAAACACTCTTGAATTTTACCTGCACTATCCACATATCTAACAATGACAGACAGTTGGGCATGGCAAGATATGTCAGTTGCTTCATCCACCTGCCATGCAAAAAAAAGAAGCAGTCTGTAATTTCACCTTTTATATGACCAGAAACAGTGGCTGCGAGAGCAGAGATCAAGTCATTTTGGATTGAGTGGGACATACCAGAAAACACAGCTGATGACTGAAATTGTGTGGTCAAGACAGAGTCATATTTAGCTAATGTTTCTGTAAATTCCCTGTAATTCTCCTTATTTGCTGATTCACTACTCTCATCATGCCCCCTGAATGCCAGCTCCTGACGGTCCAGCAAGGAAGTCACATCAATTAGACGGTTTTGGAAGGCCCTGTTATTTTTTTACTGTTTCATTATGTTTTGCCACCTGAATGTGAAGACCTTCATTGATTGCATGTTCAACCCTGACCCTGCCCAGACAATTTAACCTTGCACATGAACTCACATGTTCTTTGCACTTTTCATGCCTTTAGTATGCCCTGTCAAAGTTACCCAGATCCCCAAAACCCACGTTTGACCAAACACATCCCATTCCCTGAGAAGGTTTCGCCAAGAGGCATGGCCAACAGTACATTTTCTTTGTCACAGCACTTCCAGTCAGCCAGTTCACCTTGTCATACCAGGAGAGCTGAAAAGACCTGTTATTTTTTCCTGATTTTTGCACCAGATCAGTCTTGGGCGTTGGTCTGCCCTGCCGTTTAATTCAGTCTCTCCTCGTAAGGAAGACTACTAAATCGTTTTGCCAAAAGCAGGTCAACAATATTAGCACCATCTGCCATTATACACAGCTTGCTAGCTGGCTAGTTTCTCCTTCCACAAGCTACTTTAATTATATGAATGAACTAACTTTACAATGCTGAAACAAGGAGCAAAGTCAAGAACGCTATATGTTTTTTTTTTATTATTTAAAGAATGATTTGTACAAACAAAAATGGTTTATATCACCAGCAAACAATACAGAGTGCAGCAGTTTGTCGTACGACTTCACCTGCAAATCCGCATGGGACTGAACTCGAATCTCTGTAGTGCTGATGTATACTTAAGACATGCTGTCAATCAAAAAAGGGGTTCCGCCCTTTAAACAGCTCCTCCAATCATCATGCAGCAGCCCAGTATCCTGGCCCGCCCACTGCTCCATTCACTCCCAGAGAAGCTGAACTTCCCTGGAAGTGACAATTTTGGTGCATTTATCCAATTACCGTCCAGCTTTTCTGCAGTGAAAAAAGCTCCTCTGTGCTTGCCCATAGAGCTCCAGTGAAGCTGGGCTTCAGGAGGGTTTAATGCGCTGGGCTGCACGGAAATGTATGACAAGATAATCGTGTCAAACAATCTACAATAAATACCTGATTCTAAACGAGCTAGTCATGAAGTTGAACGCATTCTAGCTCACTTTTATTAAAACCAACATAAATACGACAGTGCATATATGAGCATTTATTTTCTGACATAGTAGAGGAAGTGGAGCTTCCCTTGTAGTCTTAGAGCAGTCGCCACTGCTCTCTATATATAAATATATATATATAAAATCCAACGTCTTTTAATCTGTCCACTTTTCACAAGAGAACTACTTAACGGATTTAGATCAGGTTTTCTTTATATATAATACACTAACGTGTTTGTCTATCCAGGATTTTAAATCACCTGTAGCTATCAAACCGTTTGACCTATTGACCAGAAATTTCGTACACATATACTGCGTGACATCTACTATACACTTTTGGGGAGATGATTGACCTTCAAGGTTATTCCTCTATTTATTTTTATTTAATTTTATTGTACAATCAACTCCCAGTAGCGGCCAGCCAGGCGGCTGTGCAGTGCATGAGTATGGGCGCCGTTCTCATCCCTACCACCTTCGCCATCACTTCCCCTGCCTCTTCATATCTTAAATCATTCTTGAGGCAGATTGAAGACTTAAGTGTCAGCTTAAATGAAAAATTAAAGAAAACATACTAAGTAACTGCAACACAAACACTGACTTAATCAGTTTTAACGCAAAAAGATGCAGACAAAAGAAGAAAAGAAGTGGGCTGCTATGGTGGAGAAAAGAACAGCTGCTCACGAAGCAGCAAGTACATCAATCTCTGAACAAACAAATGCTAAACGTACAGAGAAAGAGTATGAAAACTATGAATGCTCAAGTCAAGTGTATGCAGTGCGTCATTACTGGTTTTCTATAATTTGCTTCAACATCCCAGTTGATTTTGCGACTTCTCTCATTGTGCTAAGTATTATAGCTCAGTTGTGGCACCAATTTATTTGTGCAAATCCGAGAGACAGGCTGTGGGCCGAGGGGAAGGAGAGGTGGGACCTCAGGAGTTGGGAGCCAGGCGGGGCCATCCTCATTCACGCGCCAGCCTCCATTCAAGTCGCTCTACCTCTTGCCATGTGTTGGAGCATACCTTACCTCCACTTAGCTGGCGATACCGGTTTGTTCAGCAGACATTATCATCTAGAGATTGTTAAAGGATAATGTTCGAACGTTTGTGAGAGAGAGATCACAGCTAGGTGTGTTTCAGAGGATACCTGGTCATTGGTAGAGATAAAACGGCCATGTGCTCTTCTCCCCATGTAGGGGATGCTCTCCCATCAGAGCAGAATACGATCACATACAGTGGTAATGCTTGATGCTGGCATGTAGCTACCTTTCGCTTGGCCAGAGATACCTTGCAAACTTTTTTAAAATTTGGAAAAGAGATCACAGTTACGTACATTTTCGCCCCTGATAGCAAAACCAAAAATATTCTATATCAAGAGGCCCTCAGATACGAAAGCTATCAATATAAATTCTTCTCAATACAAATTATTACATTTTAAAAAATTTTTTTTATTGATTTTTAAAGTTTGTCCTGTTCCACTACTATGCGGGCAGAGCCGCGAGGGACACCTAGTAATAAATATGTATAGGATCATAACACGAACTAGAAAATATGATCACATCATTTATTTTGACTAGTAAACCATAAGCTACCCATTCATCTAAAGGTGGTCAACTGGACTAGCCAATAAAAAAACATTTAGACAATGTGTTGAGTTTAAACCTCCAGTATCTATAGTAATAAAAGGCAAAGCCCTCTCTCACTCACTCACTCACTCACTCATCACTAATTCTCCAACCTTCCGTGTGGGTGGAAGGCTGAAATTTGGCAGGGTCATTCCTTACAGCTTACTTAAAAAAGTTAGGCAGGTTTCATTTCGAAATTCTACGCGTAACGGTCATAACTGGAACCTACACCTCCCACGTAATTGACTGCCTGCCCATATAAAGCCGTTCTTCGCTGCGGTGTGTTCATTCCTTTCCTTGCTTCGCCAAGGAAGCAGTCTTTTCACAGCTTCTCCACTGTTTTATAAACGAACGATATATAAGGCCGTCCTTCTTCCTTGCTTCGCCAAGGAAGTAGCCTTTTTATTTAATCCATGGGTTCTCCGCTGTTTTATTGTTCATTTATTACGATTGTTACAGTTATTGGGTAGGTTTTATTTAATCCACGGGTTCTCTTCTGTTTTATTGTTCATTTGTTACGATTGTTATAGTTATTGTGTTCGTATTTTATACTTAGTTTACTGTTCAGGTACCCATTTCCTTTTTTTAATCCGCGGCTTCCCTGCTGTTGTTTTGTTCATTTATTACGATTATAGTTATTTGATTCCCTTTCTTTGCCTGACTGCCTGCCCATATAAGGCGCTCCGCAGTTTTTTTTTGAAGCAGCCTTTACACAGCGTCTTCGCTGTGTTATAAACGAATGCCATATAAGGCCATCCTTTCTCCTTGTTTCGCGGTTCTCTACTGTTTTATTGTTCATTTATTACGATTATTATAGTTATTGTGTAGCTATTTTAGACTTAGTTTACTGTTCAGGTACCCATTTCCTTTATTTAATCCGCTGCCTGCCCATATAAGGCGCTCCACTGTGCTTTTGTGAAGCAGCCTTTACACGGCTTCTCCGCTGTTTTATTCTCCTTGCTTTGCGGTTCTCTACTGTTTTATTGTTCGTTTATTACGATTGTTATAGTTATTGTGTAGCTATTTTAGACTTATTTTACTGTTCAGGTACTCATTTCCTTTATTTAATCCGCGGGTTCTGCGCTATTTTTTTGGTCCTTTATTACGATTATAGTTATTTATTGATTCCCTTCTTTGGCCGACTGCCTGCCCACATAAGGCGCTCCGCTGTTTTTTTGTGAAGCAGCCTTTACACAGCTTCTCTGCTGTTTTATAAACAAACGGCATATAAGTCCATTGTTCTTCCTTGCTTCGCCAAGGAAGCAGCCGTTTTATTTAATCCACAGGTTCTCAGCTGTTTTATTGTTCATTTATTACGATTGTTATAGTTATTGTGCAGGTATTTTATACTTTGTTTACTTATCAAGTACCCATTCCCTTTATTCTTCCAACTGTACCCCTATTAACATATCTATGGAGGTTATCACCATCAATCAAAGAACTATCACTTACCAAGTGGTGTCCATGCCCGGAGATGGCGCCTGCCTTTTCTATTCTCTGTGTTACACATTGCATGGACATATCAGGCTCACTTTTGATATCCGCAGGGACATTGTGTTTTATGTATTAAATGACTGGGACAGGTTCAAAGTGTGGACTGATGATGGTATAGGAGATAATTATAGTACACAGGAGCACTATAAGACTGAAATGCTTAAGCCCTTCACCTATGGTTCTGCATGTGAGTTGATGGCTGCCGCTGAATTGTTTGGTTGTCGCTTTCAAGTGTACCGAAATGGCCAAATATTTTACACCTTTGGAGAACCGTCAATGCCTCTTAAACATCTTAGATTCACAGGTGATGATTTCAGTAGTGGACACTTTGATGTTTATGAATATTTCAACTCTCAAAAGCTGGATGCGAAGTTATTGATGAAGCCGGTTGTATGCTTACATCGATTGACACATACCGAATGTCAGTTCAACACAAATCCAGCTCGAACCGATTATAACAGCAGCAATCCAAGCTGTGAGAACACAGTAAAAAGGAGGTGTATTAGACGTTGTGGTAGATTTTCTGATGCAGCTAGACCGAAGCAACTTCATGCAGCTGCCGCCAAATACTCGCAGAAAAATCCACAGGTTAATAAACGCGCTGTGGCTAAATACTCAGGAGCAAATCCACAAGTTCATAGGGACGCTGTGGCTAAATACTCGCAAGCAAATCCACAAGTTAATAGGGACACTGTCGCTAAATACTCGCAAGCACATCCACAAGTTAATAAGGACGCTGTAATACCCGCAGGCACATCCACAAGTTAATAAGGACGCTGTCGCTAAATACCCGCAAGCACATCCACAAGTTAATAGAGCTTATGTTTCTAGATACGATCCGAAAAATGAAAAGCGGCTCATAAGAAAACAACAGGTTTGGCTCAAAAAAGCCAATTGTGGATTTGCGTACGACCCAAACATACATTATGAGTCTGACAAAACAGTACACATTGGATCCATGAATGTTCACCGTGACTATTGTCAAGCTCAGAAGTGGAAATGCGAGTCTCTTGGTTTGTGCTGCAACGGTGGTAAAGTCTCTCTTACTCCTTTACGTAAGCTTCCTGACCTTCTTGAGGGCCTATTAAATGGCGAACATCCTCAAAGTGAGAATTTCTTCAACAACATTCGAAAGTACAACAGCGCATTTCAAATGATGTCATTTGGTGCTAACCAAATTGTTGAGGGAAATTTTTTTGCCTTCATTTAAAGTTCAGGGACAAGTGTATCACTTGATTGGCAGTCTTTTACCTATGCCGAGTGAGGAACACAAATTTTTGCAAATTTATTTCAAAAGGAAGGACAAATCCACTGCGCTAATTTTTCTGGACTTAACATACCCCTGGTCAAGCAATTACAAAAAATGCTCCATGACTGTAACACTTACATCCAGGACTTCCACTCCACAATGGACAGTATGATAACAAAGACTTCAAAGTTCATTCACGCAGACAAAAAACCATTACATGCACACAAAGGCAGATTTAATAAACTCACAGTTCATCAAGTTGGTGTTGTCATCATTGGGCAAACGTTCAACAATAGAGATATTGTCTTGAAAACCAGAGACAATAAACTGCAACGCATTAAGGAAACCCACAGATCCTACGATGCACTTCAATATCCTCTCATGTTCTGCTATGGTGAAGACGGCTATTCTGTGTCTATACCTCAAGTTCATGCTGCCAGTAAGTTACCTATGAACAAAACCGCCTCTGCAGCAAACTTCTATTCATACCGGCTTATGATCAGACAACATCATGATAATACTATCTTTTTCTTCCGAACTTTATTAAATCACTTTTTAGTTGATATGTATGCAAAAATTGAATCCGAAAGACTAAATTATATCAGACTAAATCAGTAAAAACTACGGATGAAAATTACGTTCACTTAAAAGATGCTATTGACAAAAACGACACAGATTTAATAGAACTTGGTCAAGCTGTGATATTACCATCTTCCTTCACTGGAGGACCTCGCTATATGCACGAGCATACACAAGACGCAATGACATACGTATGTCATTATGGTTGCCCTAACTTATTCATCACATTTACTTTCAATCCTAAATGGCCTTACATCACTGAAATTCTCCTTCCACGTCAAAAACCTCACGATAGCCACGACCTTATCAATCGTGTATTCACAAAATGATAGACTTCCTCACGAAGAGTAACATTTTCGGCTGTACAAATTGCTACATGTACACCATAGAGTGGCAAAAGCAAGGTATTCCCCATGCACACATTCTATTATTAGTACTAAAGATAGCATTAAACCAGCTCTCATCGATCAAGTCATCCATGCGGAAATTCCTGATCCACAGACTGACCCTGCCCTACACAAAATAGTAAAATCCACCATGATTCACGTCCCTTGTGGACCACAAAATATCAACTCACCCTGCATGATCAACAGAATTTGCACTAAGAAGTACCCACGTCCGTTCATCTCAGAAACTCAGACCAGAAGATGGTTACCCTCAGTACCGCCGGCACCTGCTGATGGAGGTCATACAATTAACATCAAAGGAGTAGATATCGACAACAGATGGGTGGTCCCTTAAAGTCCTGTGCTGTCCTGCTTCTTCAATGCTCACATCAATGTCGCATTTTGCAATTCAGTAAAATCGATCAAATACATCTGCAAGTATGTTAACAAGGGAAGTGACCAGGCAGTATTTACAATACAAAATCAAAATGACAAAGTATCTCGATACTGAAGCTGGTCGTTACATAAGTAGCTCTGAAGCAGCCTGGCGCATTTTCTGTTTTCCATTCACGAACGTTTCCCTCCGGTCGTTCATCTTGCTGTGCATCTTGAGAACGGACAAAGAATTTATTTCACAGAAGGCAATGTTGCCGATAAAGTAAACAATCCACCACAAACAACTCTTTTAGCGTTCTTTGGCCTTTGCAAACACGATGATTTTGCAAAACAACTTAATTATAATGAAATTCCATCATATTATGTGTGGGCAAACAACATGTTTTGTCGAAGGAAACAAGGCAACCCTGTACCAGGACATTCGGGAGTGAAAAAGGATAATGTACTGGGACGGGTCTACACTGTACACCCGAATAACTCTGAATGCTACCATCTTGACTGCTGCTCAACAAAATCACAGGTCCCACATCTTTCAAATCTCTCAGAACAGTTGATGGTGTCCTACATCCGACCTATAAGTCAGCCTGCAGGGCACTCGGTTTATTACATGACGATATCAACTGGGACGAGACTCTACAGGAAGCTGCTCTGTCTCGCTCACCTCAAAAGATCTGTGAACTGTTTGCTGTCATGTTGGTGTTCTGCCAAATGGAAAACCCCTTAAACCTAGGGAAAAACATAAAGACAGCATAGCAGAAGATGTTAGGAGACAGACTGAAAGAGATCATATACTGAACAGAAGTCCACCAGTGGTTAAATTTGATCTATAACAAGTGTCTACAGTTGCTTGAAAACTAAGTAATTGCTATTGGAGGTCAATCTCTTCATCATTACGGTTTGCCTTCACCTTTAACAGAACTAGCACATCTTACGTCAAATCCCAAGTACTTGAAAGAGACATCTTACGACACCTCGCAATTGGCCAATATAGTCACAAATAACGAGCGGTTGCTAAATAGTGACCAAAAGTCAGTTTATGAGCAAATCATGAGCAGTGTTGCATCAGCCACTGGCACGGTGTTTTTCCTTGATGCTCCGGGAGGAACTGGTAAGACATTCCTAATAAACCTTCTCCTTGCAAAAATCCGAGCAAAACGTAACATTGCCATAGCTGTGGCTTCTTCTGGCATTGCTGCAACTCTTCTAGATGGTGGCAGAACTGCTCATTCAGCTTTCAAGCTGCCTCTGAACCTCAACCATACTGAATCCCCCATGTGTAACATATCAAAGCAGAGCAACATGGCTGAAGTATTGCGACATTGTAGGCTTATTGTCTGGGATGAATGCACTATGGCACACAGAGCAGGTATTGAGGCTTTAGACAGGACTCTCCAAGACATCCAAAACACCAACAAACTTATGGGAGGCTTGACAGTGTTGCTGGCTGGAGACTTCCGCCAAACCCTACCAGTCGTGCCCAGAGGAACACACGCTGATGAAGTTATAGCATCTCTGAAATCTTCATGCCTATGGCCACAAATCAATGTTGTTACTTTAAAAATAAACATGAGAGTTCATTTGAAAGGCGACAAAAAAGCCGAGGAGTTCTCTGCTCTTCTGATGAGTATAGGTGATGGCACCTTCATATAAGAAAATCGTAAAATAAATATTCCTACAAATCTCTGGCTCATCATGAATACCTTACAAAGCCTTCTTCAAAATGTTTACCCTAATCTACGAAATCTACACCAAAATGACGTGCCATGGTTATGAGAGAGAGCTATCCTGACACCAAAAAATGACACGACTACGACTATAAACCACATTTTACTTCAAGAACTACCTTCACAACCAAAAACATATCAATCTGTTGATTCAGTTGTAGAAGTAGAAGACGCGGTACATTATCCGGTAGAGTTTCTCAAGACTCTAAATCCTCCAGGCACTCCTGAGCATAATCTCATTTTGAAGGCTGGGGCATCAATAATGTAACTTTGAAACTTACAGCCACCAAAACTTTGTAACGGCACAAGACTTCAGGTCACATCTCTACAAAATAACCTAATTGAAGCAACTATTTTTACTGGCAGTGCCTCAGGTGACAGAGTTTTTATTCCTTGCATCCCCGTTATACCATCTGATCTCCCATTTCAATTCAAACGCGTTCAATTTCCAGTAAGGCTCTGATTCGCAATGACAATTAATAAGTCTCAGGGACAAACACTACAAAAGGTTGGCATTGATTTGAGGCAGGATTGCTTTTCACATGGCCAACTGTATGTTGCATGCTCAAGAGTAAGCTCAACGCACAGCTTGGTCATATTACAACCGGAGGGGCGAACTGACAATGTGGTATACAAAGAGATCCTTAACAAATAATTTTTTGTATATTTTCCCTCAGTTTAAAAATGTTTACTTTTTTCTTAATAAAAATATTGACACAGTATTTCGCCGCTGCAAAGCGTGGGTATTTTGCTAGTTTTATAATAAAAACAAGTACATATAATATCAAGATGTGATACATTTTCAAACCAGACTCTGTTTTATATTCATCTTCACAGTTAAATGTGAGTGTTTGTAGGCTGTTCAATTAATCCAAAGCAGTACAGAGTGAGACTACTGTGTGAATTCCCTTGTATTTAGAAAAATGTGTTTACAAACAGATAATTTATTTGTCCCAAGGGGGAAATTTGACTTTTATAGAAGCTCTTTAAATAAATAAATAATAAATAGGTTGATAAATAAATGAATACACACAAACACACACACACACACTTTCGCCTGAACACACACCAAAATGACTATAAAGCATGAAAATTTAAAACAAAGAAAATTTCTGACTTGGCTGTTACAGTTAAAGTGAGGCATTATGCAGACATATTGCTGTTGGTATAAAAAAGCCCCAGTAGTGTTTCTTAACACACTTCTGCTGAATAATTCATTAGTTGAAAGTACTTAGTGTTAGTGTGTCAGAGAGCGGATGTGAAGCATTGTTCATAATAGCACTCAGTTTTGTTTTACTTCTCTCTTTCCCTGTTACCTCCAAGATGGTCCAAAATGCATCCTATAAGTGAGCTTCACCTTTTAATTAGTGTGTTGATTCAGTGGGCCTCTCTTGAAATGACAGCCCACCATATCATAACATAGAAAATCGCACTGACCATCACAGAATTATAGAAGATGGGATGTCACTTCCCACATTAAAGGAACACATTCTCCTAGGGAAAAAGAGTCTGCTCTGCCCTTTCTTATATTTTCTATTATATATATATATATTTTAAACTATATATTCTTGAATTATACCAGTATTTATGGAATTTCATTCAAGCTAGGCGCCCCTCAATACTGACAGCCCTCAGGTACAAATTGGTTCAGTTTTACACATTTAAAAGATATCAGGATAACAGTCTAGGAGATAAGAATACATTAAACTAATACAACAGAAAAAATGAAAACAAATGATATTGGCAAATGTAAAGACATCTCATTGATAGTTTGATAACATCAGCTTTATATGTCTCAAAAAACCTGGGTGCCACAAAATGAAAGTTTAGAAATATACCTGCTTACTTTCTCTCAGCCATAACTTCAACTGCTTTTAAAAAACACCATACTCAATTAAAGAGCACTTTATTTGTTTTAATACAGAATTTATTTAAACATCACTGGGCAGGTATCAGTCTTTCTGCATATGGGAAAGCCTCTGTATATGCAAGTGGGGGAAAAAGGCATTTCCTCATTTGCCAGAATATGAACATATCTCATCCAAACACTATAGTATCTGTGCTATGTTGAATTTTATTTGTGTATACTTCTTAAAAGTACACTGTGATGATGCGTTTTGTGAATGATAATGTTTATTTTCTGTAAGACATTGTCCCTCAGAAAATACACTACCAGCTACCCTCACTTGTAAATACACTACTAGCTAAAAGTTTTAGAACACCTCAATTTTGCTAGTTTTTCTTCAGATTTAATTAGCTGAAATGCAATGAATGATCTAAAATGGTGAAAAGGTAAGCAGTAAACTGCCAGAGGTTTAAATTTAAAGTTCAGGTTACGAAATACTGAAAAAAAAGAAATTTAGAATATTACGCACAGGGAACAACTAATAGGTTACAATCTATAGATATTCCGCAGCAATTATAGTAAATTAAGCCTTGCAAGTTGAAGCAAACAGTTTGCACAGGTATCCCACCTTATACTGATTACTTAAAAACCCTCTATCTCTCTTAACGCAGATTTGGAACATACAGTAGTACCTCGGTATACGTCTGCTTTGGAATAAGTCCAACTTGGTATACGTCCTGTTTGAACACAAAAAATTTTGCTTGGTATACAACCTTTGTTTGGAATACGACTCGCGTGCTAACCTTGTTTACCTCTCTCGAGACAAAGCCACGACTGCCCACGAGCGTTAGTGCGGCAATTGCTAGCATTCAGTGAACAACCCGCGCTATAACTCTCTGTGAACTTTCACGAGTGTGATATAGTGGGTCCACAGCTCCTGTCAAAGTCCAGCTTTAAAATAAATAATCACCGCGCTTGCAGCTTGGTGAGGGGGGCGTGGTGGTTATGTGGCTGAAGGTTGTCAGGGCAATTAGCGATGTGGTCGTTTCGCAACAAAGTGCACTTGTGAGGGACCGTCCACATTCATGATTGTTCCTGGGGCTGCTTATTTTGATAAACAGAAGCGCGAGTCAGCTAGAAGGGGAGTAAAAAGAAAGAACAGACGAGAGAGAGAGAGAGAGCGAGCGAGAGCGCACATGGATAAAGTGGCTGAAGCAGGCAGAGCGAAGGTCGGCTGCAAGTAGGGCGACAGGCACCGGGCCTTTTTTTTTTAAAGAATGCTTTCCTGCTTTTAACCGTTGTTTTAAGAAGACTTTTTTCTATTGTTTTTAACATCCACGTTTCACTTCTGATTTTATGGATTATTTATTGGAACTTTGAAAACTGCACTTTAATTTGAACACCTTGTTTTGTTAATTGTTTTAATAAAAGCACTTTGCACTTTTTCACCATCCCCTTGCTTTGTTGTTACCGATGAGGTTAGCAGCAAGGCACATTACCAACGGTGTAGGATTCAAGGGCTCCCCGGCAGCAAATGGGAGCATACAGCAAACCTGCATCATCACAACATGATTTTGTGTTTTTTTCATGTAAATTTGAATTGATTGTTGAAAAGTATGAAGGTGGCATGCGTATCCGGGACATGGCTGTTGCATACCGTTTGCTGAGAACGACGGTATCTACGATTGTGAAAAACAAAGATGTTATTAAAAAGTAAAGTGAGGTAAAATTTTCATTTATTTCATCTAATTGCTTTTGTATTTATGTATTTTAGTATTAGGCAGTGTTTAAATTATTTTATACAACCCCATCAATGTATAATATGCCAATAGCAATAGGATTTTTTTTTTTCATGGGAACGGATTAATCATTTTCCCATTATTTCTTATGGGAAAAATTTGTTTGGTATACATCCTGTTTGGTATAAGTCAAAGGGTCTGGAACGGATTCCACTGTACTCTGAAGTGCTATTTGGACAATATTACACTGCAGAAAGCTGTAAATTCCAGTGATAATGGCAAGAAAATGAGACAGAAGTGTTACCCTTAGAAAGTTTTGCCTTTCATTTAGTGAAAATGCCAAAAACAAGTCAAAGTGTCAGTGATTACAGTGTCCTGCACAATCCAAAGGCAATAGGAAAATTGGACGAAACTCTGATAGGAAGAGACCTGGCAGATCCAAAATCACAACACATTCAGAAGACAAGTTTCTGAGGGTCACCAGCTTGCATGATAGGTACCTTGCAGCACAATAGCTTCAAGCACAGCTTAGCAGTGGTCAAAAAAAGCAAGTCTATTTCTACTGCGAAAAGGAGACTTTGTACTGCAGGCTTGACAGGACAAGTGGTAGTAAGAAAGCCATTCCTTGAAATATTATCTGTGGACTACTGCGGCCAGAAGAAAGTCTTATGGCAGATGAATCAAATTTTGAAATCTTCAGTTCATCAAGCAGGGTGTGTGTATGACACCAAGTTGGTGAAAGGATGGCTCTTCAGTGTGTGACACCAACTGTTAACCATAGAGGAGGAAGTGTGATGGTCTGGGGTGCTTTTATACATACACAGTGGAACCTCGGGTCACGAACATCTCTGAACATGTACAAATCGGGTTATGACCAAAATGTTCGCCAAACTTTTGCATCTGTTCATGACCACACACTCGGGTGATGAACAAGTCAGTTTCCCTTCTAGTTCGTACGCGCCGATGATTTCCGCATGTGTTCAGTCTCTCCCTGTGCATTCACTGTGAACTCTTTGTGCTCAGTTTTGTTTCCCTTCAGGTTCTTACGCGCCGAGGATTTCCGCATGTGTTCAGTCTCTCCCTGTACCGTACATTGTTCTTGGTGCATCATGCAGCGGGACACTCCCTCAAAACTGTAACCTCCTTTCAACTTAGCTTTCTCCAGTGGTATAGCGGGTCCACAGCTCCCATCAAAAAGGCCAGTTTTAATAAATAATCACCGCACTTGCGGCTTAGAGAGGGGGCGTGGCCAAAGCAGTTCCTGAGGAGTTCGTGATATGGGCATTTCTCACCTAAGTGCACAGGTGACAAGCGGTCCGCATCCGTAATTGTTCTCAGGAGCTGCTGATTGCCACGACTACCATGTCCTCTTCATAAACAGAAGCTCGAGTCAGCTAAAGGGAAAAGAAGAGAACAGGAAAGAACAGGAGGTTGCAGGAGAAGGCAGTAAGCAGGAGGAGAAAGCCAGTGCAGGGGAGAGAGAGAGAGATAGAGAGCGCGTGAGCGAGCGCAAGAGAGAGAGAAAGACAGCGAGCGAGTGAGCGCAAGAGAGAGCAAGCTAGTGAGAGAGAGCGAGCAAGAGAGAGAGAGCACGAGTGAGCGAGCGCTAGAAAGAGAGAGAGCGAGCGCGCGCGAGAGAGAGAAAGAGCGAGCGAGTGCAGGCTTGTGTGCAGCTGAGAAAGGAGCCTGGGTGTTTGTCTCAGTGTTATTTAATGTTTTTACATTTAGTTTACTATTACATTGTGCATTCTAAGGTATTATTAACTATTTTTGTGCTTAAAAATCTTTAAAGAAAATATATTTACATACAGTTCATACAGTCTGGAACGGATTAATTGTATTTACATACAATCCTATGGGGGAAATTACTTCGGGTCATGACCAAATCGGGTTATGACCAGAGTTTTGGAAAGAATTACGGTCATGGGCCGAGGTTCCACTGAATATATATATATATATATATATATATATATATATATATATATATATATATATATTGGAGTTGAGGATGCAATTATTTATCTACTCCACAAGGCTTACCTGACATAACTGTAAGGATTATGTTTTTTTTTTTATTTTTACAGTGCTTTCAACACCATCCACCCACCTCTGTTAAAGGGTAAGCTCAGAGATATGCAGATGGTGGCTGGTGTTCTGGATAATGTAATATCTGTCAGGCAGACCCCAGTGTGAAAGACTCAAGAACTATGTTTCTCAAATAGATGTGAGCAAGACTCGAGCACCACAAGGAACATACAGTCCCCTTTTCACTTTGATCTGTATAACTCAGACTATAAATATAATACTAGATCATGTCGCTTGCAGAAATTCTTAGATGACTCTGTATTTATGAGGTATTTTGATAAGGGAGATGAAACAGAGTATAGGAGTCAGGTGGAGTCAGCAAAACCAAGGAACTGGTTATTGACTTTCACTGCACCAAAAAGCCTCTATGTCTGGTCACTATTCAGGGAGTGGGTGTAAAGATGGTGAACTCCTACAAGTACTTCGGGATCTACATCAATGACAGGGTGGACTGGTCCCATAACACAGAGGAACTATATAAGAAAGAGCAGAGCAGGATCTTTCTTCTTAAGAGACAGCATTCCTTTAATGAAGATAATAACATCCTTCACAGCTTAAATAACTCTATGATGTCAAGTGCAGTGTTCTACACTGCAGTGTGCTGGGCTAGTAACATCATTTCAAGAGAGGTCCACCGAATTAATACTAACTAAATGGCTAGGCTCAGTTATGGAACATATTGTGGACCCCCTGGGGGTAGTAGCAAAGCACAGCATTAAAACAAAACTAAATTCCATAACGAACAATGCTGCACTTCCTCTCTCTGAAACACTAACAGTGAATACTTCAGCCAACAAACTATTCAGCAAAGAGGTATCAAGGAACGCTACTGGGGCTCCTTTATATCAACAGCAATATGCCTTACTGTAAATGTTTTCTTTCTTTTTAGTTGTCTTCCTTTTTAGTCATTTGTTGTGTGTCCAAACTATACTGTGTATATGTATGCATGTATATACAGTATGTATATATATTTACCTATCTGTCTATTTATTTAGTTAAAGTACTTCTGTAAAAAGCCAAATTTCCCCATGGGGACAAAATAAATAAAGTTCTATTTATCTATTGTACCCTCCAGCCCTCTTGGCAAATAAAATGCACACAAACTCCAACATGTGCCAAGCAGTGATTTACACACGAAATGAGATACAATAGCTACAAAATTAAAATAAAATGGGTGGAGTGGGACCTGACCAGACTCCTACTATGCCTGACTACACAGGAAAGAGTCCAACTAAAAAAATCATGTCCATAACCCAGGCAGTCATTTATTGTATTTTATTTTCTTCTCTTAGTATAATTCATATGGCGATCTGAACTTCACAATGCCACAAAATGAAGAAAAAAAAAATTATCTCTGACACCATACTATCATGTACCTTATCTAACTGACTATTAACATAGTAAAAGTAATGTTTCACAAAGATGTGGAGCATTGATTTTTTACTATATGAAATTGAAGGCTGTCATTATGCAGCTAAATGAACACCTCAATAAACATGCTATTCTTGAAAAGTTTCAGTCAGGTTTCAGAACAAATCGCAGTACAGAAATGACTTTTTTTAAAGTTTTAAAACTTTTGGGGTGAAATGCCAAAGGTTTTCTGTTCCCATCCTCTTAGTCTCAAAGTCCTTTCCCAAAAATTTAGAAATTTGGGTTAGTCATATGCCTGTTGGAGGTTTTTAAATTGGTTTTAAATTACCCCAGTTTTTTTTGGTTTTTTTAAAAGCACTTTTTTATTTCCCTGTTTTTGATTTAAAAAAAACCCTTTCAATTTTGGGGGGGAACTAATAAAATTTATTGTTTTATTTTTTTTTTTTTTTTTTTTTTTTTTTTTTTTTTTTTTTTTTTTTTTTTTTTTTTTTTTTTTTTTTTTTTTTTTTTTTTTTTTTTTTTTTTTTTTTT
Organism: Polypterus senegalus; assembly: GCF_016835505.1. Taxonomy (NCBI): domain Eukaryota; kingdom Metazoa; phylum Chordata; class Cladistia; order Polypteriformes; family Polypteridae; genus Polypterus; species Polypterus senegalus. Next base: position 48,784,934 of record NC_053159.1, read on the forward strand.
TTTTTTTTTTTTTTTTTTTTTTTTTTTTTTTTTTTTTTTTTTTTTTTTTTTTTTTTTTTTTTTTTTTTGTTTTTTTTTTTCAGATTTGTTTTTTTTTTTTTGTTTTTTTTTGTTTTTTTTTTTTTTTTTTTTTTTTTTTTTTGGGGGGGGGGGGGGGGGGGGGGGGGGGGGGGGGGGGGGGGGGGGGGGGGGGGGGGGGGGGGGGGGGGGGGGGGGGGGGGGGGGGGGGGGGGGGGGGGGGGGGGGGGGGGGGGGGGGGGGGGGGGGGGGGGGGGGGGGGGGGGGGGGGGGTGGGTCTGATCAACTTTAGGGGGTCAAAAAAAAATTTTTTTGGGAATCCGGGGTAATTTAAAAAACCCCTTTTTTTTCCATTTTTCTCTAGTCGTCTGGAGTTTTTTTTTTTTTCTGTCCTCCCTGGCCCTCTGACCTTACTTTTATTATATGTTAATTAGTGTTCCCTGATTTTAATTCTTGTTTTGTCTTTTTCTCTTCACCATGTAAAGCACCTTGAGCTACACTATTTGTATGAAAATGTGCTATATAAATAAATGTTGTTGTTGTTGAAACTTATTCAACTGAACCCTCTAGACTTTCACTTATTCAATGAGGATCATTTGGCTTTTCCAGGTGAGTTAAATTGCACTTTTCAGTTTCTTAGAAGTTAATGTTCTTTAGATAGTAGGTCCTACTAATTTTTCATAGTTATTCACCATTCTTTACATAATTGGATTTTTGCCAATAACATTTCCAGAAGCCTTTCACCATTTAATCTTTAGTTACAGTAGATATCATATCAATAATACTGCTTAAGTAAGCTTTACAATAATACAGTATTAGCAATGAACAAGTAGTTATGCTTAAAGATAAAGGCATTTAGGAGTTAAATTAACATGCTTTCTAAATTGTTTTCTGAATAATCACAACTCCTACTGATGTTCTCAACCAGCATCTCTTTTCTTATGTAACTCTTAAGTATTAGATAACATAGCTACAAATATAAGCTTATGATAGAGTTTGTTAAATGTGATCTCTCCCAGTTTTGTTTTATTTATTAGCACTCTTTTTAATCTTTCATTATTTTTATTGGAATATGGGGAAGAAAACAAAACAAATTTTTACAATAATAAAAGACGAACTTTATAAATTGTCATTTCTATGGAGAGTGGAGTCTGATCAACTAGATCCAGTGGGATCATTAATATAACCTGCATTCTTAACCATGAAACTCTGATGCTAAGTCACTGTAGTAGCAGCTATACTTGGAGGAAGCATCAACAGACAAGCTAGAGATGATTGCTTTGCCTACTTAAATTTAATTGAATATACTGAAAATTAACATTTTACTTTGCACTAGTAAAACAAAGATGTATAAAATGATAAATGTCTAGTGGATTTACATAGAATAGTACTCTCAATGTTGGTAAAAAGACAAAACATGTTATATGTCTTACTAAAAGTACTACAAATAAATACAGGGGATTTCTGTTTCTGCTTATATAGCATAAAACCATAGACACCAATTCCAGCTCTTGACTGCCTACTTTTCTGATGTAGCTGAGTACTTCAAAACTTGAAGAACTCCTTGGGCTAAGTGTGGAATGTCTGTATTGCTGACACCTACATTTTGAATTAAGGTCTTTTTAAAACTGACCTGATAATGCATTATAACCTAGATGTAATTGAGTAAGAAGTACCCCTAACACTAAAAAAAACACAGTGCTTGGAATATTGACAGATACAGTGCCTTCAGAATGCATTCAGACTTTTTACAAATTTTGTTATGTTGCAGTCTTATTCTAAAATCATTTTTTCCCAAATCACACAACATGACAAAGCCAAATCAGGCTTTTAGGATCTTTTGTAAATTTACTAAAAATAAAAAACTGAAATATCATATTGACAAAAGCATTCAGACCCTTAGCTCTGGCACATGAAATCTGGCTCAGGTGCATTCCATTCTACTGATCCTCATCGAGATTTTTCTACATCTTGTTTGCAGTGCATATGTGGCAAACACAATTGATTGCACATGATTAGAAAAAGCACAGACCTGTCTACATAAGGACCCACAACTGAAAAAACTAAAAATCAAATCTGAAACTACTAATAAAAAAAAAATTGTAAACTTAAATAAAATAATTAACAAAACCGAAATGAAAAAAAACTAAACAACACTATTAAAGTAGCTGGAAAGACAAACGGAAATAAAAAAATAATTAAAAGTACTTCTAGTTTTCATCACAACTGGACTTACACAAGGCCTAACCTGGGATGCAGGAGTCCCGAAATTAATCAATATATATTACTAAGAATTTCATATTTGGTTTTTGAATAAATATTTCTGCTGTCAGTCTTTAACCATTGTAACTTTTAATTCTAAAACAGAAAGTTATCCACTAGGAGCTGCCCCCATATATTCATTGTGATACGTGAATCTCTGCCTTGCACCAAAAAGACAAGGTCTAAGGACTTCAGGAAAACCAGCTTTATTCAATTTGAAACAGAAATAGCAAGGGTATTTATTGTAGCAGGAGCTACCAATCTACTACACACAGACAGAGTTGGGGCCAGGTCAGTGGCCAAGGTACAATGTTCCCTGCATCACTCATCAGGCGACAGATGCGTTGCACACAGGCGGTGAGCTTGTCTCTGTGGTGCTGCAAACCTGCAAAGTGCTGCAAAACTGAGGTTGCCTCAGCGATGGACAAGCAACCCTTGACAGACGCATCAATCGCGTTTCAGCCTGTCACCCCATTGCAGACGGTCTCAAAAGAGTTCAAAAATCTCACATCCCCTATTAAGCTTTGTCTACACTGGTGTGGGCAAAGTGACTGCTCAAGCTGTGCTCGGCCAGGCACGAAAGAACATCGGTGCATGGTACCCTTGCATGGTGGCAAACATCAAAAGCAAATGGCTGTAAACTAATAAACCACTGAAGCCGGGCATTCACATCCTTCTGTCTGTAAAGCCACTGAAGTGGGGCATGATCAGTCACCAAGATAAACCGCCACCCCGACAAGTAGTACTGGAGGGTCTCCACTCCCCACTTAATCGCTAAACATTCCTTCTCTATGGTTGAGTAACTGAACTCCCTGGGAAGTAGGTTCCTGCGGAGAAATGTGATAGGGTGTTCTTCCCCCTAAAAACATTGAAAAAGCACTGCCCCTAAACTGAAAGCACCTGCATCCATCTGCAGACATGTCTGGATTCTGCAGAACTGGGAATGAGGATAAAGCAGCTTTTAACAGCCCACCTGGGGTACCGAATGCAGTTTTCTTGAAACTGGATTCCTCCAGGGCACCTGCCAGTACCCTTTTGTGAGATCCAAGTTGGACATATACAAGGCTTGACCGAGTTTCTCCAATAGGTCATCTATATACGGCATGTTGTACACATCAAACTTGGAAATCTTGTTTAAATGCTGGAAATCTATACAAAACCAGACGAAGTTTTCCAGTTTTGAGACCAGAACAATAGGCTCTGCTACTTGCTTTTGCAGATAACCCCACTAGTTTGAGAATTTGTTTCACCTCCTTGTGTATCACCTTCCCTGTTGCCTCCGGCAGGTGATAGAGCAACATTGGGTGCAGTTATGATCTTGTTTTCCGCAGTTTCTGTCCAGTCAGGCAAGGTCGAAACAACATCAGAGTTCCTTCCAATTAGTGTCAGCAACTCTGCAACACAAACTGCTCAATCCACCCATCCCCCATGCAATCAGAAATCACCTAATACAAGAAACCATCCTTAATTAAAAAGTTCGGGTAACTCCTTCTCCAGATAGTCATTCGCAATGTGGGCTTGTTTGAATGCAAAATCTAAATTACTGTTGGCTCATTGCAGGTGGGCAAACTATGTCTGAGTGGCAGTCTCTGCTTCCTCTGTGGCCAACGCAACATCACGCATACCCCCAGCTGCTACTTTGTCATGGTTCGTAGCAGATTTCCGGTATGGGGAGGTTGCTGGCATGAGTGATGGGGAGGTAAAGTCCGCCAGCTGTCCCAGGTCCTCACTTCAGGGTTCATCTCTCACCTCACTGGACAACTCAGGTTCAGTTGAAAACCCGGCTCCTTGATTGACGTTGTCAGCATTGAGCCCCTCTCTATCTACCACTGAGGGAGGCACTCTGCAGGTGGCCAAGACCTGTGGGTAAAAAGGCATTCCACTTCCCTATTAAAAGAGGCCAGGGTGAAGTGTCTGATATGGCCGTCCAAACCTTCCAAAGTTCTTCCCTTTACAATTCAGAGGGTGTAACATTGTCTCAGAGTGTAACATCTCCGTGGGCGCAGCTAAGGTTCACCAAGTTTGTGGTCCTATAAGAGGTCTGCCAGAGCAAGTCACGGCAAACTACAAAGAGGTTGCTACCAGAGTCCAGCAGTGCTGGGATTTCACATCCAGCCAAAATTGTCCTTCACTACCATCTTGGGGGAAAACTTCCGAGCTGCATACCTGGGTCAGACCGATGTCTATGGTTTGTGCAGGTGGGAGACACCACTCCCAAGCCAGATGTCCTGGTTGATAACTGCAAAAATCACCGATGCTCAGTTCCCACTATGGAGTTCCAATGATAGCATCTACCACCCGTCATGTCGGCAACCCAAGGAGCCTGTGCTGGCTGGATCAAATTTGGGGCCAAATCTGGATACCCCCTCTGTTTCCAGATGACTTGGGCACTCTCCAGTCTGTGGGCCAGGTCCAACTGCAAGTAGACATCGTTTCGGAGCACCTCGTCACAAAGGTCCTCATCTATTCCTAACAGGACTGTGTCAATAACGAGCTTCTACACAATGAGCACAAAGGTGTCCATGCAGGACCAGCTCTGAATCAAGTCCAATAAGTCTTGGACCTGTCCTCATATAGGGTGGTCCAGGCCAATGTGCCACAGACAAAACTGGCGTCCCTTGGCCACATGGCCCATAGCTGTTCGGAGGAGGATTTGTTGTTTCAGGAAGTCATAATCATTGAGCCTTTTGGGAGGGAGGTTTCACATGATCTACTGGAGCCTCTCCAGTTAAAAACAGGGCCACAATAGCTGCCCAGCCTCACCTGCCCCAGTGAATCAATGTCATCATGCTCTCTAAGCATAATAGGAAACACTCTGGGTCGCCCAAGGGAGCCATCTTCACCAGTACTTTCCTGGGGCACGCAAAGACAGGAGCACCCACAGGAGCCTCATCTTGCTTCACCGGTATCAGAATGTTATGCGCCTCTTGGGGTTCCACTGGTGCAAGACCTCACTCCTGGTACTATGTGACACACGAGTTGCTGCCTTGCACCCAAAAGACGAGGCTGACTCTAAAGACCTTAGGAAAACCAGCTTTATTTAACTAGAAACAGAAATGGCAAGGTCACTTAATGCAGCAGGAGGTACCACTCTACTACACACAGATACAGCAAACGGCAGGGTAAGGGCCAGATTAACAGCCAAGTTACAATGTTCCCAGCAAAACCCATCAGGCAATAGGCACGATGCACATGGAGACAGTGAGCTTGCAGTTGCCTCTGTGGCACTCCAAACCTGCAGTGACAGACAAGCAGCCCCTGACAGATGCAATCTCATTTCGGCATGTCCCCCCTTTGGGAAGGGTCTCAAAAGAGTTCATAAATCTCACATCAAGCAGTGATCAGCAGCTGGTGAAGGAGGCCAGGTGTTCACACAGCATTTGTGGTGACACAGCAAGCTGAATGCGGGCACATAAAGCACGTGAAATAGAAATCAATTTACTGTGTGAGAATAGTGACAATTCTTCTAGAGCTGATAGTGACAGCATGATAGATTCTGGTTCAAGTTTTAGTGAAGAATACCAAGGTGATGATTATGGTTTGAACGTCCTTGGTAGCATTCAAAGCTGCCATTTACTGGATCTCCGGGGCTCAAGAAAGAAGTATTAGATGCAGATAATCCCTTACAGAATTTCAGTCTGTACATAAATGAGCCCAAGATACAGTATGTACACAGCAATTATAATAGCAGCACACACTAAGCCAAATTCCAGGCTGCATGTGTGTCCAATGTCCGTTACGATGAGATGCAACATTTTTTTGTGCTTCTTTAATATATCAAGATTAAATATGTGCTGATCAACAAAACCATTACCATATGGACAGAAAAATCACAAGTGAGTAACATTTCAGTTTATTTCTCTGGTGTCTGTGTTTTGTTGACAATAATTCTTCTGCCACTTTGCACAGGAAAAATCCTTTTTGAAAATAAAACAGCACTGATCGAAAGACTGACAAGGTCAACACACAAGATCAGCATAATATTTCTGACCAATCACTTTTGCTTTAAAAAGGTTGTTTAACAACAAAGCCATATAAAACCTTGTAAAATTCCTGAGTTGGCAATGTCTCTAGTAAACTACAGGTAGGTAGGTGAAGAGAGTCTGCCAACTGGTTAAAAACTAAACCAACTATTAAGCTTTTATATTTATTCTTTGTTTATCAATTTTTTTAGTTTACATTCACAGCTCAAAATAGCTCATATTGTGAAAATAATCTGGTGGCAGAATTATGTTTTAAAATATGTGTCCCCCTCTTTTCAATATTTGTCTCTCTTTCTCTCATAATAGATAGCTGAAATATCATACTCTTTTTGTTCTTAACATTAGCCACATCATACATATTGCATACCAGGGATTTTTCCTACCTTGCATCCAAACCTGCTGGGATAGGCTCCAGGATTCCTGCAATCCTGCTCTGGATTAAGCAGGTTTAGATAATGCATATATTGTTCCTAATCTCAGATGCTGCTTCTGTCATTTTGTGGCTGCTCATATTCCTATTATCTGCTCTTACTCTACTCATTAAGGGTTTACTGTTCTTATGCATGGGCTATTCAAGTCTCATTATCCTTAACCTTGACACTACGTGCTTGTTTTTCTTTGTTTTCCTCAATACAGCAAAGTGAGGTCTGCACACTGATTCAAGCATAAGAGCCCTGTTTATCTTAAGCCCCCATGATTTTTATGATCACACCTGTCAGAACACAGTAGAATTTATTTTCTAATTTTTGATATGTTTTCAGGCATGAAAGGTAGCAAAATTCTGTCTATAAATTGTATGTGCCTGAGATGGAATCAGAGATCAGTATGGCTGGTAGAAAATAACAAATCCCAGCATGGGAGATTTTTGAATGCAATATTTAGGGCATTAATTTCAAGCACATTGTCTTGGAGCAGGATATGTTGTGTGCTGCAGACATTTAGAGTAAAAACCCTCAAACCTTAAAATTCACCTAAATTTCATCACAAATTGGCCCATTCTGGGTAATAAAAGGAAGAGATGAAAAATGACAACAGTCAGAGCACATTTTCATAATTAAAAAAAATTACGAAATTGTATAAAACTGTTCATATTCAGTGTCTGGCTTTGATTATGTTTGGTTTTATCACACAAATCAGATAGTAAACCATGTAGTGCAGTAATCTTTTAAACTCCTATTATATCCAAAACTGTTAAGTGTACAATTCTGATTGTGAAAACTAAACTCCATAGTATTTTTACTAATACCATAATTACTAATAGTAAAACTGAAACTAATATATTTAAAAATAAAATAGACATGTCTTTGTGAAACAAAAAGTAAATTAAAACTAAAAATACATAATGAAGGAAAACTAAAGCTAAACTGATTTTCCAAATAAGGTCAAAAAAAATATGGAAATAAAAACTAATATATAACGGCAAAATTATAATAACCTTGCACCAAACTCCTTCTAGAGCTGGCTGCCCTGACAAACTGTACAATTGGTGACCAAGAACCTACAGAGAACAAGAATGGAGATGAATGGAAACAGTAATTGCAAACACTCCACTAATCTGGGCTTTATAAAAGAGTGGCCAGACCTCCAATGAAAGATCACTAGAAATGTATGAATTCACACCTAAGGGACTCAAAGACTACAATAAACAAGATTATCTTGTCAGTGAAGCAAAGATTAAACTATCCGAAGTTAATTCTAAGTGCCATTAAACCAGGCACTACTCATTAACTGCACAATACCAGCCCAATGGCGAAGCATGATGGTGGTGGCAGGATCATGCTGTGGAGTTTTTTTCAGAAGCAAGATCTGGTTGACTAGTCAGGGCTGAAGGTAAGCAGAAAGGAGCGAAGCACACAGATATTGTTATATCATCCCTAATGGAAACCTGTTCCAGAGCGCTCTAGATCTCAGACAGATGACCCTAAGCACAAATCAAAGTCAACATGGGAATGGCTAAAGGCCAACTCTGAGAATGTTCAAGTTGCCCAGCCAAGACCCAGACTTGAACCTAATCGAACATCTCTAGAAAGACCTCAAAATAGCTGTCCACTAACTGTCTCCATCTGTCCTGACTGAGCTTGAGAGGATATTTATAGAAGAATGAAGAAAACCCTGAAATCCAGAGTTTGGTTTGGTTTTTGGCAAACTGGCATCTCTCCAACTCTCTCTCTCATAGCAGCAAATTAGTTGATTGGTACAGTCTCTCAAGGAGTGTTTGAAGGAAAAAAGCATATATACGCTAATGTTCTTGAAATTAACCAGAAAATGTCATTACATTTTTCACAAATATACCAATTTTGATTTTAAGTTCTGATATTTTCTTGACTGAAGTTTCACACACAATGAATAAGTATCTTTGTTAAAGTGAATATTAGTATATTTATATTACATTTTCCTCATAACCTATTTTAGTTATTTATTTTATATTTTAAAATTTAAATATTTATTCATTATTTAAAACTGGGTCATGATTAAATGCATTTATTTGGGCAGACCTATTTTTTAAAAATTAAACACAGGATTTGTTGTCATGTAACATTTTTCATAATAGCATAAATTATTTACAATTAAAACAATTACATAATATACAATTTTCTTATTACACAAACTTATTTTGATTGTAAAGCTGCCAATAATGTTAGATTATTAAAGAATAATACTATCAAACTCTCTTTAAAATTATAATACAAAATTGTAGGCAATATTAAGAAAAAAACAGTCTACAAATGGGTATCTTTAGCAAAATCAACACCAACAAATTTCTATTAATAAAACTATTTTTATAATCATCAGTTCTGAGAAATTCTGAACAGTTTAATTGTCATACCTTTTTACTCCACCATGGACATTTCAGCTGCATTAATCCAGTCAGGAGGGTCCAAAGAAAGACTTTCTTCATAGATGATGATTAGATATAAATTTACATCAAAAGTGAAGTGAACATTATCTATGAAAAACAAATCAAAAATTATTTTAAATAAATTTACTTAAGAGTAAATGTTAAAAATGCAGATCAGTTGAAAACTGGGAGAAATCTTCAAAAATGCACTGTATATTTCACATTAAACACACACAGAATATATTCTTGAATTAGATGACTATTAATATGGTTAATTTGTTATTGCCTATCATTGACCTCTAGAATATCAAAAGCAAAATTAGTTAAATCATTGTTCTATATTTATACTGAATTCAAATACAGAAATTGTACCCTAGTTGCTGTCTAAAATGTTACTGAAATACAGCAACTTCCAACAACTTCTGATGGGCTTCCCTTGCATTAAACAATTCATAATTTCATAACTTTTGATAGGCTCTCACATCATCGAGTTGGATAAATTTAATTTCTACAACGTTTTACGGTTTTTTTAACAAATATATCAAGTGTCCGCTATGAAAAGACAAAATTTAAGCATGTTTACATTTTTTAGTGCCGATAGAAAATAAAATAAAATTTTAATTATCATATAAATCAGTTTAGTACATGCAGTAAAAAGCTCAGCTGCTCAGCTCTTACGAGTGTGCCTTGAGACGAACATAAAGGGACAATAACAATACATTGCTCATATCTGTAGTTATACAAATTCATTTCATAATGTGCATCATCCAGCACTGTAAATCATCAGCAAGTATTGTGTGTGTGTATATTTTTTTTACCTAATTTGGACCAAGTATATTTTTTAAGTTCGTCTTAAACTTTAGAGGATAACGAGGTAAAGTACATTATGAATCTAGAATATATGAGACTATGAACTGCTGCGTAAAAATACTAACTGCTTAAGTGTAAGCTTTGCTCAACACGAACACTGCTAGGAAACATGCGAACTGATAAATACTCTGCGACGGTGTGTGATTTCTAATGTAAGCTATGCATTTGATATCGGAGTTCTTTGACAGTTCCTTTTACATGCTATTATATATATATTTAACAACTTACCGAAAACAAACCTTTTTTTTATATGAAGATTCTGGACACATTAAAAGATGTCAATAAAGTATGACAGTACGAGAAAAACGAGTGTCAGGAAAACTCCAGAAGAAAAGAGACCTTGCGAAAAAATAAAACGTGGGAACTACATCCACTGAACGATCTCAAATGTTCAGAGCTATCAGCAACCTTTTTCTGTGCAACCAAAGTTAATTTACTGGAGCCTCTTTTCAAGCAACATTAACTCTATTACTACCATAATTCCACGTCTCCATAACCACCGCTTGACAACAACTAGCTATTGCACACACCCGGTCAGAAGAGTACGCCCAGAGGAGCGTCAATCCGCACCGTACCGAAGGAACGTAGACAATGTCATCATGGGAGTTGTAGTCTTCGCCGTTTTTGGCAACCATCGCAGCTGCTGTTTATCCGTAACTGACATGCACAAACTAGTATTTCACAAAATTATATAACTACAGTTGTTTAGTCCTGCTGCTGAAATTTAAAAAGACATACCAGTGAGTAGTTTTACGATTAAAAGTACCTCTGAATCGATTTCTGACAGAAGGACATGCGGGTAAACAGTTTTGTTTGTTCAAAGGCGAGACGCTATTAGTTATTGTGAAGAAGCACACTTCACACACGATCCCATTGTACTCTACATGTTATAACACTTATGCTACTTTTATTAATGTATGCCCTACATATGGTACAACACTTACTCCCTTTATGGATCTTACTCCAAATCCCTTGGCCAGACTTCTGAAGGAGCTAAACTTAAATCAAGATTTTTTTTATTCACTGCTGCGAGAAAACCAACACTTATTATGTTCAAGGCATGTTAAGGTCTAGTTATGCAAGACATCAAGTTTTTGGGGGTTCCTCTTATTTTTGGCCCTCTAGACCTAAAAAGTCATCTTTTTAGGCCATTTGGATCCCATATGTTGTGCAGGAAATTACACATCATAAAGAGTAAACTAATAGATGTCTTCAGTAAAAATGAATTCAGAATGAGCTGAAGTTGTGCATCCCACACCAACCGAACCCAGGTGTTCACCTCCTAATGGGATACGAGGGGTCAAAGTCACTCTTTTTCACAAACGTCCAAACAATGGGGTCGGTAATACAGGCATGTGGAGTGTCATTTTATGCTATTTCAAGGTTGATTATCACTAATACTAGCCCTCTAAGAGCTGCTCCCAAAAGGTTAAAAATGTCAAATTACAAACATATGCACGTGGACTATAGTTTTAGAGCATTTGAAGGTCAGTGATTATGAATACGAATATGATGTTATTTTTTATTTTTGATCCTTCACTAGTGATCTAGCCCTCTATGGATCTCTGTTACAGGGTGAAAAATGACAAGTTTCCATTACAATCAAATGTACTTACACTTTAGACATTTAGATTAAAGTACACATTATCCCTACTTTTATGCTAATTGCTGTTTTTAGTGTTTATCCAAGGTTAGATGACTTCTAAGCTTTAACATTAGATATTAGTTTTTGTGTGGTTTTCCTCAGAAAAATCTGGCAGGGACTGAAGAATAGTTCAAGCCCAGAAGCCCCCATCCCCACCTTTTAAGTTCACCCCTGAGTACACCTACTGCTACTATGAGTACTACACAGGGAATTCTCAGGCCTTTATCATAAATTCCGGTCCAACACCGTGTATTGGTGTAAGTGGAGGCTTCACAATATGAAAACTACTAAAAGTTATAAAGCAATAGTTCATTTAAGTTCAGTCCCTGGGGGGTTGCAGTGTTTGCATTGTTATTTTCAAACCTAATGTTTTCATTAGAAATATTGCTTGTTTATCATTTTGTGCTTAATTTTAGTTAACTCACTTGTTAAGGATTCCTAACCCTTAATTGGTTATATTAAGCTTCAACAGAATTCACCGTTTAATTTGCTTCCTGTTTTCTTAAGCAGCTAGCAATTAACAATGAGATACAAATGACAAAATACCTAGCAACTCAGCAACTAACTTGATCACATTTACACCTGCGTGTGTTAATGATGAAATATCTTTTAATAAAATAATTATACAGAAAAAGAACTGAAAAAAGAGAAGGACTGTCAATCTATATACTAATAAAAGGCAAAGCCCTCACTGACTCACTCACTCACTCACTGACTCATCACTAATTTTCCAACTTCCTGTGTAGGTAGAAGGCTGAAATTTGGCAGGCTCATTCCTTACAGCTTACTTACAAAAGTTGGGCTGGTTTCATTTCGAAATTCTATGCGTAATGGTCATAACTGGAACCTATTTTTTCGTCCATATACTATAATAGACTTCTGCTCAATGCCCGTGGGAGGCGGAGTTACTGTGAAGGACTGTGCTTATGCAGAAGACGATGAGATGGTCAGGGTGGTGTTTGGCACAAACTCAGCGAAACTGCGAGAGAAACTTTTAAGTGCCGGGTCTTAGCTAACATTAAATACAGCCGTGGACATCGCACGAGATGGCACCAGCACAGCTGGGAACATTCGATGCATGTACACCGAATGGCTCACGTGAACTGACGCAGTGCACAGACAAAAAGCAACAGTTCCAAAGAGTGAGACACAATTGAGAAGGCAGCAAAAAAATATGAAGCGTGTGATACATACAAGCATATTCATAAGTGCAGCTACTGCGGAAACAAAGCACACGGTGGAAAAAGTCAATGTCCCGCTAAAGGAAGACAGTGTAAAAAAAAACCCGTGCATGCAGTGTGTCACGTCTCAGATAAAGAGAAAGACAAGCTGTTTATTGATGCAGTAAGAAACGAATCGATGAATGAAACCTGTTATCTTTACAACGATTGACAAACACGGAATGTAACTTGAACACAACACATCCTACAAATACGAACCTGATTGAAAGAAATAATGATAATCAAATCCTTGATGACAGCAACACTCATAACACTCACAAAACAATTACTGTATATTGACAATCATGTTACGTTATTTTTAAAATGTTCCCTTTTCTTTTTCATAACTTCTTTAACACACTACTTCTCCACTGCGTACTCCACATACTCTCAAATAGACAAACCACACGCCGTGGTGCAATGGTAGAGGCTTCGCCTCAAGTGCTGACGTCCGAGGTTCGATTCCCGAGAGGGGGTGCACTGAGTATGTATGCGCACTTCCCGATTCATTTTACCCTCGCATCCCCTTGGTTTGAGACGTATGAAAAAATATGCGGTTAACACAGAAAGACAGATCACCAATTGAAGCTTTATGAATAATGGATACTTTATTCGCCATCAATGATTGTTTTGGTAAAGCTATACTCAGTGTATTCATTAGATGAACGTGGGCTCGATGCGTCAGTGCACGTCAACTCGATCTGAATTGCGCGATCACATTCAAAAAAATATATCTTTTAAAGTTCTATTTAGTCGACACAAATATCTTTGGTTGGAATGTAAGGCGAATTTACTCTTTACAATTGTATGGTGAAGAAAAATTTATGCAATGATGCCTACATTTAACTTACATTCCTACCAAAGATATTTCTGTCGACTAAATAAAAATTCTTTCTATTTAAAATTTAAATAGAACTTGAACAGATACGATAGTTCATAATATCCACGCAGACTTTCACGTAAGAGCGAGAGTTATCCATTTTAACAAGCAGCGTATTGCACTGATACGAAATAGCCTGCCCATTTAATTATTTAGGAATGGATAAATAAATTAAGATTTTGTACAAATAATGTTTTTCATTTTTCTTCCTTGATGGATTCTGGCACCCCCAGCAACAGTTGCTCGCATGTGTGTGTGTATATGTACTGTATATATGTAGATATGTATGTATATGTATATATATATGTTTATATATGTGTGTGTGTATGTATGTATATATATATGTATGTATGTATGTATGTATGTGTGTGTGTATATATATATATATATGTGTATATGTATATATGTATATATATATATATATATATATATATATCCTCTTTAATAAAACCCCTGTGTGAGTCCAGGTGTTCGTGTGTGTCTTCTGGTGAAGTGCGCATGTGCGAGGCCACACGGCACGTGTTCAGTCTCTTCCTGTGCATTCCCTGTGTGTGCAGAGAGAGAGACACACACAGGTGCGTACGCACGAGAGACAGACAAACAGACAGACACGCAGGCCCGCCTGAGAGACAGACACACACACACACACACGCACGCACGCACGCACACACACACACACACACACACAGAGGCAGGCAGGCCCACGCGAAAGACAGTCACGCATGCACGCAGGCAGGCCTGCGTGAGAGACTCACACACACACACAGAGAGACAGGCCCGCGCGAGAGACTCACACACACAGAGACAGGCCCGCATGGGGGACAGACATGCACGCGCACACACGCACGCAGGCAGGCCCGCGACAGAGACAGACAAGCTCACACACACACATACACACACACGCAGGCCCGCCACAGAGACAGCACACACGCACGCCCGCCCGTACACACACACACACGGGACAGCATCAGACACACACTGGCGCACGCGTGCATTATTGCAATGTTACTTTTCTTGGTTGTTTATTAGATTACAGATTTTTCAAATGTTCATTTTTTTCCCTGTGCTTAAAATTCATTAGAAAAGGTGTTTTTAGCGAGCGGGTCGTAAGGCTATAGCGCAAACTCTTGCAGTGTTAGTTTTCTCTGTTGTTCAAGGTTTTCTTAGTGTTATTCAATGTTTTTACATTTAGTTTACTATTACTATGTGCATTCAATGGTATAAATAACTATATTTGTGCTTAAAATCTTAAAAAATATATATATTTACATACAGTTCATATGATCTGGAACGGATTAATTGTATTTACATACAATCCTATGGGGGAAATTACTTCGGTTTCACTGTATTACTGTCTGACAAAATTACAGGCATTTTACGAAAATACAAACCAGTATTACTGAGAGAGAAAATTAAAGCCACACAATACAGTGATGCATATTACAGCCACATACAAGGTCCCTTGCCATTTAATATAGACTGTTCCTACTAATGTTTATGCACTACTGTTCTAGCGCCCGTTATTGTAACAGGCTTAATGTCTAGTATATATATATATATATACTGTATATATGACAGCAACACTCATCACTCACAACAGTGACAAAACAATTACATTGACAATCATGTTACGTTATTTTCAAAATGTTTCCTTTTCTTTTTCATTACTTCTTTAACACACTACTTCTCCGCTGCGAAGCGCGGGTATTTTGCTAGTTGCTAATATACTCCAGTCTACAAATCATTTTACATGATATTCTCAGTAAAGGAAAAGTCTACAATAAAAGGATCCCTCAAAACAGCAAAATGAAAGCCATATGTTAAATAAGTTCTGTTATCAGAAAGGATTGGCTTCTAATTAAGAAATTATGTTGCAACAAAAACATTTAGCTCTTGGACTGATCATTATATACAGTAGACATAAAGTGGAGTCAGTCCTCACTTTCTGTCATATATCCTGGCATGGCACTATCTCAGCTCAAGAATGAAAATTACCAAAGAAGGTGATGAAATCAGCTCAGAATTTTACTGGTACACAGTTTTTCTCTATTCAGGTGTCTGCTTTGTAATAGACTGGTGCCCCATATCAGGATGGTTTCTTCCTTGCACCCAGTGTTGCCAGGTTAGGTGTATGCCACTTATCAATTATATTTTACTAAAAAGAGTGTAGGAAATAGATGAATAGTAAATCAATGTTTTGAGTTAAGGTGTGCCATTTGATGGACTGCCACCACATCCCAAGTTGACTAATTCATTAAACATATAATATATATCTATTTATGACTGAATTAGGAAAACATTTATCATAACTTTTAAAGTTTAATTTAAATTAGTTTATCCTTCATCAAGATGTTTTATAGGGCAATTTATAATTTAATTTTCAATTAATTGCATATCTAAATTATTTATATTTGAGTCAAAGCATTAAAGTAAACAGTTAAGTATAGTTAAAACTATGTTTATTTATATATTTACTGTATAATAAAATTTTTATGAATGTAATCAGAAGTTGAGAACTTTCACATTTTGTCTCATTCTGCATTCTATATTGAACCAGGGATATGTACTTTTCAGGCAGTGATACAGAGCTATCTTTTAACTGATACATCCCATGTGTTAATTGGATTAACATGACACCAAAATGTTTCTTTAGGACTAATATGGTTCTTTATTTTATGGAATAGAAAAAAAAACATAATTGTAGAAATAGGCTGAGGAGTAGAGTTTAGGAAAATGGTGCATATTTCCTTAACTATATCATCCTGCATTTCAGCATCACTAATAATTAAGCAGCAAATGATATTTCTTTTCAATCTTCTTTTTTCAAAATTACTGAAGATAATTTTTTTTCTTCATGCAATTTGGCTCTAAATCTTATGAATGTCCCCTTAGCTTTTTTAATGTATAACAAATTCAGTTTAGAATGCAAAGTCCATTATTTTTTCTCCCGACCAACCCCGGTCCCATCTTCGTGTGGTGCTCTTCTGGTAATAGGTTACAATCAAATGTGTATATTTTCTGGCGAGTGTAAATGCACACACTGTTGAAAAAAAAAATACAAAATGTAAATATATTTTCATATGATTGTGACAAAATTTGAAAAAAATCCATCCAAATTCCTAAGCACTGTTTGGGTCAAGGGGAAGAGCACAAATTATCAATCACCAAGTCATACTCGCTCCACTGTGGAAATGAAGAACTACAAAGCCTTCATGTTCACAGTTTCAAAAAAAAATGAAGAAGGGCAGAAGCCTGCTAAAAATAAATGCTTTTTATTAAGCCATCTATTAGAGACATTTGATGTTATATTTTTAAAATAGTACTTTGTCACTGTGTCTATACCAAGCTCCTTCATCAATCAATCAATCAATCAACATTTATTTATATAGCACATATTCATACAAAAAAAATGTAGCTCAAAGTGCTTTACAAAATGAATAGAGAAATAGAAGACACAATAAAAGATAAACATAAGTCAACATTAATTAACATAGAATAAGAGTAAGGTCCGATGGCCAGGGTGGACAGAAAAACAAAAAACTCCAAAGGCTGGAGAAAAAATAAAATCTGTAGGGGTTCCAGACCAAGAGACCGCCCAGTCCCCTGGGCATTCTACCTAACATAAATCATCATATTTTCATGGAAGGACCTGATGATGATGGTCACGTAGACTTCTGGCTTTCAGTCCATCAATGTTGGAGCATCATGATGCTTTGAGTAGGTGGTGGTGGCGCAGGCCGCCACCACAAAGAAACCGGAAAAAGAAACAGAAGAGAGAGTAGGGGTCAGTACGGATTTTAGAGCCACCATGAATAGTTATTATGAAGAATTGAACATACAGAGTATCAGGATTAAGTTAAAGTGAAGTTATAAAAGGCCATGTTAAAGTAATGTGTTTTCAGCAGTGTTTTAAAGTGCTCTACTGTATTTGCCTGGCGAATTCCTATTGGCAGGCTATTCCAGATTTTAGGTGCATAACAGCAGAAGGCCGCCTCACCACTTCTTTTAAGTTTAGCTTTTGGAATTATAAGGAGACACTCATTTGAAGATCTAAGGTTACGATTTGGAATATAACGTGTCAGGCATTCCGATATATAAGATGGAGCGAGATTATTTAAGGCTTTATAAACCATAAGCAGTATTTTAAAGTCAATCCTGAATGACACAGGCAACCAGTGTAGTGACATCAAAACTGGAGAAATGTGTTCGGATTTTCTTTTCCCAGTTAGGATTCTAGCAGCTGCATTCTGCACTCGTTGCAAATGATTTATGTCTTTTTGGGTAGTCCTGAGAGGAGTGCGTTACAGTAATCTAGTCTACTGAAAACAAAAGCGTGAATTAATTTCTCAGCATCTTTCAATGATATAAGAGGTCTAACTTTAGCTATGTTTCTTAAGTGAAAAATGCTGTCCTAGTGGTCTGATGAATATGCGATTTAAAATTCAGATTACAGTCAACGGTTACCCCTAAATTTTTACTTCCGTCTTAACTTTTAATCCTAGTGCATTAAGTTTATTTCTGATAACCTCGCTGAATCCATTATTGCCAATTACCAAAATTTCAGTTTTCTCTTTATTTAGTTTGAGAAAATTACTATTCATCCATTCAGAAATACCAGTAAGACATTGTGTTAGTGTATCGAAAGAGTCGGAGTCATCAGGTGCTATAGATAAGTACAGCTGTGTGTCATCAGCATAGCTGTGGTAGCTCACGTTGTAACCTGAGATAATCTGACCTAACGGAAGCATATAGATTGAGAATAACAGCGGACCCAGGATAGAGCCTTGTGGAACACCATATCGGATATCATGTGTCTTTGAGATTTGATTACCACAACTCACAAAGAATTTTCTCCCTGCCAGGTAGGATTCAAACCAATTTAAGACACTGCCAGAGAGGCCCACCCATTGACTAAGGCGATTTCTAAGAATATTATGATCAATGGTGTCAAATGCAGCACTCAGATCTAAGAGGATGAGAACAGATAAATGGCCTCTGTCTGCATTTACCCAAGTCATTTACTACTTTAACAAGTGCAGTTTCTGTACTGTGATTTGTTCTGAAGCCTGACTGAAAAGTATCAAGAATAGCATGTTTATTTAGGTGGTCATTTAACTGCATAATGACTGCCTTCTCTAAATTTTACTTAAGAAGGGCAGGTTAGAAATGGGTCTAAAATTTTCAAAGGCAGAGGGGTCAAGATTATGTTTCTTAAGAAGGGGTTTAACTACAGCAGTCTTAAGACAGTCTGGAAAGACCCCGTATCTAATGACAATTTACTATGTCCAGAATATTGTCAATTAGACGCCTGATATTTCTTTGAAAAACCTGGTTGGTATTGGGTCAAGGACGCAGGTGGAGGATTTCAGTTGAGAGATTATACTATGTAATTCAGGTAAATCTATCCTGGTGAAAGCATTTAATTTGTTTATAACGGAGTACCGGGGCTTTGGAGGTTCTGCAGTGTTGGGGAGATATACTATGTTATCTCTAATATCATTAATTTTTTGAGTGAAAAATACAGCAATGTTCTCACAGGTTTCACTGGAAGTATTCTGGGGGCATTCCTTTGTGTTCCCTGGGTTTAACAGACGGTCAATTGTTGAAAATAAGACTCTGGGATTACTAGCATTGTTATTTATAATATTAGAGAAATAGCAGCGCCTCTCAAGACGGACAGTGTTATTGTATTCTGTTATTTTAACTTTTAATATTTCATAGTGGATAGTTAGTTTAGTTTTCCTCCATTTACGCTCAGCTCTACGACATGTTCTTTTTAAATCAGACACTCTTTGGGTCTTCCATGGAATAACAATACTAGAAGATTTTTAACTGTCTTTTCAGGTGCAACTATGTCAACAGCAGTTCTTACTTTAGAATTAAAGTTTTCCACTTTACTATTTACATTATCCTCGCTATTATAGCTGGCATTATAAACGGACTGATTGCTTAGAATAGTTGTAAGCTTTAAAGCTGCTGATGAGTCAAAGAAGCGTTTTTTAACAAAATGCTTCTCATGAGCGTTTTCTATCTTTATTTCTATATTAAATAGTAGAAGGAAATGGTCTGATAGACCGATATCAGTGACCTGCTTTATATCAACTTTAAGTCCTTTAGTAATCACTAAGTCTAACGTATGACCTGCTTTATGTGTAGGCTGATTTACGAGCTGCCTCAAATCAAAAGAGTCCAGGAGGTTCATGAATTCCTTTACCTTTTGGTCACACTGATTGTCGACATGAAAGTTAAAGTCGCCGACTATTAAGAGTGCATCATAGTTTGTAACTAAAATTGACATTAAGTCAGAGAATTCCTCAAGGAAAGACGCGTTATATTTAGGAGGTCTATACACGGATAATACGAGAACGTGAGAATCTCCATGAATAACAACGGCAGATACTCAAAGGACTTAAATTTACCAAAACTAACATCTTTACATTTTAATCGGCTCGAGTAAATGTTTGCCAAACCGCCCCCCCTTTTCCCCTGGCGGTCGGCACGAGTAAAACTGTAATCCGGAGCGCAGATTCGATTAAAACTGCCGCCCCATTGGAATTAAGCCATGTTTCATTTAGCGCAATAAAATCAATGTTTCTATCACTAATAAGATCGTTTATAAAAAATGTCTTGTTAGTTAAAGCTCTAACATTTAATAGTGCCATATTTAATGTTTCTGAAGGGCAGAGCTGAATTTTATGCGTGTTATCGGTAATCGGAACAAAAATTAAGTTATTTTTGTTAACGCCGCTCTGTGTGTACTTTTTATGTAATCTACAATCCGTTTTTATAGTCTTAATGCAGTGTTGATCTGAAGTAGTAATTTCAATTAAATTATTGGTGTTTTTGCCGCACTGCCTAGATTTTTTACGTGCGTTAAGATTTGTTATTAGATTATTAATGATGTGCACTTTAACGGAAGACTCTGTTAAGCCATTATGTCCTATCAAACCAGTAGCATTACGTAAGGGGTTAGCAGTAGTAGACAGTCAAGATAGACGAATTACCTTAGCGATGTTTTCGGAGAGGACCCGGGCGCCAAATCTATTCGGATGCAGTCCATCCCGCTTGAAGAAGCACGGCCTTTCCCAAAAAAGATCCCAGTTGTCTATAAACCCGATGTCTTGATTCTCGCAGAAGCCTCTCAGCCAGTTGTTTAAACCCAGCAGACGACTGTAGTATTCATGCGATCGTCTGACGAGAGGTAGTGGACCCGAGATGAAGATTTTTGCGGATGGGGTCCTCTCCTTCGTGTCTTCAACTAGTGCTGCGAAGTCAGCCTTGAGAACCTCTGACTCTCGGTGCCTTATGTCGTTCATCACACAACAAGTTACCATGATTGTATGAGCTAGGCTTACAAAAAGCCTTTAGCTGAACCTTTTCCTTTAATGTCCACAGAACAATATAAACTACTGTAAAATAAACAGAGCAAAAACGAAAAAAGGTTTGGGTTATCCACCCCATATACATGACAATATGGATTGGAAGAAGCTGAGCAATCAATAAGTACTAAGTTCTTTACAGACATGAGTCCAAACAGAACTGAGGTACAATGATAAACATGTTTGTTATATAGCTGACTGAAAAGAAGGGAAGGAACCAAAAGTATAAATAACATCTTTAAGAGGGAAATTCTGAGGGACTGGAAGTGGAAGTGTTGATTTTAGGAGCGGGTTCTTCTGATGGTCTGCAAAGGAAAAGAGGAGAAAGAGTTACAGCACAGTGCCAACCCCTGGTCTGGTGGGGAAACACATTTATTCAAACCCGTAAACTGTATCCCATGTACAGTGTGTGACACTATCAAGTTGCTTTTTGGTTTTTTTTTTGTCTAACCTTGATTGTAAAAATAGCAGAACTGTTGAATTTTAAACTCTCTATTGCTAACTGACATGTGTGAAGATATGAATGTGGAGCCAGTCCTGAAGCACAAAAGGCCTGAGATCCACAACTCAGCATGAGTTCAATGACGACTATATAAATGTTATAAAAGTGCACTTAAAAAGCTGGAGGTAACTTTTTTCAATGTAGAGAAAAGTTTGGAGTGCTCTCAAACTCATAAAGTTGGCCAGGATTAAGTTAAAGTGAAGTTATAAAAGGCCATGTTAAAGTAATGTGTTTTCAGCAGTGTTTTAAAGTGCTCTACTGTATTTGCCTGGCGAATTCCTATTGGCAGGCTATTCCAGATTTTAGGTGCATAACAGCAGAAGGCCGCCTCACCACTTCTTTTAAGTTTAGCTTTTGGAATTATAAGGAGACACTCATTTGAAGATCTAAGGTTACGATTTGGAATATAACGTGTCAGGCATTCCGATATATAAGATGGAGCGAGATTATTTAAGGCTTTATAAACCATAAGCAGTATTTTAAAGTCAATCCTGAATGACACAGGCAACCAGTGTAGTGACATCAAAACTGGAGAAATGTGTTGGATTTTCTTTTCCCAGTTAGGATTCTAGCAGCTGCATTCTGCACTCGTTGCAAATGATTTATGTCTTTTTTGGGTAGTCCTGAGAGGAGTGCGTTACAGTAATCTAGTCTACTGAAAACAAAAGCGTGAATTAATTTCTCAGCATCTTTCAATGATATAAGAGGTCTAACTTTAGCTATGTTTCTTAAGTGAAAAATGCTGTCCTAGTGGTCTGATGAATATGCGATTTAAAATTCAGATTACAGTCAACGGTTACCCCTAAATTTTTACTACCGTCTTAACTTTTAATCCTAGTGCATTAAGTTTATTTCTGATAACCTCGCTGAATCCATTATTGCCAATTACCAAAATTTCAGTTTTCTCTTTATTTAGTTTGAGAAAATTACTATTCATCCATTCAGAAATACCAGTAAGACATTGTGTTAGTGTATCGAAAGAGTCGGAGTCATCAGGTGCTATTGATAAGTACAGCTGTGTGTCATCAGCATAGCTGTGGTAGCTCACATTGTAACCTGAGATAATCTGACCTAACGGAAGCATATAGATTGAGAATAACAGCGGACCCAGGATAGAGCCTTGTGGAACACCATATCGGATATCATGTGTCTTTGAGATTTGATTACCACAACTCACAAAGAATTTTCTCCCTGCCAGGTAGGATTCAAACCAATTTAAGACACTGCCAGAGAGGCCCACCCATTGACTAAGGCGATTTCTAAGAATATTGTGATCAATGGTGTCAAATGCAGCACTCAGATCTAAGAGGATGAGAACAGATAAATGGCCTCTGTCTGCATTTACCCAAGTCATTTACTACTTTAACAAGTGCAGTTTCTGTACTGTGATTTGTTCTGAAGCCTGACTGAAAGTATCAAGAATAGCATGTTTATTTAGGTGGTCATTTAACTGCATAATGACTGCCTTCTCTAGAATTTTACTTAAGAAGGGCAGGTTAGAAATGGGTCTAAAATTTTCAAAGGCAGAGGGGTCAAGATTATGTTTCTTAAGAAGGGGTTTAACTACAGCAGTCTTAAGACAGTCTGGAAGACCCCGTATCTAATGACAATTTACTATGTCCAGAATATTGTCAATTAGACGCCTGATATTTCTTTGAAAAACCTGGTTGGTATTGGGTCAAGGACAGGTGGAGGTTTCAGTTGAGAGATTATACTATGTAATTCAGGTAAATCTATCCTGGTGAAAGCATTTAATTTGTTTATAACGGAGTACCGGGGCTTTGGAGGTTCTGCAGTGTTGGGGAGATATACTATGTTATCTCTAATATCATTAATTTTTTGAGTGAAAAATACAGCAATGTTCTCACAGGTTTCACTGGAAGTATTCTGGGGCATTCCTTTGTGTTACCTGGGTTTAACAGACGGTCAATTGTTGAAAATAAGACTCTGGGATTACTAGCATTGTTATTTATAATATTAGAGAAATAGCAGCCTCTCAAGACGGACAGTGTTATTGTATTCTGTTATTTTAACTTTTAATATTTCATAGTGGATAGTTAGTTTAGTTTTCCTCCATTTACGCTCAGCTCTACGACATGTTCTTTTTAAATCAGACACTCTTTGGGTCTTCCATGGAATAACAATACTAGAAGATTTTTTAACTGTCTTTTCAGGTGCAACTATGTCAACAGCAGTTCTTACTTTAGAATTAAAGTTTTCCACTTTACTATTTACATTATCCTCGCTATTATAGCTGGCATTATAAACGGACTGATTGCTTAGAATAGTTGTAAGCTTTAAAGCTGCTGATGAGTCAAAGAAGCGTTTTTTAACAAAATGCTTCTCATGAGCGTTTTCTATCTTTATTTCTATATTAAATAGTAGAAGGAAATGGTCTGATAGACCGATATCAGTGACCTGCTTTATATCAACTTTAAGTCCTTTAGTAATCACTAAGTCTAACGTATGACCTGCTTTATGTGTAGGCTGATTTACGAGCTGCCTCAAATCAAAAGAGTCCAGGAGGTTCATGAATTCCTTTACCTTTTGGTCACACTGATTGTCGACATGAAAGTTAAAGTCGCCGACTATTAAGAGTGCATCATAGTTTGTAACTAAAATTGACATTAAGTCAGAGAATTCCTCAAAGAAAGACGTGTTATATTTAGGAGGTCTATACACAGATAATACGAGAACGTGAGAATCTCCATGAATAACAACGGCTAGATACTCAAAGGACTTAAATTTACCAAAACTAACATCTTTACATTTTAATCGGCTCGAGTAAATGTTTGCCAAACCGCCCCCCCTTTTCCCCTGGCGGTCGGCACGAGTAAAACTGTAATCCGGAGCGCAGATTCGATTAAAACTGCCGCCCCATTGGAATTAAGCCATGTTTCATTTAGCGCAATAAAATCAATGTTTCTATCACTAATAAGATCGTTTATAAAAAATGTCTTGTTAGTTAAAGCTCTAACATTTAATAGTGCCATATTTAATGTTTCTGAAGGGCAGAGCTGAATTTTATGCGTGTTATCGGTAATCGGAACAAAAATTAAGTTATTTTTGTTAACGCCGCTGTGTGTGTACTTTTTATGTAATCTACAATCCGTTTTTATAGTCTTAATGCAGTGTTGATCTGAAGTAGTAATTTCAATTAAATTATTGGTGTTTTTGCCGCACTGCCTAGATTTTTTACGTGCGTTAAGATTTGTTATTAGATTATTAATGATGTGCACTTTAACGGAAGACTCTGTTAAGCCATTATGTCCTATCAAACCAGTAGCATTACGTAAGGGGTTAGCAGTAGTAGACAGTCAAGATAGACGAATTACCTTAGCGATGTTTTCGGAGAGGACCCGGGCGCCAAATCTATTCGGATGCAGTCCATCCCGCTTGAAGAAGCACGGCCTTTCCCAAAAAAGATCCCAGTTGTCTATAAACCCGATGTCTTGATTCTCGCAGAAGCCTCTCAGCCAGTTGTTTAAACCCAGCAGACGACTGTAGTATTCATGCGATCGTCTGACGAGAGGTAGTGGACCCGAGATGAAGATTTTTGCGGATGGGGTCCTCTCCTTCGTGTCTTCAACTAGTGCTGCGAAGTCAGCCTTGAGAACCTCTGACTCTCGGTGCCTTATGTCGTTCATCACACAACAAGTTACCATGATTGTATGAGCTAGGCTTACAAAAAGCCTTTAGCTGAACCTTTTCCTTTAATGTCCACAGAACAATATAAACTACTGTAAAATAAACAGAGCAAAAACGAAAAAAAAGGTTTGGGTTATCCACCCCATATACATGACAATATGGATTGGAAGAAGCTGAGCAATCAATAAGTACTAAGTTCTTTACAGACATGAGTCCAAACAGAACTGAGGTACAATGATAAACATGTTTGTTATATAGCTGACTGAAAAGAAGGGAAGGAACCAAAAGTATAAATAACATCTTTAAGAGGGAAATTCTGAGGGACTGGAAGTGGAAGTGTTGATTTTAGGAAGCGGGTTCTTCTGATGGTCTGCAAAGGAAAAGAGGAGAAAGAGTTACAGCACAGTGCCAACCCCTGGTCTGGTGGGGAAACACATTTATTCAAACCCGTAAACTGTATCCCATGTACAGTGTGTGACACTATCAAGTTGCTTTTTGGTTTTTTTTTTGTCTAACCTTGATTGTAAAAATAGCAGAACTGTTGAATTTTAAACTCTCTATTGCTAACTGACATGTGTGAAGATATGAATGTGGAGCCAGTCCTGAAGCACAAAAGGCCTGAGATCCACAACTCAGCATGAGTTCAATGACGACTATATAAATGTTATAAAAGTGCACTTAAAAAGCTGGAGGTAACTTTTTTCAATGTAGAGAGAAAAGTTTGGAGTGCTCTCAAACTCATAAAGTTGGCTGAGGAGCTGACAAAACGATCTGAAACCCTTGGTAGCACATTATGCTAAGGAAGATGTTCTGGTTTACTGTAGATGGAAGACAACTTGAACAGGAGTTCAAGAAATTGCTTAATTTGCCATCAATGTACATGACTGTGCTTGAGCTGCTCACATTCATTTATGAAAAACTGCTTACAGAGATGTACCTAAACCTATGGATCACTTTTTCAGTGACAGTGGTTGGCACAAAGGGGAGCTTTTTAAAAACGTAAGCTCATTAAGACTTACCCGAGATCCACTATGATACAGGAGCACATCAGGTGTCTTATGTTATTGATTGGTTTGTTGCAAGAAAGGTTTTAAGGATCAAGTTTTAGATTTGGGAATTTAATACACTTGAGATGTGCAGTAACATGTTTTATTCTGAATTTAAACAGTGAAAGTCCAGTATGTATAATATAATTTTAATGTATATATTTTGTGGCCATTAGGGGGCATCCCAGAGCCCCAAACCCCATAAACAACTGCAACAACGCAGCTCTGGGTTCAAATGCCGTTCTCTTTTTACAAATACCTTATGTAAACTTCTTCCAAAATCCAGAATACAAAAATACATTTCATCTTCTTTTCTTTTCATTTTTTTTTTCATTTTCCAAACACAGCAGGCTAGATTTTTCCACCTCCTCTCCAGACTTCACTCACCTGAGTTCCTTTTAACCTGGGACTTGGAGTACTTCTGGTGCATAAGCACTATAATAAGGAAGCACTTCCAGATTAGGTAGAACCTCCATTTGACAGGGAAGTCTCCTGCCAAAAGCACTTCCCCAAGGACCCCACCAATATGACCCATACAAGTGGTTGGCACAAAAATGAGCCTTGGTGAATACATTGCCTTTTGTGCCAGCAATAAAAACACAAGGTGATAGCATTCGAAATTCACCCTCCAATCTTAAAAAACACAAGGAGGTAAGTGTGCTCACATGTCCTTTTTTGTTTGACTTGCCATTTGGATATATTGATTATTAAAACGATAACTAAAAATCAATTAAAATGAACTATGAATATTAGAGAAATATGAATTTTCAATTATATTATTGGGATAAGCTACTGTACTAAGTTAATCTAAATAATGGTGAGCGTGCAAAACAGACTTTTATTTAGGTTGATATATATATATATGTATATAAACACACACACACATTGATAATGATATCAGATGGCAGAGATATGGGGAGATAATTAAAGTATCTATCTATCTAATGATCAATTCTTGATTTACATTGACCCTTTGGTTTAAACTACGAGTACTCTCTTCTACCAGAGTTCAAATCTCTCTAAATATATTTTAAAGAATTAAGAGTTGTTTAAATAAAAATAGTTTAAACCAAACAGACCGCTTCAAATACAGAAGGATATACATCCAGTTATCAGGTGAAATGTTAAAATCTCCAGCTAATACACAATCCGTTGGGTAAGCAGCATAGCGCTCAGAAATATCTGATATCTAATATCTGCAACTTTACAAAGTATCCTTTTTTCTGTTTTCGTATAACTACATATTTTTACTAAAATAAGATAGGAACATTTATATACTATCACCAACCAGTGTTCATTACCGTTAGTCTCGATAGTAATTTTCTTTTTTCAAGAAACTTATTAAAAATAAACGACCACCCCACAGAACGATTAGTCCCATGACTGAACAAAATGTGATCACCCCACTGATTTGACCAGAAAATGCCTTCCTAGGCACTTGAACTACATTATTATATGAAACATGCACATTCAATTTGAGGAGCTTTTTTATATGACACTGTTTCCCATCGCACACACATATCAACAACAAAGCGCCCTGCCATGCAAGGCAACTTACGTCTGATTACTAGTAGCGTCTCTGACGTTCAGTGCGGAAGGGGAGGGTCTTCAAGTGCGCTTCAAGATAGGACAGTTCTTAACCGCTGCCTGTAATAATGTTTTGAGTGTCTCGTTGGAAAAAAAATTGGAATTATTGATTTTATTTACATTTATCTAATTTTAATGTTTATACTAGAAAATCTGTCATGAGACGAAAGCAGGTAAGGATGTGCAGCTCTAAACTTTTTAAAGTATTGGGCGGGCAAGATTTTAAGCAGCTGTACTTTCGAAAAAGTACGCGAAAGATAGAGAGTGAGTTAAATGAGTGAAATTTTTGAAAAGATGATTGAAGTGGCTAATGTTTTAGATTTCGACTACTTTTAGTAGAGACTTTTCTTGGTGTACCCGTGTAATATTTAATATGCGCAGGGTACTGCACAATAAGCAGGAAACTTTTCAGCACTTCCTTTTGGAGTAGAAAATATTGTGGTCGGTTTGAGAGGCGCACTTTCCATGCGTTGTTATGTTGTCTGTGATTTTTTTTTTAACACGCAGCAAACTAAACCACCAAAACAAGCTTCATTGCATAATATGTGAAGCATCTGGAGTTATTATAGAGTTCTAGTTTTCAGGCGAACGCATCGGTTCGGGTTACTTTCGATTCAAGTTGAACCTATTCACTTACGTTTATTGCCCGCCAGTTGGACGTTTCCATTCGACACTGAGTTTGAGCTCAGTTGAGCACAAATATAACTGAGGCTTCCAGTTAACAAGGAGTCCAGCAATGTCTCCATTACTGAGTTTGTTTTATGGTTTTGTTTTATTTTCAGCCTGCAAGAAAATCTCGCAGTTCGGATCGACGGAAAGAAAGATGCGGCACAGAAGGATCGCTAGAAGAGGTTGGTAAATGAATTATGGAGAGGTGTGGGCGCTCGGTTTCCAAGGCAGCACCTCGATGTTAACGTAATTAAGGCTGCATTGTTCGTTACAAAATTGTCTAGATTGTTTATACATGTATATTGTCTACAAAATAATTAATAATAATTAATTTATTCCGGCCCCTTTTTCGTAAGCAATCCGTTTCTGCATTTTATTGAACTTTTCTGATGTCATCGTGGTTGTTTGACCCGATGTTTTCCCCAAGGGACCCTGCAATATTTATTTTATTTTACTTTTAATTCGCCTTTTTATTTTCAGAACCCACGTTTTACTTTAAAGACACCAATGAAGATAGGCAGGAACACACCGTCACTGCATCACGGCATAATCGTTTGTACGGAGCCATTTTAAGGTCGCTCAGCCCAGCACGCAAGTCCTTGAGAATGCTGTATTGGAGTACTCTGAGAAAACCCACGCAAAGTCTACATGTTGCCTAAGACAGTAAATAAAGACTAATTGGTTCCCGGGATTGTGATTGCCTAGTGAATGGTATTCAAAGATATTAAGTTGCCAAGGTTCATCGTGTCGTCTTCATTCGTTTATGGGTCTTTTTTTTTCTTTCTTGAAAGATGAATACTGTGTTACCACTGAGTAATACTT
The DNA here is from genome assembly GCF_016835505.1 of Polypterus senegalus. NCBI lineage: Eukaryota > Metazoa > Chordata > Cladistia > Polypteriformes > Polypteridae > Polypterus > Polypterus senegalus. The sequence goes on from NC_053159.1 coordinate 48,814,304, forward strand.
ATTCAGAGGCAGCATGTCCTTTACACCTTTGTTTTTAATTTTTAGAAAAATGAAAGCAAAGGGGCAAATTTTAAGAGCATATGTACACCTGCATATTAAAAGTTACTACTTTGCTGAATCTATAAATGCATCATAGAGCAGAAACAGTAAGGTAATGATGTCAGTTAGCTTTTGTAGGTCTTTAGAATGAGAGGTTGACAGTTTTGCCTTTTTATATTGGCTATTATTTCTATATTTTTTTCTGACCATATTTGGAAATTCAGTTTACTTTTAGTTTTCCTTCATCGTGTATTTTTAGTTTAGTTTTCATTTTACAAAGACCTTTCTGTTTTTATTTTTATATGTTTTAGTTTTAGTAATTCTGGTACGGTTAAATAGCCACTATTGAATTTAGTTTTTGTGTCGCATTGAGACAGAACTGTACACTTAACGGGTTTGGATATGAGTTTAATGTTAGTGGAAGCTTACTACAGTACATGACAGTTTACTATTTGGTACTGAATATGAACAATTTTGTACAATTTTATAATTGTAAAAATATTTTCTATCATTTCTGCTGAACAAATCTACACTGACTATTGGCACTTTTTTCCTTTTATTGCCTAGAATGGGCCATTTTGTGATGAAATATAGGTAAATTTTAAGGTGTGAGGGTTTTTTACTCTAAATGTCTACAGCACGCAACCTATCCTGCTCCAACGACAATGTGCTTATAATGAATGCCTTTAATATTGCATTCAAAAATCTAAAATACTGGGCTTTATTTTCTACCAGCCATATTGAACGCTGATTCCATCTCTTGCACAAACAATTTATAGACAGGCTTTTGCCACCTGCAGGCGTGAAAAGATATCAAAAATTAGAAAACAGAATCTACTGTGTTCTGACAGGTGTGATCATGAAAATCACAGGGGCTTAGGCTTGAATCAGTGTGCAGAGCCCACCTAGCTGTATTGATGGAAATGAAGAAAAACAACTATGTAGTGTCGAGGTTAGGGGTAGTGAGAGTTGAATAGCCCATGCATAAGAATAGTAAACACTTAATGAGTAGTGCAAGAGCAGGTAATAAGAGTATGGACAGGCACAAAATGACAGCGACAGCATCTGAGATTAAGAACAATATATATACATTATGTAAACCTAGTTACCCGGGGTCGGATCACAGGAAACCTGGAGCCTACCCAAGTAGGTTTGGATGCAAGGTAGGAAAAATCGCTTGTATGTAATATATATGATATGGTTGATGTTAAGAACAAAAAGAATATGATATTTCAATTATCAGTTTTGAGAGAGAGAAACATTGAAAAAATGTGGACAGATATTTTAAAACAATTCTGCTACTGGAGCATTTTCACAATATCAGGTATTTTGAGCTGTGACTATTAACTAAAAAAGATATAGTATAAATAAAAAAAAAAAAAAACACATTAGTATGTTTAGCTTTTCACCACTTGGCAGATTTTCAACTTACCTGTAGTTCGGTAGAGACATTGCCAATGCAGAAATTTTTCAAGGTTTGTATCGCTTCGTTGTTAAATGAAGTTTTTAAAGCAAAAGTGATTGATCAGCAACAATATGCTGATCTTGTACGATGACTTTGTCAGTCTCTCGATCAGTGCCGTTTTATTTTCAAAAATAGTAGCCTGTTTTTGTAGTCAGATTCATAATTGCACATGGTAGGAGTTGTTTATTTCCTTTGATTTTAAGTTTTATTGTGAAAGGTTCTTGTTTCTTGAAAAGCGATGGCTAGCTTTTTAACTAGTTGTGCCCCTGCCAGGTGCTGTGTAGACCAGTACCCTGGGCAGAATCTCCAGACAGACTCTTCTCCACCTTTTCAAAGGTTCTCCAGTATTTTTAGTACTTTGGAGTTAGAGTCATTTCTGTTTTTATAATCTTTTCCAAGGTACTACAATTGTGTTTGCCTTGAATTCTGTTTTTTGGTGTTTTAGAAAAAATATTGAACTTTATTTTATACATTTTGCAACATGACCTGTACACTTTTTGCAGTGATATTTGTATTTGATATGTATCTCATAATCTTGTTTTCACTTTTATGTCACCTATTATGTGCAATTCTGTAAAATTTTAAGCCTTATTTTTACATTCCATATATGGTATTTTAATTGTAACCCCTTGTGTTTACAATTTTATATATTATGGCCCTGTTATTTCAGTGAGGATCACAAGGTTATTTTTTTTGTAAAGTATATGGTGGTCCAGATCTAACTATGCAATTTTCATTACACGATAACTTAAGTTTATTACATAGATGGTCCGGGATTTTTCGGGTGATTTTCTAAGTGTGCAAACTGACGACATGAAGAATCATCTTCGTGCCAAACTGGAATTGTCCCCACATAAGTCAGAGTCATCCAGACGATCTGGATCTGCATAATTAGATCTGGACCACCCTGTATAGTGCTGTGAAAAGGTATCTGCCCTCTCCTAATAATCCTGTTTTTTTGTTTTTTTTTTTGGTATGTTGTACGGTACACTATGAATGGCCTTAAACCTTTAAACAGAAAACAATGTTAGAGAGAGAGAACATGAGTGAACAGTGAACACACAGTATTTTAAATCATGACTTTCTTTATTCAAGGAACAAAATTATCCATCACCCATGTGTAAAAGTAATTGCCACAATAGCTTCAGTGCTTGGTTGCAGCACAAATTGTAACTAAAGACTTCTGTGATTTGATAAATAGTCTTTTACATTGGTTTTGAGGAATTTTTGCTGACTGTTACTTGCAGAACAGATAGGTTGGTTAGTTGAACTGCTTGTTTCGAGTTCTACCATAGCACCTCTTTTGGGTTCAAGTCAAGGCTTTGACTAGGCTACTCCAGAACTTTAAATTTTATTTCTTCTGAACCGTTTGGATGCAGACTTGCTTTTATATTTTACCTCGTTGTCCTGCTGCATAACCCAATTACCATTCAGGTCATGAACAGATGACCTGACATTATTCTTAAGAATACTCTGGTAAAGTGCAGAATTCATGGTTCCTGCAGTAGCCCAGGTCCTGAGACAGCAAAGTATCCTCACACCATTACACTACCACCTACATGTTATATTGTAAGTGTGATGATCTTGCTGTCAAACACTCCATAGAACTCTACTTTGACTTGTGTGTCTATAGAATATTATTCCAAAAGTATTGGGGGAAAAATCCAGTTGTTTTTTTTGCAAATGTGAGGCAAGCACTGGTGTTGGATATCAAGGGGTTTTCGACTTGCTAGTGTTCTGTGAATCTCAATTTTACCCAGTCTCTTTCTTACTGTAGAGTCATATACTCTTAAATTAGCTGAGGTAAGAGAGTGTTGCAGTTCTTTGAATGTTCTGTACTTCCTCTGTGGCCTCTCGAATGAATGATAACTGTGCTCTTGAAATGATTTTGACAGGTCACCTTTCCTGAGAAGATTCACTTCTGTTCCAGATATTTTACCTTTGGCAGTAATGGGTCTTAATGTAGCACTGTGGAATACCAGAGCCTTAGAAATGCCAAGTTCACCCCAGAAATCTTTTTTTTTTTTAGTTGGGTGAGATGGAATATCCTGGTGGAGTTTTATAGTCTGTTTAGTATTTGTTATTCCTGAGCTTAAAATTGTATACTAATTTAATTAATCTATTCTCAAAACCCAGATGTCCAAAGCATTTTCTTAATCAAAATCACATGGGTCTGTCCCCACAACACATCTCCCCAAAGAAATCGGCATAAGATTGTTTAGCGTGTTCTGACTCATGTGACTCTACCAACAGGTTTTTATTCTTTTTAGGGTAGAAAATCCCTTTCATATTTTGCTGTGCTCACTGGCATGACTAGTCCCAACAGCAGCTAGTTTTACTAAATTTGGAAAAGAATCTTTCAGTTTGGATGCTGTTGCTAGCTTTACCAGTCATTGTTTTGAATTTAGATTTTTGTATGACTGCCCTTGAATCATTTTCAATGCAATAGCCCATTCTTGTTTAGTACAGTCATAGTTTTAAAACAGCAGGATTGTCATTTTTACTACTATTTTTAGAGTAGTATTCAAAAAGAATCTCATTAGCCTTGCACTAGACAATTTCTACAATAAAGGCAACACATCCAAAAGCATCAGTTATGCAATAAAACTGTTTTAATATTTCAGATTAAGCCTTCTATTATAATATTTTGTTTGTTGGCTTCTTTAAGTGCAGCTGTACACTCAAAATGTATTCTGTCAGAGACTATATTACAAAATCATGAGACCACTGCCTAGTGTTACTAGTCTTACAATTTGAAGAATATCTTGAATCTGAGAAAAACCAGCCATCATGATGGAAGAATTTTAGAAGAGGAAAAACAGTTGTCTTAAAGTATCATTACATTTCGCCTAATAAAACACTTCAGCAGCTGCTTGAGCATTCAAGGGTCTAAATTAGTGTGTTAAATGATCTCCGCTTTTCCATAAATTACACTGGTGGTTGCTACATAACTAACTCTAACCTCTTTACTTAGTTGACTTAACACATTTAATTTACTCAAGCAGCTTTTTTAAAGCCAGAGATTTTCAGTAGATTTGTTGCACTGCCACATAAATAAAAATGTTTTTCTGTTGTCGATCGGATTTTGTGGGATTGTTCTTACAGACTGAGATTGACAGCGGTGCTCCAGAGATAGGACTTCTGGTTTCCTTTTTTTCATTTTCGGGGAGAAATTTACATGAAGTACACCATTTAAAGGGAAAGTACAGCCAACTAGACATCCAGGGCGTAATGGAGGGGGTTTTGGCAAAATCGAACGAAGCCGATCAGCATCTGCCTGGGCCATGAGTTGAAGTCCTGGATCATCTAAACTCCTGACGGTTAGGTGGAAGTCGGTAATTCTTTTTTGACTGGTGAATTGGGCGTTCCGCTATTTCCCATGGACTTGGGTTAGTTTCTCGAAGACCTTGCTGTTATTTATCATGGTGCAGACTGACTGTATAGCTTTTACCGTGAAGATTTTTTCGCTACTATTGTGTTTTTTTGTTTTTTTTTTATTGTCCTGGGCAAGGAATACTCCGTCATCAGATTTGACAGAACATTTTAAAATACAGGGTGTGATATTGACCTATCCTTTTTATCATCTGCCGCAAATTAGGACAGGTTAGTGGTAACGAAAGTTTCGTCTCAGCATGGCAGGCCAAATTGTTACAGATTCATCACACAGAGCACGAAAATCTTCAGAATTTAATTTTCAGTATTTATAGATCTAATTTCTGATGCAAAAATATCAAGCCATTCTTGCATTATTCTTTCTGAGTTACAGTCCACATTTTTTTATGATGGAACAATCTAACCCTTTCAATTTGAATTTTTTCAATTTGCCCTTTTCGATTTTGTGACAGGAAACATCTTCCTTTATAACTGCACAAGTTTCAATGTGTATTTTACTTTGCTCATGCTCAACCAAGCTTGCCCTTCAAAGTCTTATGAATGGTGGTGTTGCCCACGCCTCTTACTGTATATGTTTGTGGATCATCTCTTTGACATGACATACACTAACCTATTATAATAATATATATATATATATATAAAATAAAGAACTCACTGTTGATATCTGACCAGTGGTATTTAGGTGAATGGTTTTCATTCAAAACATAGTTTGCAGTAGATCATTTACCAGATGTTGCAACCTCCATAACATCTGTGTTGGAAGTTAACAGTTCTGTTGTAAAATTGGTAACTTCACCACAATGCTTAGACATTCTATCTCTTTCAAAGTAATTAAATAGTGTAATTTTCTGAGTAAAGGTTTTACTCATTATGGCATAATCTGATAGTGTTCTATTTTGAATATGAACAAACAATGAGGGCGGCGTGGTGGCAAAGTGGTAATGCTGCTGCCTTGCAGCAAGGAGACCACGGTTCATGTCCCAGGTCCTTCCAGCATGGAGTTTGCATGTTCTCCACATGTCTGTGTGCATTTCCTCCCTCAGTTCTAAGTCATGCAGGTTAAGTAAATTGGCAGACCTCTGTTGGCCCTAGTGCGTGTGTGTGTTTGACTAGTACACTGTCAAGGGTTTGTTCCTGTCTTGTGCCCTATGCTAGCTGGGATAAGCTCCAGCAGATCCCCCAACCCTGTTCAGGACTATTGAGGTTTGAAAATGATTGACTGACAAACCAATGATGTAGACTAATTTTAAGGTTTTTAACTTTAATTGCTGCAAATTACCCAGCATCTGACACTTTACAGTAATTTTCCGCAATTATATTGAACCGCTTTACGAGGTTGATTAACAGTAAACTGTACCTCTTTCACAAGGAGAATTCTGATTTCATTTTACCATTTCCCAAGTACTACAATAACTTTTTTCTTTGCTGTCTTTTCTGTACAATTTCTTTTAGAGTTTATTTTTTAATTCGTAGCCAAAGCCAGAACACTCCTTTCCTAACTCCTACAGGTAACATTCCCTAATCTCTCTGCTGATTTAACCTTTTTTTTCCCTAAACTTCGTCTCCCCCACAATAACCAAACCATTCTACATGCCGCCGAGCTTCTTCCCCGCATTATAACTGCAGGTCCCTCGAATTGACCTAACTCCTCCTGGAGTCACTTCTTGCAAGTAAGTTCCCTTAAGGCCTACCATAGTCAGAGATTACCAGTGGTTTGGCTGCAAGTTCTTCTCACTACTTTAGACACTGCTAAGATGGCATGATGGACTGCTCTATTGTGTTCTTCACCCTACGCAGGAAAAGGCACATTCTCCATATAATGTAATTGCGCTACCAGACGGCATATGTAATAGGAAATACATCTTGTATGGTGTGTACTAAGGTGGGGAGTAAAAATATTCCAGAGCTGTCCATTCATTGAAGAGCCCCAGCCAAAGGCAGGCAGTGTGGTGTAGTGGTTAAGTTGTGGGTTCAAATCCCGCTACTGACACGGTGTGACCATGAGCAAATCACTTGACCCGCCTGTTCTCCAACTGGAAAGCCAAAATAAATGTGACCAATTATATCATAAATGTTGTAAGGTAAAGACGTCCGTCAAATAAGTAAATGTAAACTAAAATGCAAAGTAGTTGCAGCAGCTGGGTGGCATGAGAAGTTTTCAAAAAGGCCCTATGGAGAACACCGGAAATGGCTTTATAATTTTTTCCTAACTGGCAAGTTTAAAAAACATTTTTCCTTATCTCTTCTGTAATTTTCTTTGATCAAGTCCTAGTCATCTTCTAGAAACCTTATGGTGACTACTTCACTATTGTGAAGGTCAGTATGTGGTTTATTTTAGATTCAGTATGGCTGGCTGTGTTGAGTCCAATACTCAATTAACATTGGTCAGCAGTTTGAGCGAGTAACGTGTGGGGGCAATTAAATATAGCACAATTTCTTAACTGTTACTTGATATATTTACTCTAGCTGCCTTTGTCTATCTAATATTACATGTTGCCTAATGATCTGAAGCCATTCCTTAAAAATACAATGGGGCAAAAACTTTTTCTCTAAATTGCAACAGATTTTTATTAAAGATATTAAAGTGTTGTTTAGTATATTTCCAAAATTTAAAATGATTGTTTATTAAGAGATTAATTTTCTTGATTTTTTTTTTTTTGGCTTGTTTAATTCATTTTTTGTGTGTTTTCAGAAAGTGTTGAGTGACTCTATATCCCAGTGTTCCAAGCGTCAGAAATGTACTGAGCTGGTTGGTGATGACCCCACTGTAGCTGAACAGACTAAAGCTATGGACTCTGAGCCGTGCCCTTCTATAAGCAAAGAAGATGATAAAGTCCCTTCTGACCTTGGCAATTCCTTGCTTCGCACACAGCCAGAGGAACAGTATAGTGGGTTATCTGTCAGGAAGCAGCTGCTTAATGAAGAAACTGAAAATAGTGCTTCATTAGAAATAAACTCCAGTGTTTCAAGAAATGGTTGTAATCTGGATGTTAACTCTTTGCCAAGAGTGGAATATGAGGTAGACAGCAGCATTTTTGTAGATGAAGATAGTAACCAACCCATGCCAGTTGGACACTTCTTTGGGAACATTGAGCTTGTTCAGGTATTGTTTAAAATTTTCTACAATATTTCTGTGATACGTGCTGTGTGGTGTTCATTTAACTTAGCTTTTAGGGGTTTAAAGTATCTTCTTTTGACTTTCAAAGGACTATCCCACAAGATCACCTGCAGCAGTGTCCATGAGCCGAAGGGAGTATCGCAAGTTGCACTTTATTGCAAAAGATGATGATGATGAAGAGGAGGAAGATGATGACGGCGACGATGATGATGAAGATAATGGAGTCCAGGAAAACCTAGAAATTCTTCGGTCAAATGGTAATATTCACTTTGCCTTATTTAGTACATTTTTGATAAACATTAAGCCAGGTATTAGTATATTTACTGTATTTTGCAGTAGAGTAGTGCTTTCATTTCATCTTCATGCATGCAGAATATTTAAAAGTAACTTGCTGCTGTAATATTAAATAAAAAAGATGAACATTTTCTTTTTTTTACTTTATTGACGTATCTAGTGGCAGCTTATTTAAATGAAGGTTTTTCGCAAATATACAATTATTTTTACTTATCAGATCAATGAATATTGGCTTGTTTAGTCTCATATATAGCATAAAGAAATACAAATCCAGCTTTTCTTTTCTCACTGAATTGTCAAATCTTTAGCAATCATCATCCAATCAAACAAAAACAAAACATTTGTTTTTATGACTGAATGAAGTAAGTGCAAATTTAGATATGAACAAATGTTGTCATTTTATAGAAGAATAAGTAATATATTACAAATAGGAACTTTATTGCATTATCAGCATAGTGAGCATTTTAAGAACATTCAATAAGAATAATCTTACCATCTTCATAATTATCAGCCACTGGAGATTCTGCTGCTAGTTGTTTACCATATAGCTTGAATTCTGTTAATTTTGTCTGTAGAACTGCTGCTTTATAGGCAATGGTGGTCTCTGTACTCTAAAGACACCATCCCAAGATCTGCTATGGTTTCTGTGTCCAGATTGATGCACTAATCTTTTTATATAGATCAAAAGCAAAAATGATCTCTACAGCTTTGAGGTGGATGTTGGCATGACCTGAACAATTTCAGTCTTTTAGCGTGTATTAGTAATCTCATTGTGCCACTGCTATTTCTAGTACACACATTGTTAAAATTTTCTTGAAGCAGCTGGACTTCAGTTAGGTGTTACTGCTTATTTTTTGGATCCAGCTTGCACTTAGCCATGAGGGTTCTGTCAGTTTCAAATCTCTCCTTCTGGTATGCAGGACATCTGAGGTAAGCAGGTCTGTACAGCATTTAAACTTCTCCTTGGCAATTTTATAGTTGTCTGATTATCAAGCCCACTGTATATTTCAGTGTAGTACAAAAAATTAATGGATGTAAGTTTTGGCCCAACACATGTGGATATGCGTTTGTTTGCAACATTTGCTGTCTAAGCAACCTCCAAAGCAGTGGGAATCGAGACTCTGGTCTTCTGAAACTGGACAGATATAAGAGGGAGACCTTTGTGCAGTTGTGGAGAAGGAGCTTGATGGACTTTCTGTTTCAGCTAACCTATGCCTATAGCAGCGTGTGCTCTCTTAATTTCTTCTCTCCTTACTTCCACCTTCATCCAGATGCATGAAATACTTGAAAAGTTGCTCTTCAAGGCTTTTAAGGCACCCCTATGGTGCTGTACTCACCCTGTCACATCTACTCTAGTGAGTGGCAATAGCGATTGCTCCAAAACTCAACCAGCTATTTCATCTCCCAGCGTGTCTTCCCTGATCCTCTTTGAAAAGGTGTATTAAAGTAGATGACCTACCTGCTAATCTGAAAAAAGGTGTGAATTGTAGTTTGGTGGTATTAGTTGTTGTTCATGTGTCCTGAATATTCAAAGAAGTTTTCCAAAATGTACACTGAAGTTGCTGGTGTTAATGATTTGTTTAGAAAACCAACAAAATGGACATATTACTAAACAATTAACGTGCAGTAGGTGCCCGGGAAGGGATTTTTCAATAGTATCTTGAAGCGATGAGCCAAACAATGTAGGCCCTTAAGCCACAGACTGTTGTGCAATATTGTGTGGGTACCTTGTGTGCTTTCAAAGTTATTTCAGGCTTCATCTCCTCCAAATCCACCAAGATTATTGTTCATTTATGTAAACCTTTGGAGTTGAATAGTGGCTGGATACACTGCAAGATGCTATCACATGTAATGTTCTCAGTGTCCTTAATTCTAATTGAATAATTAAAATCTAGTTAATTATTCTTGATGTTCACTTTAGACTATAAAAGTAACCTGTTGGTGTAATAATAGACTGACAATAATAAACAGACAAACTTTAGCATTGTCTAATTACCAACCTCCGGACTTTAATGTGGAAAAACAAAATTATAATTTGTGAAAATTTAAATCGCCATTAGTGACTGACACAAGTTACGTTTTTGTTTCTGGATTGATTTTTGTTCATATTTTATCTGCCGTTATTTACATATCATCAAGCCCTTTACCACCATCCCTGTGTACCGCACAGAGTTATCTCGTCATTAATATGTAGGCAATGCCTACTTCATCATACCTTGCGGCAACTGCTTTTTCAGTTAATCAGTTGGTAGGTGGCCATTTGAATGTCATATGTAGACATAGCAGGACCAAAGCAATTTATTGTGTGATAACGGCAATGAATTTGATTTATATTTCTAGTGATCCTGAAACATACAAAGAGCACACATAGCGCTCAGACTGCGGACTTAAGGTGCTACTTCTGAATCTATATGGTATGAGAAACCTTTCTGCCATTCACTGAATTTCCAGGGAACAAAGCATATGTATTGGATTTGGATGATCCATTACAATATTTTAAATCTGTTCTTAATTGATAGGTGTAAGACTAACAAACACAGGAACTCAATTGCAAGTTGAATATAATTATTAATGCTAATTTCCCATTTTCTACCCATGGATAATATATTAAAACATAATTCTGACCACCAAAGGTCATGCAAAAAGACCATTTCCCCTCGGACTAACACTTAGTAGACTTAAATGGAAACATGGTCGAGGTTTTTTTTTTTCACGGCTAGATATATCTGATTTTCTTAAATATAATTCAGGTTTCTGCAAATCTTTTTGCACTCTATACCTGGACTGTATTGGCTAAGCATAGAATTTGCCTAGTGGTTTTTTGACTACTATAATTGATCTTCAGAAATTAATATGTAGGTTAATGCGAGTATTGGAAACAGTACATCTAAATATTCATCTAAATAATATAAAGAAATATTTTTGATTGTAAGCTGTTATTGAAAAAGGTTAAGAACTGCAGGAATCCATTTGCCTTTGGACAAGGGGATATCATTATCCCTTAAATGCAGCATCAGATTTGCATCTCGGCCCTTGCAGTGATTGTAAGTAGGAAGGCATGCCACATTTAAGAACTGAAGTTGCTGCTGTCTTGCCACTCCTCAGTCACTGGAGCTACAACTAGAACCCCCCTGGAGTTAATCACAGTGTATAAATAATTAAGATTAATTCTAAGCTTTAACGCTGATTCCATGTTGTACTACAGATGTGGTGCAATCTGCAAAATAAGGTAAATTTTGGCAGCCAATTAATGTTAAGAATGCCATAACAGGAGCACAATGTGAAAGTAAACGCAACTAACAACTCATTTGCAGTGTTTCCCGTTTGGAAATCGACACTCTTAATAAATTGATGATCATATGCCACAGTGCCTTTACCTGCTTGATAATTTCAATGGTCAGGGACTCTCTGGTTAATTATTCCTTTATAATTTGAAAATTTTAAATGTGAAAGATTGTAATACTGATTTTGGGTGGCACATTGTTGCCTCATAGAATTGTTGTAATCTCCCCACAGTGGGTTGCCAAAAACCATAAATAATCCCTCCTAGAGCCCATACTCGATTGATAGGGTATTTATATTTGTTAAGCAAAAGTTAAGTAATAATTGAGCAAAATTAATAAAGAGTGGGGATTAGGAAGAAATCAAAGAAATAAGGGGCCACATTTTTTATTATGTATATAAAAAAAAACGTAAATGGCAAATGTAAAGAATATTAAAGTGGAAATTTCTAAATAACACTAAGCTTTTAATATGCCAGTAATTCAAGATTCTGTGGAATATTTATAATATAGTGATTTTGGAGAATATTTTCTTAAATTTAATAGATGTTATTTACATAGTCTGGTTTTTGGTGAAGTAACCAAACAAAGAAAATCCTAGAAATACAATTTATTTTAGATTCAATTATTTTAGGATTCACTTGGATATAAGAGTCCATGGAAGAAGGGTCATTTCACTGGATATGTCAGAAACAAAGAAGCACACTGTAAATAGACTCCATCCGTCCATTATCCATCCATCCATCCATCCTCTTCCGCTTATCTGAGGTTGGTTCGCGGGGGCAGCAGCTTCAGCAGAGAGGCCCAGACTTCCCTCTCCCAGCTACTACTTCTAGCTCTTCCAGGAGAATCCCAAGGCCAGCCGGGAGACATAGTCCCTCCAGCATGTCCTGGGTCTTCCCCGGGACCTCCTCCCGGTTGGACGTGCAAGGAACACCTCACCAGGGAGGCGTCCAGGAGGCCTACTGGTCAGATGCTCGAGCCACCTCATCTGACTCTTCTTGATGCGGAGGAGCAGAGGCTCTACTCTGAGCCTCTCCTGGATGACTGAGCTTCTCACCCTATCTTTAAGGGAAAGCCCAGACACCCTGCGAAGGAAACTCATTTCAGCCGCTTGTATTCGCGATCTCGTTCTTTTGGTCACTACCCATAGCTCCTGACCATGGGTGAGGGTAGGAATGTAGATTGACTGGTAAATTGAGAGCTTTGCCTTACGGCTCAGCTTCTTTTTCACCACGACAGACTGATGAAGAGCCTGCATTACTGCGGATGCCGCACAGATCCGCCTGTAAATCTCACGCTCCATTTTTCCCTCACTCGTGAACAAGACCCTGAGATACTTGAACTCCTCCACTTGGGACAGGATCTCTTCCCCCAACCCTGAGAGGGCACTCCACCCTTTTCCGGCTGAAGACCATAGTCTCGGATTTGGAGGTGCTGATTCCCATTCCAGCTGCTTCACACTGCGCTGCGAACCGATTCAGAGAGAGCTGAAGATCACGGCCTGATGAAGCAAACAGGACAACATCATCTGCAAAAAGCAGTGACCCAATCCTGAGTCCACCACACCGGACCCCCTCAACACCCTGGCTGTGCCTAGAAATTCTGTCCATAAAAGTTATGAACAGAATCGGTGACAAAGGGCATCCCTGGCAGAGTCCAACTCTTACTGGAAACGGGCTCGACTTACTGCTGGCAATGTGGACCAAGCTCTGACACCGGTTGTACAGGGACCGAACAGCTCTTATTAAGTAGTCCAGTATCCCATGCTCCCAGAGCACCCCCCACAGGATTCCCCAAGAGACACGGTTGAATGCCTTTTCCAAGTCCATAAAACACATGTAGACTGGTTCGGCAAACTCCCATGCACCCTCCAGGGTTCTGCTAATGGTGTAGTGCTGGTCCACTGTTCTGTAGCCAGGACGAAAACCACACTGTTCCTCCTGAATTCAAGGTTCGACTATCCGACGGAGCCTCCTCTCCAGAACTCCCGAATAGACTTTTCCAGGGAGGCTGAGGAGTGTGATCCCTCTGTAGTTGGAACACACCCTCCAGTCCCCCTTTTTAAAGAGGGGGACCACCACCCCGGTCTACCAATCCAGAGGCACTGTCCCAGATGTCCATGTGATGTTGCAGAGACGTGTCAACCAAGACAGTCCTGCAACATCCAGAGCCTTGAGGAACTCCGGACGTATCTCATCCACCCCTGGGGCCCTGCCACCAAGGAGTTTTTGACCACCTCAGTGACCTTAGCCCCAGAGATGGGGGAGCCCACCTCCGAGTCCCCAGGCTCTGCTTCCTCATTGGAAGGCATGTTAGTTGGATTGAGGAGGTCTTCAAAGTACTCCCCACAACATCCTGAGTCAAGGTCAGCACAGCACCATCCCCACCATATACAGTGTTGACACTACACTGCTTCCACCTCCTGAGACACCGGATGGTGGACCAGAATCTCCTCGAAGCCGTCCGAAAGTCATTCTCCATGGCCTCCCCAAACTCCTCCAATGCCCGAGTTTTTGCCTCCGCAACCACAGAAGCCGCATTTCGCTTGGCCTGCCCGTACCTATTAGCTGCCTCCAGAGTCCCACAGGACAAAAGGACTCCTTCAGCTTGACGGCATCCCTCACCACCGGTGTCCACCAACTGGTTCGGGGATTGCCGCCACGACAGCTCCGGTCAGCCGCCTCAACAATAGAGGCACGGAACATGGCCCATTCGGACTCGATGTTCTCCACCTCCCTCGGGACTTGGTCAAAGTTCTGCCGGAGATGGGAGTTGAAGCTACTTCTGACAGGGGACTATGCCAGACGTTCCCAGCAGACCCTCCCAACATGTTTGGGCCTACCAGGCCTTTCCAGCATCCTCCCCCACCATCGAAGCCAACTCACCACCAGGTGGTGATCAGTTGACAGCTCTGCCCCTCTTCACCCGAGTCCAACGACACAACCACAAAGTCGATCATCGAACTGAGGCCTAGTGTGTCCTGGTACCAAGTGCACATATGAACACCCCTATGCTCGAACATGGTGTTTGTTATAGACAATCCGTGACAAGTACATAAGTCCAATAACAAAACACAGCTCGGGTTCAGATCAGGGGGCCATTCCTCCCAATCACGCCCTTCCAGGTCTCACTGTAATTGCCCACATGAGCATTGAAGTCTCCCAGAAGGTATGCCCTCTAGCTCCCCCTCCAGTGACTCCAAAAAGGGTGAGTACTCCAAACTGCCGTTCGGCGCATGCACACAAACAACAGTCAGGACCCGTCTAACCCCCCATCACCCCAATCAAACCCCGAAGGTGGAGGGAGGCTGCCCTCTCGTCCATCGGGGTAAACCCCAATGTACAGGCTCCCAGTTGCGGGGCAATAAATATGCCCACACTCACTCGGCGCCTCTCACTGGTTGCAACTCCAGAGTGGTAGAGAGTCCAGCCCCTCTCAAGAAGATGCTGTGCGTTGAGGTGAGCCCAACTATATCTAGCCGGAAACTCGCGCACAAGCTCAGGCTCCTTCCCCTTCAGAGAGGTGACATTCAACGTTCCAAGAGTCAGCTTCTGTAGCTGTGGATCAGACCGCCAAGTTCCCCGCTTTCGGCCACCGCCCAACTCGCATCCATTATCCAACCTACTATATCCAAACTACAGGGTAGCGGGGGTCCACTGGAGCCAATCCCAGCCAACGCAGGGTGCAAGGCAGGAAACAAACCCCAGGCAGAGGACCAGCCCACCGCTGAAATAGACTCCGTATACCAAAAATAAACTTGTTTTGTGAAAGTAAATTAAGAGAACCTATAGATAAACCAGAAATACAGGAAACCGAACTGAACAAAATTTTTGTTAGAAGTCCAAGCCCTAAAAGAACGACGCACCATGGTTGCCATAAACAAATGTGGTTTATATAAGAAATTATACAGTATGTTAAAGATATGGAAGAAAAGAGAAGCTACAAAATGATGTAGACTGAGCAAAAACAGGATAGATGTGTTTAATGTATTTAAAAAATGCTTCCGTTTAGAATACAATTTCATGTAGAAAATTAATGTATACAATGATTGTGAATAAATAACTTTCACTTGGAAAACACTAAGCTGCTGAACTGGTGAATTGAGTTAAAGTACAGATTATTAAAAACAACTAATTTCTTTGAACATTTCAATTTCCTCTGGTAGTGTAGTGTTTCTTGCAGTACTTGTAGTAAATTTATTTTGTGAACTTTCTACAGCACATTATGAAGATTGGCTTTGAAAGTCAATATACAGTGGCAATAAGAAGTATATGAACAGTTTGAAAATCACTGTATTTATGTTTTGAGTTGTCTTAAAATATGATCTGATTTTTGTTGCTCGTTATTGCTATTTAAAGTCTGGTTTAACTAAATACACATTACTGTATTGCTTTTGCACCTATTGAATGCAAACATTCACAGCGTAGGTTAGAAAAACTATGTGAACCCTTAGGCTGATCACTTTGGACTCCAGTTAGCTTTTGTTGAAGTTGGCAGACCCTGGGTTCAACCAATGAAATGAGATTGGAGGTGTAGTTTAGTGCTACTTTGGCCATTTAAAAAAAATAAAAAAACTCAATTTGAATTTGCTATTTACATGAAGGTTTTCGTCCTGGTCGCGGAACAGTGGACCAGCTCTTCACCCTTAGCAGAGTCCTGGAGGGTGCATGGGAGTTTGCCCGACCGGTCTACATGTGTTTTGTGGACTTGGAAAGGCATTCGACCGTGTCCCTCGGGAATCCTGTGGGGGTGCTCGAGTATGGGGTACCGGACCCCCTGATAAGAGCTGTTCGGTCTCTGTACAACCGGTGTCAGAGCTTGGTCCGCATTGCTGGCAGTAAGTCGAGCCCGTTTCCAGTGAGAGTTGGACTCCGCCAGGGCTGCCCTTTGTCACCGATTCTGTTCATAACTTTTATGGACAGAATTTCTAGGCGCAGCCAGGGTGTTGAAGGGGTCCGGTGTGGTGGACTCAGGATTGGGTCACTGCTTTTTGCAGATGATGTTGTCCTGTTTGCTTCATCAGGCCGTGATCTTCAGCTCTCTCTGGATCGGTTTGCAGCTGAGTGTGAAGCGGCTGGGATGAGAATCAGCACCTCCAAATCCGAGAGCATGGTCCTCAGCCAGAAAAGGGTGGAGGAGAGATCCTGCCCCAAGTGGAGGAGTTCAAGTATCTCGGGGTCTTGTTCATGAGTGAGGGAAGAATGGAGCGTGAGATCGACAGGCGGATCGGTGCGGCATCCGCAGTGATACGGGCTCTGCATCGGTCTGTCGTGGTGAAAAAGGAGCTGAGCCGTAAGGCAAAGCTCTCAATTTACCAGTCGATCTACCTTCCTACCCTCACCTATGGTCATGAGCTATGGGTAGTGACCGAAAGAACGAGATCGCGAATACAAGCGGCTGAAATGAGTTTCCTCCGCAGGGTGTCTGGGCTTTCCCTTAAAGATAGGGTGAGAAGCTCAGTCATCCGGGAGGGGCTCAGAGTAGAGCCGCTGCTCCTCCACATCGAGAGGAGTCAGATGAGGTGGCTTGGGCATCTGATCAGGATGCCTCCTGGACGCCTCCCTGGTGAGGTGTTCCGGGCACGTCCAACCAGGAGGAGGCCCCAGGGAAGACCCAGGACACGCTGGAGGGACTATGTCTCCCGGCTGGCCTGGGAGCATTGGGATTCTCCTGGAAGAGCTGGAAGAAGTGGCCGGGGAGAGGGAAGTCTGGGCCTCTCTGCTTAAGCTGCTACCCCCGCGACCCGACCTCGGATAAGCGGAAGAGGATGGATGGATGGATTTACATGAAGCATTTGCTGTTATAAAGCATGCCTTGCAAAAAAGAGATCTTGGAAGATCAATAACTGTTGATTCACATAAAGCTAGAAAGGGTCGCAAAGTCATTTCAAACAGTTTAGATATTTGTATATAAATGGAAATGATATAGTACTCTGACTTCTCTACTTAGAAGGGGGTGCCCAGCCAAGTCAAGAAGAACCCTGTAGTAAAAGCTAAAGGCTTGTAGGAATCCGTGAAACAGGTCCATATTTCTATGGGCCTACCATATGCAAAGCATTGAACAGGCATGGTATCAAAGGACTGACACCAAGGAGGATGCTGTTGCTCTCCCAAAAGAAAGTTCTCCTTGGCACTTCAGTTTTATTAGGGCAAAATGTTTTCGCAGTAGTTAAACTGAAGATGCAGCAGTACATATGGCGTAAAGGGTACGACATACCAACATAAAAACCCTCTTCTCAGTGATGAAATATGTTGGTGCATAATAATTTGTAGTTGCTCTTGGGTCTGGATAGCGTGTTATTATTGAAGATTAAATGAATTCCCAAGTTTATCAAGGTATCCCACAGAATAACGTCAGGGTGGCTGTCTGCCAGCTAAAGCGTGGTAAAAGCTGGGTGATGCAGCAGAACAATAAACCTAAACATAGAAGAAGTTAGCAGGATTGTGACTTAAAAGCTACATGTTTCCTTTTTTCTATCTGTCTTTTATGCTCTGTATAGAAAAGGTCACCTCGTTGTCTTTACAGATTAGCTGTTAGTTGTTAACACTAGAATTACCAGAGCCTACGAAAAAATTTGTAGATCTGTCCCACCTTAAAACGCTTCTCACCTCTCCGTCTGCGTCTTTTGTCCTTTAAATGTGTTGATAAGCAGCTTACAGCAAGCAGTCTGCCATCACATCCCCCACTAGCACACAATTTTCTCAGCTTAAGTCTGTTTACCTGCGTGTCAGTTGCTTGGAGTTGTATAGAGTGGGAAGTCAAGCAAAACGACACCTTTTATAAATGCTATATTGTTATTTGGAGCACTTGCATTTCATGTGTCTACAACTATTTATGCACAGTAAACCCATCGTTAAAACAGATACGTTTTTCATGTTTTAGTAATAATTGACAAATATAGACATGAAGTGTATAATGTGTGAAGCCTGAATTCCAAATATCAAAGAAACACTTTCACAAAAGATTACAAGTATAACAGAACAAATGCGCTTTTTTTCCAAGACTATAACCGAAGAAAAAGAAATCAGGTTACTGTTGCGTGTGTGTTCTGACTTCTCGGGTAGTATACTGGTTAGAGCTGCTGACTCCAATTCAGAAGGTTGTGGGTTCGAATCTTAACATCTCTCAAAATTAAACGTTTTGAGTAGTGAGCTGTTCTTATTGTTAATATTATACAATAAAAGCATACATTTGATTTGCGTCTGTAACAGCCGCTGTAAATGTATAGTACTTGTCAAAGTTAGCGTCTCTTTTTTTTTTTTTTTTTAGTTTAGTTAGTGAGACTAGAATACAGAAATACAGTATGTGGTATTGGTGGATTAAGAAAATGCTTTCTTGGATTACAGACTCAATATGGTGAGTATAATAACCAATATTTATCATAAAGAACAGGTGTTGGTGAGCATGTGCTGCTTTAACCTTTATAGGCACTGATAGTGTTGCTTATAGCTGGGTTGCTTTTTCTGCTTGCAAGAACATTGGCAGGCTGCTTGTGCACAGAGCAGTATGTTCACCATGTTAGCTTTGCAGAAAAAAACAACATTGCGTCTAAAACCAATGTGTTTTATTCTCTCACAATCTTCTATCTTTCTCTCTTTGTTCCTACCAGATCGGTGACAGGGTTGTGCATTTTCGACTATAAGCTTCCAGGAACCTGTGAGTGATTTTCATGTTGTTTTAGTTCTTAAATTTTCTTTTATAAGGGTCATTCCATTTTAATTCAACAAATGGTCTTTATCATTTTTGATCTTGATGAAACTTGGCATTTGAATTTTACTACCTTCTAGAGTTCAGAAATATTTTTGTTTATTTTGGGGGGAAAAAAAATCACCTTGAGATAAAGGCATTTTTCTTGACTGTGGACCGGTAAAAATAATTTAGAGTGAACTAACTTTTTTTTCCCCCATTGAAGTTACATAACACAGTTATAGGATAAACTCAAAAAAGAGGGTTTTTTTATTGGAACAGTCAAATTTCATGTTTGATCTTTTAAACAAAAACCTAGCCTTATGCAAAGTCTGCAGATTTAGTATACATCATCTAATTTTTTGAAACAGTCACCAACATATATAAGCACTATTAAAGCAGCTGTTGAAAATGTTTTTGTAATATATTTTTTTTTTTGCCGGTATTTCACAATAAATAGGAAAAATAACAGTTATAACTGTTGAAAATGGGTGTCTGCAACAACCGGATTATGGACCAGTACCCTCTCTGAACTGGTTTACAGTGATCACCCACCTAAAAAAAAAAAGAAAATCTGTGATATAGAAAGACCATATAAATAAACATTTATTTTTTTATAGTTTAAGCCTTAAAATACACCTCCCACATGCTTTAAACACATGTAAACTTGTAATGGTGAGCGACATCTGCGTAACACTTTCCTTCCCTAAGTATATCCAGTTTTACCTTCTCCTGAATGGTTTAAGGGACCCACGCTCACTGTTCTTGCGACATATTGACTTTTTACTGCATTTTAGTCAATATTTACAGTTGTTAAATTATAATACGTATTCTTCTAATGAACTTTTGTCTAGCATGCATAGTGACAAATAAAAAGCATATGTACATTTCATTATGAATTGCAATTGTCTACGTATTCCTGTACGCAGCAGTATGTTTTATGATTTACTAGTATATTGCTTAAATGTTACGGATACGTTAGTAGTTATAAATTATTATATTGTTCTAATGAACTTTTGTCTAGCACAGTAGTGACTGCTGAAAACCGTATGCTTTATGAATTGGCTGCAAAGTACAATACAGGTAGGATGTACTTACTGAATTTTTCTGCGATATAGCGGGGGCACGATATAACGGGGGATCACTGTACCCCCTATGCGCAATAGTATCGGAGGACTGAAAAAAAAACACATGTCATCTTCAGCGACTGTGACAAATAAATGATTAAATGTGGCTAGTGTGACATTGCTTAGCATAGTGGTTTGTTTCAACAACTACTGTATCTTCTCCACCAGACTATCATTGACGAATCATAAATAGCCCAGCGAATTATGATCAACAAGACCTTTTTAAACCAGGGTTATCCACAACTGGGCATTGAGGAATTGCAAGATTTTCAGCAATAGTATGAAGCCAATATCAAATGAACAAACATCAGTGAAACTTGGCAGGTCGAAATATACTAAACCTCTGTCAGTTTGACTGTCTTTGTCAATGTCTGATGATCAATTCTCATCCTCCTCATTCAATTAAGCAATGGTTCATTTTCAGTTTTTTCCAAAACTGGCTTTATGGCTTTGTTTGCCGTTTTTGTTTTTGGTTAAAAACTCCACCCTGCTCATTAATTTTGATAAGTTATCATAGATTTACCATAAAGAGGCAGAATGCTTTAATATTTCAAAGATTTTAGTAGAATGATATTATTTCACTAGATGGCAACAAAACACTATCACAAGAGCAATATATTTGGGCATAACACTGAAAAGCAAATCATTAAACTTCATCCTTTTTCTGACTCGGGCTTAACCATATTTACATGGAGTCAAACTTGGGGTTAACACCACGGAGGTTAACAAAACTAATGAAAGGCTTGGAGTAACAAGCCAAAGTTTTACAGTGAAATGCATATATGTTGGTGCTACTTTTATTTTTAAAAACTAGCAGAATACCCGCGCTTCGCAGCGGAGAAATAGTGTGTTAAAGAAGTTATGAAAATGAAAAGGAAAAATTTAAAAAAAGTAACTTAATTGTTAATGTAATTGTTTTGTCATTGATATGAGTGTTGTTGTCATATCTATCTCTATCTATATAGCAAAATACCCACGCTTGGCAGCGGAGAAGTAAAAAGAAAAGGAAACATTTTAATAATAGATAGATAGATACTTTATTAATCCCAAGGGGAAATTCACATAATCCAGCAGCAGTATACTGATACAAAGAAACAATATTAAATTAAATAGTAATAAAAATGAAAAAAATGAAAATAAAATTAATGTTAGCATTTACTCCCGGGTGGAATTGAAGAGTCGCATAGTGTGGGGGGGGAACGATCTCCTCAGTCTGTCAGTGGAGCAGGGTTAATAACGTAACATGATTGTCAATGTAATTGTTTTGTCACGGTTGTGTGTGATGAGTGTTGCTTTTTTATATATATATATATATATATATATATATATATATATATATATATATATATATATATATATATATATATATATATATATATATAACACACATATAGATATATCTACATATACACACAACTATCGTATATGTTCAAGTTCTATTTAAATTTTAAATAGAAAGAATTTTTATTTATTTGACAGAATATTATTCTGGAATAAATCAACTCAAACCTTAAATAACTATATAACTATAATATTTTGCTCTCCATAAAAATATATCCTGTCAAAATCATACAAATTTAAATATGAACATGGTGCATAACAAAACCTGGAAATATAAATAAAAAATTTGTTCTTTTCAGCAATAACAAATCAAATCATTCAGTTGTCTTTGCTCTTATGTCATTTTATCAGAGCTGGATGTCTGGCATCTTTTTTGGCAATAATGTTTATGTTTGGTGTGAGGTTCTGTGTTGGGGAGATTCTCAGGATGGACTGCAGGTGCTCATCAGTGAGGCGACTGCTGTGTGCCGTTTTGTTAGTCTTCATCTCTAATAAGAGCTTCTCAAACAGATATGTGCTACCAAACATGCACAAGGTTCGAGCCGCATGTAGACGGAGCTGGAGCATTTCTGCGGGAATGGAGTGAATAAACTGTGCGGGCCGTGCAGTATCGTACTTTGTCTTCAGTGTGCCATTACACTGCAGCTCAATAACCTCCATCTGAATCTGCACAGGTGCAGTTTCCACATCGACAGCAAATGGGTTGCGAAACAACTCAAACTTCAAAGTCACCAAAGCGCCGTGCGAACTCAGTGCGCAGTGGGCTCAGTTTATCAGCAAAGTGCGTATTTGGGAACACCATTGTGCCGACTTGGTTCGACATTACTTGGCAACAGGGAAAGTGGGGCAAGTTGCACTGGTGCATTTGTGTCTCCTATAAAAGTAGCTTCACTTGAAATCACTTTGTGATTTTGCACGGGTAAAAACGTCTGCTGAAGTGTCAGATTCTTCTTTAACTCTTCTGCTTTCTGTATCTTGTGCATTGCATTCAGGTCTTTCAGGTTATCTTGATGTTTTGTCTCATAGTGCCGTCTTAGATTGAGACACACGGGTTTACAGTAAACATATACTCAGCCTCCCATCGGCTTTTAAAGGCTCTATGTTCAGAATCGCCTTTTCTCTTCGGCATCGTGTGGGCTAGCTTCGCAATAACTTGCAGCATCATAAGCTAGACTTGATTGACGCGGTAAGTGTTCGGCAAGGCAGTTGAAGCGCTGCATTATGGGATCTGTAGTTTATTGTGTTACCAGCGCTTCATATCCCCGGGCCATTAATAACAATAATATATAAAATGATCTCGCGGGCCGGATATAATTACACGCCGGGCAGAATGTGGCCTGCGGACCTTGAGTTTGACACATATGATCTAAATAGAACTGGAAAAGATCTATTTTTTTCAAATGTGATCGCGCAATTCAGATCGAGTTGACTCGCACTACAGTACATCGAGCCTGCGTGCTATTGTGGTTTTGAGTGTAGCCGTATAATTCAGTTTTTGTTCAGCACTCTTTGGAACTGTTGCTTTTTGTCTGCACATTGTGTCAGTTCACGTGAGCCGCTGAATATGGTTTTATATGTCACTTGCTCGCTTCTAATTGTTTCACTGCCTTCTTAATTATATAATGTATGTTTTCTTCAGCGGTTTTTGGAGCTCTTCCTGGTTTTCTACGTACTGCGTGATTACGTGTGAGGCGTGATGTCACATGAAACTCTGCCCCCCACGACTTTCGAACTCCACTCCATTACAGTAAATGGAGAAAAATAGCTTCTAGTTATGACCATTACGCGTAGAATTTCGAAATGAAACCTGCCCAACTTTTGTAAGTAAGCTGTAAGGAATGAACCTGCCAAATTTCAGCCTTCTACCTACACGGGAAGTTGGAGAATTAGTGATGAGTCAGTCAGTGAGTCAGTCAGTGAGTCAGTCAGTGAGTCAGTCAGTGAGTCAGTCAGTGAGTCAGTCAGTGAGTCAGTCAGTGAGTCAGTCAGTGAGTCAGTCAGTGAGGGCTTTGTCTTTTATTAGTATAGATTAACATGTTACTTGGTTCTCTTCCTCTTTCGAGCCTCATAAAAAGGCCTGTGGGGCAAGGGGTGATCTTTGTTTCACTAGGAAGAAAATAATGTTTAAGTGCTTTCAAGGTGTATAGGAGCTATCATATTCTGAACTTACAAAGATTTTCACTGAAAGGACACTCTTATCATCTTCTCATTTAATGCTCTAAAGTCTTATATAAATGTTAAATTGACCATACAATTAAAAAGTACTGTCTCCAGTGAGCTATAGCTGAGCCATGTAGATTTGATAACAAAAAGATTATGGTTCAAAAGAAAACGCTCTAAATTCACATTT
The DNA here is from genome assembly GCF_016835505.1 of Polypterus senegalus. NCBI lineage: Eukaryota > Metazoa > Chordata > Cladistia > Polypteriformes > Polypteridae > Polypterus > Polypterus senegalus. The sequence continues at coordinate 48,838,401 of NC_053159.1, forward strand.
ATATGCTATCCACCATGAAGCAAGTGCCTATTTCTCCGGGGACTTTCGGTAATAAAAAAAAAAGGTGTATTTCATGTCAAGTTTCATAAAGTCTAAAACTTTTTTTTGTAAATTTGTTAGATTAAAATGGAATGAACCCTAAAGTAGCTTGAATTTTATGGTTTATTTTTAGTCTTTGCCAGATTATGTATGCGGTCAAAACAGGAATCTCATCTTTTTCAAATGGAACGTTAGCACTAGGTTGTTGTACCGTGTTAGTACAATATCAATTAGTACCTTACTAAAGAAAAATGTTTGGCTGTTGGGGCTGGTATAGATCATACTGATGAAGAAAATTTATATTTTTTAAAAAGAAAAGTATTGTTTGAAGGCAGAATCCAACATTAGATTGGGTTTGTTTTTATCACCACTAAGTTTGGTATTGTGTTACTCGAGACGCCTTATATAAAGCTACAGTATTTTACTAATCTGTTTTTGTGTTTCACTTCCCCAATCAGCCTTTTTGTAATTTTGAATGGTTAGCTTATCTTCACTAGTAAAATTTACAGCCAGACTCCTTCGTAATGTAGTGTTTTTTGTTTTTTTTTTTGTTTGTTTTTATTTTTTTTTCCTTCTTCAATCCCATTAATCTGCACTTTGATCTACAGGTGTACTAACAGAACACACATGAAATGTATGTATTTCATTACCTATGTAATTCTTTACAAATGCATCGCCAGATAAACACTTCAACACAGACTTCAGCTGTGAGGATTTCAGCAGGGCGATGCCTTCATCTGACTGAATGGGGAGTGGGGGGTGTAGCAGGCTGCTTTCTGCTAAACCACACATTTGCCAATTAAAAGTGGGCATTTAGCGCAGTGATAAGGAGCTATGAGCTTCTTGGCATATGTCAGGAAAATTAAGGAGGTCAGGGACAGCAAAAAAAATTGTAAACTTCAGAGATTGTAGTGTTAAACCACTCTGCTTGTGCCTGTTTGGCAGCAAAACATGTTAAAATATGTTTGCACTGCAGGCTTCCAGCCAAGTATTGCAAATGGGACCCATGCAACAGTGCCGTAAGTGCTTGATGATTTGCAGATGCAAAAGGAAAACAATTGTGGCAAAGTGCAGTGCCACCGCATGTGGTTCTTAATGGAGTTCTGCTCCTATACTTGGCTGCTTTTGAGACTAGCTAACTTTTGCTCCCAGTTGTCAGTACTAAATTAAAACAAATGATGGCAGTTCAGATGCACAGGATTTTGAAAGCTCTCATATTTAAGTACCACTAGGAATCCTTTTTTTTTTTTTTTTTCTTTGCTGTGTGTTTATGCAATGGCAATAATAATTAAATATTTAAAAAAAGCAAGTACATTTAATATCCAGAATCATTAACCTAAGTTTGAATATTTACTTATTTTTAATATGAATATTCAAACCTTATTTTTGGTGTTCTGCACTGTGTAATAGAGCTTATGTACTTCAAATTCTATTTTACTCTGTTTTTTAAAACAAATTGAAATGAGTTCAATGGGCTGAAAACAAATAGAAACCAGCAGAATCTGCTGAATGTTACAATCATATGAACCCAAGAAATTTGACAAATAAGAAAAGATCATTCATTCCATCAAGCCTGTTTGTTTAGCTGATATAAGCAATGAATTGACAAATAACCCTCCCTTTCCTCTTCAGCACTAATAAAAAATAACAAACACCCAACAATAAACACTCACTACAATGTCCATAAACCATTCCCATGCATCTGTTTCAATAAAACATTGGAGTGTGAAAATACTGTGTACTGCTCACAGAGATGAATATAAAGTTTGTCCTACCGTATCTGTAGTGATGCAGGGGGAGGTGAATGAGAGTGCAACTCTAAACAATGCAAGATTAAATGGGTTGGAGACAAAACAGAGGTCTAACCAGGAACAGTAATCCAAGACCTCCATGTTAAATGCAAACAAGTGAAACAGCCACGGCCCAGTCATTTATCACCTTATCAAATACCGTATTTACTAGTGGTGCAACGGATCAAAAAACTCACGGTTTTAAGTCACGGAATCAGATCAATTTTCAGATCAGCAAAAAAAAAAGACAAGTTTAACTCTCCATTTATTTAGTTAAGTATTTTTTGCCCATTAAAAAACATTCAAATCAAGACTCATTCCACTCAATTATATAAATACAAATTAAGGTGCAATATAGGACATGATAACTATTTCCTTTAATGTGGACACAATAAAAAAAAAAAACTTTAAATGTAATTTAAGGCATAATTGCTTCATACTTTGAACATGGAGAGAGAAATTAAAACTAGCTTATGTCCACATCATCAAAAAAGAAGAAAGAAAGCAAAGCAGACCTGAGTTTATAAATTCATTTTTTTTTTTTCAAAAACATGAGGATGTCTACATTTTCTGGGGAAAGTGTAGATCTGTTTGCTGTAACTATGTCCCCTGCTGTTGAGAACACCCTCTCGCTAGGCACTGAAGTGCCAGGCACAGCAAGATGGTGTCTTGCCATTTTGGCAAGGTGAGGGTATTTACATTTGTTGCTTTTCCACCAAGCCAGTGGATCACCATCGACTGGAATGCCACTTGCTGCCTCATAGGATACCACCTCCTCTTTGATGGTGTCTGCAAAAGCCTTGCTGACCATGTCCTTCCTACCAGAAAGCCTCTCTCCTCCCTTCACTCTTTTTTGCTGAATTTAATATAGACCTAAGATTTGAACCCAAAGCTCCACTCTCAGGGTCCATGCTAACCAAATCCATCACTGATAGACTCTGCAATGAGCAAATATTCTTTAAAAGCATACATGCTGAACAGTAGCTAGCAAGCAGCTAAAAATGTACGCACCCACCCTTTTATGTGGCAGCAGTGCGTGCTGTCCCCAACCGTACTGTAAAAGCTTGGGTTAATTTCAGTATTTTTTGGGTAACATCACATGGCTACTTGTGCTTACACCAGCCAATTGTAGCGTCATCTTGTGAAGAAGCCCTCATGTAGGTCTGAACATTAGTTGTTTCTACCGATAGCTGTAGGCTGTTTGTGCAGCTTCATGGAGTGGATTTATCTTGTGGGCTGTAGTTTTCCCACCATGTTTTAAGATTAAACTAATTTCATATTTGTTTGTTTGTTTGTGTATTCTAAAAGTATTCTAGTGATATCTGTATCTATATCTTTTTCTTGTATAAAGATTCTAGCACCAGATCTGAGGCATTGTTAAGTTGGTGATTTGGTAAATGCGCTTCTTATTAATCTGTGTAAAGTATATGTTAAATGAATTTGAGTATGTTATGATCTACACAACGAACATGGCGAATTGGCCCCTACCCTTGATTTGCTTTGTATAAAAGATGTCTGGATTCAGACTCTCATTACAAAAGTTGAATGTCAACTGGCTCATTAGGTCATGTGTTTTGGGAAATGCCATGTTCAGACTGATGTTATTAAATTTAAATGTTTTTATCTATCAGAAACGCGCAATCCCTCACCTAATACCTGCACTATTTTGAGCAAAACCTGATGGGACCTTGCTGGGTAATGACCTTGCACTTCAGTGATAGTGATGAAGGCAGGTTACTTTATCCTGTTTACTTAGAAGAATCCTTATCCATGTATCATAATACAGTAAGAAAATAATGTTCTACTTTAAAATTCAAATTAATAAGGAACTGTCCAAAACTTGTTTATATACAGAATAGTAAAATCTGTTCAGTCAGACTGGACACTTTCATCTCGATGAGAGACCTTGGGTGGGTTTTAACTGTTAAGAAGAATTTAAATGTTGTTCTTAATCTTAAGTATCTTCAGATAAACTTATAAGTTAGGTCAATTGTAACAAAAAAACTAAGAGTACAGTCCTGCTATACAGGTTTCTAGGAACAAACACAAGACATTTTGTGGACCACAATTCTACTTATGATGGTTCAATTTGTACATTTAAAGCACATTGGTTGGAATTAAAGATGAGTTGTATATGAAGTTGCTACATAACTGTTTCTTTTCATTATAAAGGTGCTGTGCAGCAAACAAAGAGAAGGAAGAATGGCCTGTTTTGAAAAACAGATTTTGTTCAGCTTTGCTTCATTGTTAATGGACATTCTCAGATGCTACGTTGGAAGAAATTAATTTTAACATATGGTGTGAAAGAGGTTTCACAAATAAAGCAGATCATGGTGTATTGTTATCTAATGGAAGAATTATTTGAAATGCCCCCTATCAATGTTATTGGTTACACTTTGAACATGTGTGTTTTTTACTTCTAAAATGTAGCAGCAGCATGCTATGAATATCCTATAAGAAGCTTTTTCAAACCCAGAAACTTCTAAATATCTTTTGGAGTTTACGTGACTGCAGCCTGTCCTTGTTGGATGGGCTGTTTAAATGAAGAACATTATTTGTGGGAAAGAACTAGAAGGTCTTGGGAAGCACAATAACAGATTGCACTCAAACAGGAAATCATACAATTAGCTATGCATTAATTTTATGGCCTTCCAAAGGATTTGCCTGTGTGTGTGTGTGTGTGTGTGTGTGTGTGTGTGTGTGTTTTCTGCCTCTATATGCTGCTTGGACCTTATACTTTTTAAAGAATACTAACCCAAATGTTCTGCATTTGCAAGTCAGTTTTTCTGTCTGCCTTATGTAACAGGAAGTTGGAAAGTAAATCTGCTTTTGTTACTTCTACTAAAAATGCTATTGTATATACTGTATTTTTCCTGAAGCAATTATTTTGTTTTATATATTTACTGTTTAAATTGTATCCATGTAAATTAAAATATTTCACATTCACCTGATAACTTGTCAGTTATTTGAGAGTGAAACAGTAATTGTATAATAAACTTTTAATTTCATTAACCGGATATGTTAATTTTTCAAGGAGTTGATGTGTTTTACAGTAGTATAGTTAGACTTGGGTGCAAGCAACTATATAACCGTTATGTCTGCTCTGTTTCAGGCGGAAGCCTTTGTGTACGTTCTCTTCTGTTTCATTTTGTTTCAAAGGGCAAAAGTGCTTTGCAAAATTGGGTTGATCTTAATCTTTTGTATTACATTATGAAAGCAGAGCGGTGAAATGGTAAACTTGCTCCACAAACTGTTTTTATACTGCACATTTCTGTGGCTGCCTGTCATGCAGCCAGTTCAATTGTGCTTTCTCTCTCTTTTTTGTTCAACTGTATATTTCAGTATTTCTCCATTCTTCATTTATAGCACGTTTTGAATTTTCTAGCATCAATTTAAATATTCAACTTTGTGAGTCCATCCATTGATTATTGGAAGAGGCACAAGGCTGTTGGCAAAGATGTGGGCACAGCAGACACCTTAGTTGGTGAGAAGTCCTCCATGCATTTGTGCAACAAAAGCAAACTATTTGATATGCATTTAATGGTTCCTGTAGGTGGAAACAGTACGATATACATCCTGTGTCGCTAGAATGTGCAAGTGGGTTGTCACTCTGGGAAATACCAAGCAGTGGTCACAGTGTCCGATGTTTGTGTACTGATATACCACTCCTTTGACTCATTTGTGAAAGTCAAGGGGGCTTCTTATAAACTTGAAAACATTAAGTAATTAATTATCATAAACTCTAACTAAAACCATGACAAGAGTAATATCTTAAACTTTGTATTTGAACTCTCACTTTAAGTCTTTTTTATCAGTGCATGTTTAGTAAAATCCATTTGCTTCAATAGGAGTTCCTTTTTGTATTTTAGGTGACATTTGGCATTTGCAGATTATTGTGCTTACATGAAACAATGTACCAAATATTACTTCAGAAATCATGTGTATAGTAGAGAATTAGGTTTAAGATTACTACACTACAGTATTGTATATTAAATGCAGGGAAGAAACCGTGCAATATAGTACTCATTATGACCAAAAAAAAAAAAGATAAGCTGTGAAGCGGTGGTTTATTACAGCAGAATGGCCGGATGTGTAGGTGATTTGATCTGCATGTCTGTGAGGGGGACACTGCAGTGTAATGAGCAGTGGTGCCCCTCCACACATCACAGCTGTTTTTGGAAGGTCCCCCCACAGCAGTGCCTCTCGTTTAGTTTTTTTTTTTATTTTATTTATTTCTTTTTTTTAAATAAAACTTGTTTGTTCTTTCACTGCACATCACTACTACTCACAATACTGACTAGTGGCTTGTGTCTTGGAAAAGTTTTAACCCTCTGCAATGCTACATTGGATTAGGTTAAGGATGCATGGATTGTATTGTAAGAATGCATGGATTGTAAATTATATTTGAGAGAGAAAAATATCCCAATAATGCTTTATTTTCAAGGAAAACCCCCCAACAGCATATTAACATCCAGGACCTAAGAAGTAGGGCCCCCCTACCTGCAGGTCGGTTATCATTTTTCTCAAAATTGTGGTACAAGTTGTGCACTGTGAATAATGGGACATTGCAAAATTCTGTTAGAAGAAAAACATCCAGATTTTCTAAAAATTAAGCAGGTAGAAATCACATTAGCACTCTTTATTATTACAACTACTCTGCTTCAACACTTCCTAGAAATGTTCAGCCGTGTTTAGATCTTGTTTGGGTAGGCCATAGAAGGTGTTTGAGCTCACCGTGGTGTTCACAGATTAGATGAGCAATATATATATATTTTGGGGCATTCTCATTATTGATTAGCCGGGACACCATTAAGCAGCTGATTGCACCATAAGGTGGCCAAAGTCCTGTTAAATGGCTTCATATCCTTTGACTATTATAAGACCATGCAGTGAAATCAGTGGACATAGTAAATCTCATCAGATGGCTATCCAGACATTGTAGTGTTGGTTGAAGGCACCCTTTGATTTTCTCCAAATGTAAACCCATCTGGGATTTTTTTTTTTTTAAATAATTACTCAATTATCCTTTCACCAGGCTAGCCATAATTAGTTGATTCTGAATGGCATCCCTGCCTTGAATTTCCACTCAATGATGACTATGGTTGAGACCGTGTAACAGAGGTGCTGATTAAATGCTCTGGTAATTATGGAGGCTGTGACTTAGTGCTATTTTAGCATATATCCTGTGTCCTTCTGTCCATACTGGGGAGCTCCAGCCTGCGGATGCCATTCTCCATGTTTGGTATGTGCCGTCGTAGATTTTGGGTCTGTTCTCTTTGACACATACCATAATTTTTCTTTTTTTTTTTGTAACTAATGCCTACTATTTAACCTCTAAATTTGAAAGCACACATCAAAATTCTAATTGTCAGATCTTTTTTATGGCTGAAACATACTAAGTAACAGTCCACCTAACATTCTGACCCTGCAACTGCTTTTGTAATGCTAATTGACTTATTATAAAAGTATTTTTTTTCATTTGTTGTTTTGTCCATTCTCATGTGCAAAGGTCCACTGCAGAAGGGTATTGTTGAAAAAATGGTTGAAACGTTAAGAAAGGCTTTGTGTTGTGAGCTGAGTTCATTGACTAAACACGAGTCTAAGCAGTGATTTTCAAGGACCTCCATAACGGTTTTTATTCCAAGCAATTTCATAATCAGTGTATCACTCTTACTTTTAATTGATTTCCTGTTTAGTTGTCTGGCCTACAGTTTTGTTTGTTTTTTTTTTTTTGTTTTTTTTTTTTTAAGTCATAGTTTTATTCATATCATTAGCTTTAAACTAGGCTGACCCGCCTTTTAAGGCGACCACCTTCTTAAGGCAATTCAATATGTAGATCAATTTGATATTTTATACAAACTCATTAATTTGGTTAAATTGCATTTGAGTGGTATTATTTTAATACTCGTAGTTTGTTGTTTTTGTGATGAAATTTAAACTGTTTTTCTATATTGAGGTCGCCCTTTTGAACCCCCTTGCTATTTACTACGCGGTGTGGCATTTGTACTCCATCAACATTAATTATTTCCAGAGACATAATTTTGTCTATTTTTCCAGCGCGCGCGCACAAAAGCAAGGAACGATGGGAGCACCAGAACTCTGCTCACATCATGTCGCTTCGTACCGCAAGCTGCAAGTAGTAAGTCTTTGATAAACGGAATACCGCTACGCTTTCCACTCACAGGACGGAAGGACAATCCCGACCGCTTTTATATAGTAAGAAAGAAGAAGAAGATATCGCACAGTCTGGAGTAGAAAATCATCTTTTACCTGGAAAAGCGAAACTACAAATCCCATCGTGCATTGCAAAATGGACAGGGCGTGTGTGAAACTCCGCGCCTGCGTAGCACTCACAGGACAGAAGGACAATCCCGACCGCTTTTATATAGAAGGATGTTTACTTTTTAGATATTTTGTTTTTCATTTACATGTCACTTAACCCTTAGCTCTTCGTCCGCCTACACGATGCTGCCCCTTTCAGGTCTTTGTAGACCCGATTCAAACCCCTCCTTTTAGGTGCACTGAACATGTGATTTTTCACCCCAGGCTGTCTTTATATTGACTGACCATCTTACCTGCTATTAGTAACTTTTAGAACAGATGATATTGAGGGTCATTTTATCAGCTGTGAACAAATTAAGTACCTTAAATACATTAAAAAAAAAAAGTCAACAATGGGTCAACACTAATTCAAAAGACATGGCAAGGTAAAACTGTTTTAGAAGCTGTACATATTATGGGATGTTTACATTCTTTTTACTGTTCAATAATTGGGGGAATTGTAGGAAAAAATCACAATTACTGGTTTTTAAACATAAAACTGGGTCAAATTTGACCCAGAGACATTCTAATGGTTAATTAAATCCAAATGCTGATGCTTAGCAATGAGGAGTACAGACGTACAGCAGGTGCAGACAGTATTGAATGCTAAAAGGGAGCAAAGACTTTACTGCTGTTTGCACTTGTCAGTTCATTTACAAGAAATGCTTTTTAATAAACAGTCAAGTGAATATGGCACTGTAGCAATTGCTTGCTTTTAGTATTCATTGTTGACAAAATTTCAGTACAGTTAAGGGAGAAAACTGTAATGAAAAGCGTGATTTTGAAAAATGGCACATTGTACAACTTATCCAGCGGCTTTCAGTGGCAGATAACATCATTCTAGCTTGTCGGAAGCAGTCTCAGTATGCTCCTGTGGCAACCAGTTGTGTGGTCTGACGTGTCAGTGGACTCTGTTTAACCAATCTGCGACTCCCCCAGAAAAAACAAACAAATAAAAGGGTCAAGATTGTGGCTAAACTTCCCATACCATTAAAGCATTTTTACAATCCTGGCTCTGCCATAGAAAGGGGCAAGCTTGCCAATACTTTGGAAATGTGAAACAATGCTGGAAAGTCCGCATGAAGTTGTCCAATTTGTCATACCCTGCAACATCTAGTTGTGTAAACTGACATCTTCAGTTGATGAGATCAGTGATTGCAGTTGTGACAGGTCAGTGAGCCTGATCACACAAATGGGAATTTGAGCTTCCAGAATGGTCCTGTGTCATTCTCAGACTTTACATGTCATACGTCAAAGAGTTATTCTAAGCCCTAACAAGTGAGCTTCAGGGGCATAATTCTTCTAAATGTAAACTTTTGTTGACACCACATTTTAAGTTATGATTTCAGTTAAGTGATTCATGTACCAATCAAATTATATCTATACTAAATAGATTTTAAAAGGCTTACAAAAGTATTTCTAAAGATTTTTGTCTCTACTAGCCCATGGACACCCCTTTTCTTCGGATAAATACGTTAAAACTCATGTCCTATTTGTTTAATCAGGTGTCCTTCATCTATAATTAGAGTTTGGTTGAATATCTTAAAACACTGAGCATTGGCAACTTTAATAACTTTGTAACACTTTACCATTGCACCGACCAAGGAGGAAGCTGCAGCTCTCCATTAAGGGCATTAGCACAAATCTGTGGAGTGAGATGAAGATAAACCTTCATAGTATGTAAGGAAAATGTCATGCAACGCAAGCAAAAGAACATCATCTCAGCTGTAAAGTGTAGTGATCAAACCATTAAGGTTTAGGGTTGTTCTGTGAGCTCGAGATCATCAACAGAAAGGTCAGTCCTACAAGAGAGTGTTTGGGTGGTCATTAGTCTGCTGAGGCATAAAGGAATATACTCCACCCAAAAATGATACTTTTATTATTACAACTAGGTGGTTCACCCCCTGCTCACTTCGCTCGCCAAACCCCCGGCCTGCACTACACGCCAGCCAGTTCACATCTCTGCTGCTCACGTTGTGAAGAGGGGGGCTGGACGCACTACAAGGAAACAGTTGCTCCTCCGAAACCCCCTCTTAAACGGTGATACAATGGGAAACAAATACAGTTGTTTTTTTTTTTTTTACCTCCTATTTGCTCAGTCCGCTGCTGCTGCTGTTCCGCGTAATCCGCATCTCACACGGGGCGTCAAACATTTAAAAGTCTGTACAGCAGCTGTCCTACTCTTTGCCTTTTATTTCCGGCCCCGGGCGTGATTAAATCTCTTGGCACAAAGTCTCGTCTCGTGGGACGCAAGTTCTTGATATTTTTTAATTTATAAAAACTGAATAAGAAACTGAAAATCTAACAACATCACATTAAAGTCAGATAGATTCTGAAAAGAATGATACCAAACATATATATGTAGGTTTTAAAATAAGCCAATTTAAAGTGTGACATAAAAACGTCACATAAAATCGTTGCATTCTTAGGCTTAGCATTTTTTATATATATATGAGAGAGAGTAGATATATATTAAATATGTAGAGTCATGTGAAAACATAAGTACACCCTGGGGAAATTGACTTTTTAAATATTATTGAACAGGGAAAACAATGGATCTTCACGCTGTCTTAAACAAATAGACAAGGAACCACAAAAAGGTTTGGGGCAGCCACCCGTAGAATTTTGCCACTGGCAGCCATGCACGTCCAAGTCATCACACTGCCTCCATCGTGTTTTACAGATGATGTGGTATGTTTTGGATAATGAGCTGTTCCACACCTTCTCCATACTTTTTTCTTGCCATCATTCTGGTAAAGGTTGATCTTGGTTTCATCTGTCCAAAGAATGCTTTTCCAGAACTGTGCTGGCTTTTTTAGATGTTCTTTATCAAAGTCCAATCTAGCCTTTCTATTCTTGAGGCTTATGAGTGGTTTGCACTTTGCAGTGCACCCTCTGTATTTCCTTTCATGCAGTCTTCTCTTTATGGTAGACTTGGATATCAATACGCCTACCCCCTAGAGAGTGTTGTTCACTTGGTTGGCTGTTGTTCAGGGGTTTCTCTTCACCATGGAAATTATTCTGCGATCATCCACCACTGTTGTCTTCCATGGATGTCCAGGTCTTTTTGTGTTGCTGAGTTCACCAGTGCTTGCTTTCTTTCTCAGGATTTACCAAACTAGATTTTGCCACTCATAATATTGTAGCAATTTATCGGTTGGCTTTTTTCTGTTTTCACAGCTTAAGGATGGCTTCTTTCACCTGCATGGAGAGCTCCTTTGACCGCATGTTGTCTGTTCACAGCAAAATCTTCCACATACAAGCACCACACCTCAAATCAACTCCAGGCCTTTTATCTGCTTAATTGATAAGACATAACGACGGACTTGAACACACCTGCCTATGAAATAGCCTTTGAATCAATTGTACAATTACTTTTTAGTAATCTAAATGAAAGGATTGTGTTAAAAATGCTTTAGTTGCCTCACATTTTTATACAATCTTTTTGTTCAATCTACTGAATTAAAGCTGAAAGTCTGCACTTCAACTGCATCTGAGTTGTTTCATTTAAAATTCATTGTGGTAATGTACAGAACCAAAATTAGAAAACAGTTGTCTCTGTCCAAATATTTATGGACCTAACTGTAACAGCTGGTCTCACTACCGTCCTGCAGATCTTCCCTTTCACTCTTGCTGATACCCGTCTGTCACAAATCACTCCTGACACTCTTCTTCACCCATTCTACCCTGCCTGCACTCTCTTTTTCACTTCTCTTCCACAATCCCCATTACTCTGTACTGTTGACCCCAAGTATTTAAACTCATCCACCTTCACCAACTCTGCTCCTTGCATCCTCACCATTCCCCTGACCTCCCTCTCATTTACACACATGTATTCTGTCTCGTTCCTACTGACCTTCATTCCTCTGCTCCCTAGTTCCTTCAGAATAATCCATACCCCATTTCTCCTCGTATCCACACCATGATAGATCTTGGTTCAATGGCAAAATGTAGTCTTGCTTTAGTTTTCTTTTTGAACAGAAAAGGCTTTTTCCTGGCACACCATGCAAGCAGGTCCAATTTGTGCAATCTCTGTCTGATAGAGTAGATACATGCACTTTGACACCAACTTTTTCAAGAGCTACCTGTAGATCCTGCAATGAAATTTTGGGGTTCTTGGAGTCTTCCTTTAGTATCAAACAGTCAAACTTGGGGGCCGTGGGTAAAGATCTGGGAAGCTCGACCCTGTAAGGATCCGGGGTTACCGCCAGGGGGACCCCAATACCTGGAATACCCTGGACCTCGGCACTTCCGCCACACCAGGAAGTGCTGGGGAGAGGAACAGGGACACCCGGAGTGCTTCCGGGGAGACAGCCGGCACTTCCGCCACACTGGGGCGTGTTGGTGGGAGATCGCCGGGAACACCCCTGGAGCACATCCGGGTGCTTATTTAAAGGGGCCGCCTCCCTTCAGAGGGGGACAAGAGTCGAGTGGAAGATTGGACAAGGTCTCTGGAGGAGGCAGGAGGCGGCCTGAAGAAGAGAAGAGAAGAGAGAGAGAGGGCATTGGATTGGCCTGGACTGAGGGGTATTGGAGCTTGTGAGTACTGAACTGGGAAAAAATAATGGAGAATAAACGTGTGCTGGATGACATGAGTGTGTCTGCCTGTCTGTGTCCAGGGCAATGTCCACACCACTCATTTGAAATCTATACCACTTGTAGCTGATTTTGCTTACAGTAGAATGATTGATTTTTAAATAATTTGGCATAAGCCAGCAGCACTATGAGAATTATGTTATTTGATTTCTGCGGCACCTTCAATACCATCCAGCCATCCCTGTTAACTCGGAGACATGCAGATGGATGAGCCTTTGGTGTCCTGAATAATGGTCTATCTGCCAGACAGTTTGTTAGGCTTGGAGGACTGTGTTTCTAATATGGATGTGAGCAACACTGGAGCACCTCAAAGAACCGTCCCGTTTCCCTTTCTCTTCACTCTGTACACCTCAGACTATAAATATAACACCAGGTCATGTTACTTGCAGAAATTCTCAGATGATTCTACACTTCGTACAAATGTCTGCATCTAAACATCAGCAAAGCCAAGGATCTGATTTTTGAGTTTTGCCACACCAAAGAGACTCTGTGTCCGGTCAATATTATCAAGTAGTGGATGTAGAGGTAGTCCTCTCCTATAAGTACTTGGGGGTCCCCATTAATGACAGGTTGGACTGGTCTGAACACAGAGGAACTATGAGAAAGAGCAGAGCAGGCTCTTTTACCTTAGTAGACTGCATTCCTTTAATGTTGGAAGTGACATCCTTCCCATCTTTTACAACTCTGTAATGGTTGGTGTGATTTTCTACACTGTGGTGTCCGGGCCTGGTAAATTCACCTCAAGCGAGGCCCACCAAATCAACAAGCTAATTAAAAGGGTAATCTCAGTTATAGGACACACTCTGGACGCCCTGGAGGTCGTAGCAAAGGAGAGTATTAAAACAAATTGAAACAAAACTGACTGCCGTTATGAACAATGCTGCACATCCTTTCTCTGACACATTAACCTGAAGCACTTTCAGCCAAATAATTATTCAGCAAAATGGGGTCAACAAAATGCTACTGTGGCTCACTTATACCAAAAGTAATAGTTCCATGGACTTGGACTTTGGTGCAAGTGTGGCGTATGTACTGCCTACTTTATACAGCAGGTTTGAGATGTGTGCAGCAGATGATGCCAGGCTTGTTGTTGCCACAAATGCATTTTACTTCTGCTTAATTCATTTTTTAGTATTATTCATTTTATCTTTATTTGGTGGCAGGTTTTTCTTCATGGGATCTGCCATAAATTGGATTGAATTTGTGTGTCTGGTTCCTTTAATGCTATGTGGCTGTTAGACATGTGATGTATGTGCCATGTGACTAATGGCAAACAGGTAGAAACTGCACAAAAGACTATCATTCACATTGCACAGCCTCTGAAAATGAAGACCAAACCCATAGTAAGGAAATTCAACTGTGCAGGGAACTTTGGCTTTGAAACTCTTAATTCATCAGGTGTCCTGCTGGTGTTAGTTTTAGTCTTAATGAATGATCATTTTATTTTCATATATAACAGACCCCAGCTTGTTTACTGACCGGTTCTTTGTCTTTCCGTTTTACAAAGTCACTCGGCAGTCTCTAAAATGAGCTACTTGTTTGAGCAACCAAGTGCATCCCTAGATTTAAGGACCTGTCATACTCTGACAGACTTAAAAAAAATTAAACCTGTTTAGTCTCAAGCAGAAGAGACTACAGGGGGACCTAATCCAGACATGCAAAGGCATTGATAAAATCGATCCATCAGAATTCTTTCAACTTCACGGTGAATCACATATTTAAGAACACCAGTGGAAATCAAAGGGTAAAACACTGAGGACTGAAGCCAGGAAGCTTTTCTTTATCCAAAGAGTTGTGAGAATCTGGAATAAACTACAGAAACATGTGGCTGAAACAGAAACCTTACCAACCCGTAATGAGTATCTGGATGAGATATTAGGACAGCTTGGCTATTAGCTAAACAAACAAGTATGGTGGACTGAATGGTCTCCTGTTGTTTGTCTCATTTCCTAATGTTCGCGTATGTCCTTATGAATGGACTATTACAACTGTAGAAATATGCACATGTGCAGCCTTGTGGAGGCAAAATATTACTACTTGACAGAGAAATTAATTAAATGATTTTGTAAATAATAATTCAAAATAAGCATAATCAGTTACTTAATATGCCCATCCATCCATCCATTATCCAACCCGCTATATCCTAATTACAGGGTCACGGGGGTCTGCTGGAGCCAATCCCAGCCAACACAGGGCGCAAGGCAGGAAACAAATCCCGGGCAGGGCGTCAGCCCACCGCAGGGCACACCAAGCACACACTCGGGACAGTTTAGGATCGCCAATGCACCTAACCTTCATGTCTTTGGGCTGTGGGACACGGGGAGAACATGCAAACTCCACGCAGGGAGGACCCTACTTTACATGTTTCTGTGGCATTTTTGACATGAAACGTTTCTGATGAGCCCACACAAGTACAGTAATTTGAGAATTTTTATCCACATTTTTCATATTGATTTCTATTGTTCACAGTTGTAACAGGAAGTTTGTGATCTCCTGTCTCTGTGAAAACATAAAAATTAGAGAAGTTTTTATCAGCCGTCACTATAAACCACATGAGGTAAATAACAGATTAAAAATGTTGAGTTTTGTGTGGAGTGTTCCTTTAAGGGCGGCACAGTGGCGCAGTGGGTAGCGCTGCTGCCTCGCCATTAGAAGACCCGGGTTCGCTTCCCCAATTAGGTCCTTACAGGAGATCTATAGTTAATACTGACGTAGAGTCAAAAATTGGGCTTTACTCATTAATGGTCAGGGTCTGTAATCAAGGCTACATTCATATTTGTATAAGAGATTCCAAGCAGGTAAGATTGAGAAAAAAGAATGAAAAACACTTGAGAAAGAGTCTAAAGGTTAAAGTAAATGATGAGGTGAAACAAAAGGAAAAGGAGGATCGTGGCCGAGGCAGTGCTGTGGACTGAACACAAGCAGTTGGGATGTGGCCCTGTAGGGAGCGAGCGGTTGGCGCTCATGGGGCTGGGTCACGGCTGCTGAGCACCAATGAAGTAGAAGCGACCAACTTCTCCAAGGGATGGCAGTGGGAGAAAGAAGCAGGGCTCGAGAGGTTCCCAGCTGAAGACAGAAAGATGGCAACGGAAACAAGAGCCTCATGCTGCATACGCCTGTTTCCACGCTCACATCGAAATATATAAAAAACTAAACTTGCCGTAATGTTACATATATTTTCACAGCAGACACAGATCATGCGTATGCCCGTTTCTGCTTGGTTTTGTAAATGGGCGGCACCCCGCATCAAAGCAGTGCCACTATTTCTGTGTGGTTTCCCTTTCTTTTTTAAATCCATTATGTGGGCTTTATCAGCTAACTCTAAAATTAATTGCATATCGTTTACAAATTGTAATCAATCTGTAACAATATTTATGGTGCACAGAATGGCCAAACTATTGCAACTACCATGGCTTCAGTAGCATTGTTAGAAGGCATTGCAAATGGAAGAATTAGAAGAGGGCGCGTATTTAGAGATCATACTGTTTAACGGTCACATGATGATGACTGGCTTCTAAATCGATTTAGATTTCCAAGAGCTATCCTCACGGAGCAGTGCGCTCAACCGGAGCCGGCTTTACAAAGGCAGACTTTGAGGAATTGTGCCCTACCTGTTTTTTTGCAGCTCCTTGGGTTTTTAACCACAGGATCTTTTCAACGTGAACTGGCTGACCAATTAGGTATTTCTCAGTCTTCTCCGAGTCATGTTATGCCAGCTGAATGGAATGGTATTATCCGCTTGTCATCCAGATATATAAGATTTCCTTACACTGCGGCTGAACAGGCAAACCTCAAAGTGCAATTCGCAGCAACATCCGGTTGTCCAAATGTTCTCAAAGTGGTCGACTGCATGCACATTGCTATAAAGGCGCCTTCAGAGAATCAATTTGCTTACGTAAATAGAAAGCTTTTTGGCTTTATTAATGTGAAAATTATCTGTGATGTGAAAATGCGTCTCATTAATGTTGTGGCGAGATTTCCTGGCTCAACTCATGATTCATTCATTCTGAGAAATTGTAGTGTTGGGAAACTTGAAAATGGTGTGTGTGATGGCTGGCTACTCAGTAAGATAAGATATTTAATATTTCCCTTTTTTGTCAAAATTGTGAGTTATCTGTATGATGTAGCCATACAACACAATTATGTTGGTGACAGCGGGTACCCGTTGAAGACGTGGTTTCTCACCATCCCACAGACTGAGCAAGAGTGATGTTATAATGACCTCCACTGTCAGGCTCGGGTGGTGGTGAAATGCCAGTTACAAGTGTCTCGCCAATCAGCCCCGGAATTCTGCTACCTCCTTCAGTAGTGTTGACCCTCAGATGGTGGGCTGCAACTTGCCTTTTCACATCGACTTTGACATCTGACCTCTTCTTTTGTATTTCGGGCACTGTGTGACTTTCTGCACTTGAATTTCTGAGTGTCTCCACCATACTGTGTCTTCCCATCAATTTCTTTTATTGCTTATACCAATGCCTAAGCCACCAAATAGTACGTTTTTCTTTGCCTCCACTTCACTGAGGAGACCTCCATTTTGTGCCTTCGCCATTGTCTTAACAAAAAACTGAACAGAAGGGGCTATTAATATTGATTTCCATATTCAAATAGGAAAAATTCTGGGAGGAGTCGGAGTGAGAGTGTATTAAAAGTCGTGTTGATTGTGATTTATGTCGGGAAAGTGCATAGAACTCTTTTTATGTGTACGCACATTTATAGTTTTGTACGTACGCCATGTTGTTGTGTGAATTCTACGCAAGGCGTTATACATGAACTCCCAGATCTTACAAGATGAGCTGCCGAGGCGTAAATTGGAAGAACACACTGGAGTGCATATTTTTTTTTATCAAAGACAGATTCTCTGTTTAAGTCCTTTTAACTGCTTTGGGAATTTGCTTATTCATTTATATCCTCTCCTTTTATCACTGTTTTACTCAGTTGTTTATTGAAGATTAACTGTATCACACTTTAGAAACAGTTTGCTTCTGATTTGGTTTGTTTTAATAAAATCACAAAGCACATTTTGCACCATCTCTTATTGTGTTATGTGTCCTCATTATCCAATTCATCCTCGGTTGTGACTATTGATGTCCTGGTATCAAGGACATTAATGCCAACTGTAAGCAACCCTGGCATCACACATGTACTTCAGTTAAATTATAGCCCAGAAAGGTGTGCACAGTCTTGTTTATCTTTCCTAAATACCGATTTCCAGTTCCAATGATGTAAAACTGCATTTTTGTAGTTTGTTAGTTGATGATTGTGGAGGGTATATGGCTAACTGTAATCACATTTCTTTTAAAGTTAACATTTTTGCAAGAACTATATGATAGAGAGTGAACATTTCTGCATCAGAATCAGGCTACAATTGTTGGTTGCACTGGACTGTGATGCAGAGCAGCTGATTGAGCCACTTTATCGATAAAATAAAAAAGTGTTGGAGAAATCCTGGATCATGATGATCTGGAGATAACGTAGCCATGAGGACAGCCTAATACTGAGTTCATGCTTATTAACTGTATGCATAACTTATCACCAAAGTACATTTTATCCTCCATTCATTTCTAGATACAGTGCATCCAGAAAGTATTCACAGCGCATCACTTTTTCCACATTTTGTTATGTTACAGCCTTATTCCAAAATGGATTCAATTCATTTTTTTCCTCAGAATTCTACACACAACACCCCATAATGACAACGTGAAAAAAGTTTACTTGAAGTTTTTGCAAATTTATTAAAAATAAATAAATTGAGAAAGCACATGTACATAAGTATTCACAGCCTTTGCCATGAAGCTCAACATTGAGCTCAGGTGCATCCTGTTTCCCCTGATCATCCTTGAGATGTTTAATTGGAGTCCACCTGTGGTAAATTCAGTTGATTGGACATGATTTGGAAAGGCACACACCTGTCTATATAAGGTCCCACAGTTGACAGTTCATGTCAGAGCACAAACCAAGCATGAAGTCAAAGGAATTGTCTGTAGACCTCCGAGACAGGCTTGTCTCGAGGCACAAATCTGGGGAAGCTTAAAGAAAAATTTCTGCTGCTTTGAAGGTCCCAATGAACAAAGTGGCCTCCATCATCCGTAAGTGGAAGAAGTTTGAAACCACCAGGACTATTCCTAGAGCTGGCAAGGCCATCTAAACTGAGCGATCAGGGGAGAAGGGCCTTAGTCAGGGAGGTGACCAAGAACCCGATGGTCACTCTGTCAGAGCTCCAGAGGTCCTCTGTGGAGAGAGGAGAACCTTCCAGAAAGACAACCATCTCTGCAGCAATCCACCAATCAGGCCTGTATGGTAGAATGGCCAGACGGAAGCCACTCCTTAGTAAAAGGCACATGGCAGCCCACCTGGAGTTTGCCAAAAGGCACCTGAAGGACTCTCAGAACATGAGAAACAAAATTCTCTGGTCTGATGAGACAAAGATTGAACTCTTTGGTGTGAATGCCAGGCGTCATGTTTGGAGGAAACCAGGCACCGCTCATCACCAGGTCAATACCATCCCTACAGTGAAGCATGGTGGTGGCAGCATCATGTTGTGGGGATGTTTTTCAGTGGCAGGAACTGGGAGGCTAGTCAGGATAAAGGGAAAGATGACTGCAGCAATGTACAGAGACATCCTGGATGAAAACCTGCTCCAGAGCGCTCTTGACCTCAGACTGGGGCGACGGTTCATCTTTCAGCAGGACAACAACCCTAAGCACACAGTCAAGATATCAAAGGAGTGGCTTCAGGACAACTCTGTGAGTGGCCCAGCCAGAGCCCAGACTTGAATCCGATTGAACATCTCTGGAGAGATCTTAAAATGGCTGTGCCCTGACGCTTCCCATCCAACCTAATGGAGCTTGAGAGGTGCTGCAAAGAGGAATGGGTGAAACTGACCAAGGATAGGTGTGCCAAGCTTGTGGCATCATATTCAAAAAGACTTGAGGCTGTAAGCGCTGCCAAAGGTGCATCGACAAAGTATTGAGCAAAGGCTGTGAATACTTATGTACATATGATTTCTCAGTTTTTTATTTTTAATAAATTTGCAAAAACCTCAAGTAAACTTTTTTCATGTTGTTATTATGGGGTGTTGTGTGTAGAATTCTGAGGAAAAAAATGAATTTAATCCATTTTGGAATAAGGCTGTAACATAAGAAAATGTGGAAAAAGTGATGCGCTGTGAATACTTTCCGAATGCACCATAGATAACACATTATTTCAAGCATAATGTTCAGTTTTTTTCCAAGGCCAGTTCCTGTTTTGTGCTCCCCATAAGTGTGAATTGCATTAAGGAGGTTAGATGTTGTGATTTGGATAATCGAGGGACTCGACTCTCACTGTAAAACGCCAACCATTTACCTGCATTCACTTCATTTTAGTTATATAAATTACTGTCAAAGAGACCATTTAAAGTAGGGATGTCGAACTCCAGTCCCAGAGGGCCGCAGTGGCTGCAGGTTTTCATTCTAACGCTTTTCCTAATCAGTGACCAGTTTTCATTGATAATTAACTCCTTTTCCCTTCATTTTAATAGCCCTGTTTTTAAGGATTCAGTCCTCTGATTTGATTCCTTTCTTCATTAAATGGCAGCCAAACAGAAATGAGATGTGAAACGAGCCAACAGATGACCAGCTAAACTGGGATTTCAAAGTCCAACCAGTTTCACTCCAACCAATCTCTTAATGAGAAGCTGATTCTTGCCGTTAATTAAACTTGTTATTTAATTCCATGGCTCGTTGCTGCTCTCTTTCTGCCACAGCAGACATTTCCAAAACTGTTCATCTTCTCTTTTTTCCTAAGAACACAGTCAAAATGTTTTGTTGAGCTGAGAGGTCAATCTTACTGAGACCTTCGCCTTTCTTTATTTCAGATATTGTGTGATGGGCACAGGTGAGCTGGTCATGTGGCGGTTTGTTTTGTGTCTCATTATTGTTTGGCTGCTAATTAAAAAGGAAAAAGAGGCAACTAAGGGGCCTGAGTCAAGTTAATTAAAACTAAGGCAAAATAAGTTAATTAGCAGCAAGAAACTGGTCACTAATGAAGAAGATGGTTAGAATTAAAACCTGCAGCCACTGTGGCCCTCCAGGACCGGAGTTCGATTTAAAGGTATGGAGTAAACTTGACTTTCTCAGACTTGACTGACTGAAAACCCATAAACCCCTTCTTGCAGTTTGATATGAAAGTAATTAAATCTGATATTACACTAATAGCTTGATAATCAATAAACAGTGTAATAAGGGTGCCATCTTTACCGCTTTCAATGAACATATCCCAGCTGTATATGTGGAACAAACGTCACAAACACTTGATACACATACATAGGAACATCGCAATGGGATCAGAAGAAAGAATCTCATGTTGTGTGTTTTGTGTTTTCTGACCAAAAGGCTCAAAATTCAGTGAGAACCTAAAATTCTCGTTATTAGGCCTTGTCTAATGTTGCTGTTGCTCCTCTGTGCTTGTGCCATCTCACATACAGGGTGGTCCAGATCTAAATATGCAGATCCAGATCGTCTGGATGACTTTGATTTATGCGGGGACGATTCCAGTTCGGCACAAAGACGATTCTTCATGTCGTCATTTCTCACACTTCTCGATGGTCCGGGATTTTTTTGGGTGATTTTCTATGTAATAAACTTAATAAGTTATAGCGTAATGAAAATTGCATAATTAGAGCTGGACCACCCTATATATACTCATAACTTTGGCTATGCTGCCATCTAGGGTCCAATGCAGAAGACTACAACATGAAAATTCACATTACAAGCAAGAGTCTCTCAAACAACACAAGAAATTCCCAATTTTTACAATTATGAAATAAACTGACAGTCTTTTAAAGTTAAACTTTCATATTTATTTATTTGTTCATTTTTATTGGTTAACTTGTTGAATTCCAAAATATTATAATAATATCTCATATTTACAGCAACAACATTTATTTCTATAGCACATTTTCATACACACAATGTAGCTCAAAGTGCTTTACATGATGAAGAAAGAGAAAAAAGACAGAATAAATCATTTAAATTAGGGAACACTAATTAACATAGACTAAAAGTAAGGTCCGATGGCTATGGAGGATAGAAAAAACAACAAAAAAACTCCAGACGGCTGGAGAAAAAAATAAAATCTGCTGGGGTTCGTAGGCCATGAGACCGCCAAGCCCCCTCTGGGCATTCTGCCTAACGTACATGACATCAATCAGTCCTCATTGTATTCAGGGTTCTCATGGGAGGACTTGATGATGACGGTCACGTGAACTTCTGGCCTTTAATCCATCAATGTAGGGACATCATGGTGCTTTGATTAGGTGGTGGTGGCGCAGATTGCCACCACAGAAAACCGGAAAAAGAACAGAAGAGAGAGTAGGGGTTAGTACAGATTTTGGAGCCACCATGAATAATAATGATAATACGCACAAATTTAACTTTTTGATATTTTTCTAGCCCTTCTCCTGTGCCCTGTAGAAAGTAATAGCATTATAAGAATCAGTTCACAGAAGATTGCTTTTGGGTTTTAAAAATGGGGACAAACTGGCTAAATCTCTATGGTTTAAATGGCTTTTCTTTGGTTTCAGACGGTATATTATACCTATAAGTTGTTGTGAAGATTGTAAGAAAAGAGAGACAAGCTAAAAAAAGGTTTGGGGATCCACCCCGTATATTGTGAGAACAATCACTCAAATGAAAATAGCACCCGAGCAGTTTCTGGGACGGGGTACAAAAATGGACTGAGTAACAAGGGAAGGTGGTGGGACTTTATAGGCGATGGGCAGGAAGAGGCAGGTCCATGAGGGAGAAGAGACATTAGTGCACTTCATCAACCCCTCAGTTAAGCCCTTAGACAGCCTTCTAAGTTCACGTGTGTGACAAGATAGACAGAGAGGCAGACAGCGGGATAAAGAGTTACATACAATCACGTGGTAGACAATAATATGGTAGCAGAACATGCTATTGAAATGATACACAATAGTAATAATAGAAGTAGCAGAACTGTTATGTGTACAGAGCACAACAAAGTTAGTACTTACAGTGGTGTGAAAAACTATTTGCCCCCTTCCTGATTTCTTATTCTTTTGCATGTTTGTCACACAAAATGTTTCAAATCATCAAACACATTTAACCATTAGTCAAATATAACACAAGGAAACACAAAATGCAGTTTTTAAATGTTTTTTATTATTTAGGGAGAAAAAAAATCCACACCTACATGGCCCTGTGTGAAAAAGTAATTGCCCCCTGAACCTAATAACTGGTTGGGCCACCCTTAGCAGCAATAATTGCAATCAAGCATTTGCGATAACTTGCAATGAGTCTTTTACAGCTCTCTGGAGGAATTTTGGCCCACTCATCTTTGCAGAATTGTTGTAATTCAGCTTTATTTGAGGGTTTTCTAGCATGAACCGCCTTTTTAAGGTCATGCCATAGCATCTCAATTGGATTCAGGTCAGGACTTTGACTAGGCCACTCCAAAGTCTTCATTTTGTTTTTCTTCAGCCATTCAGAGGTGGATTTGCTGGTGTGTTATGGGTCATTGTCCTGTTGCAGCACCCAAGATCGCTTCAGCTTGAGTTGAGGAACAGATGGCCGGACATTCTCCTTCAGGATTTTTTGGTAGACAGTAGAATTCATGGTTCCATCTATCACAGCAAGCCTTCCAGGTCCTGAAGCAGCAAAACAACCCCAGACCATCACACTACCACCACCATATTTTACTGTTGGTATGATGTTCTTTTTCTGAAATGCTGTGTTCCTTTTACGCCAGATGTAACGGACATTTGCCTTCCAAAAAGTTCAACTTTTGTCTCATCAGTCCACAAGGTATTTTCCCAAAAGTCTTGGCAATCATTGAGATGTTTCTTAGAAAAATTGAGATGAGCCCTAATATTCTTTTTGCTTAACAGTGGTTTGCGTCTTGGAGATCTGCCATGCAGGCCGTTTTTGCTCAGTCGCTCTCTTATGGTGGAGTCGTGAACACTGACCTTAATTGAGGCAAGTGAGGCCTGCAGTTCTTTAGACGTTGTCCTGGGGTCTTTTGTGACCTCTCGGATGAGTCGTCTCTGCGCTCTTGGGGTAATTTTGGTCGGCCGCCACTCCTGGGAAGGTTCACCACTGTTCCATGTTTTTGCCATTTGTGGATAATGGCTCTCACTGTGGTTCGCTGGAGTCCCAAAGCTTTAGAAATGGCTTTATAACCTTTACCAGACTGATAGATCTCAATTACTTCTGTTCTCATTTGTTCCTGAATTTCTTTGGATCTTGGCATGATGTCTAGCTTTTGAGGTGCTTTTGGTCTACTTCTCTGTGTCAGGCAGCTCCTATTTAAGTGATTTCTTGATTGAAACAGGTGTGGCAGTAATCAGGCCTGGGGGTGGCTACGGAAATTGAACTCAGGTGTGATACACCACAGTTAGGTTATTTTTAACAAGGGGCAATTACTTTTCACACAGGGCCATGTAGGTTTGGATTTTTTCTCCCTAAATAATAAAAACCATCATTTAAAAACTGCATTTTGTGTTTACTTGTGTTATATTTGACTAATGGTTAAATGTGTTTGATGATCAGAAACATTTTGTGTGACAAACATGCAAAATAATAAGAAATCAGGAAGGGGGCAAATAGTTTTTCACACCACTGTACATAGCAAACAGGTAACAGACCCTGTACTGGACTGTACAGGTCTAACAAAGTATGAAAATTATTATTATTATTATTACAAAATCAAACATCCACAAATAAACAGTAACCTGAAAGTTTTTAAACCCGTGATCTTCTTATTCTATAAATGATGTTGTGTCAGAGTTATTAATTTATTTTTATTTTATATCAAAACAGCTGGCAAAGGAAAAGAAGAAAACAAATCCTTAATGAAACCAGATCCTGGAGAAAATACAACCACTAGGGGCTTACAGGCAGTATCAGTTGTAGTTTACGAGCACAAAGACTTGCTGGACTGGGCCAAATGGCCGTCCGTCCTCTCCTCAGCATTTTCTGACATTTTTCCGGGTGTGTCTGTCATCCCACTCTTTAGGCTTACTTATGTTTAACTGGTAGAATGAATACATCTTTAAGTAGACATACAAATCGGACTGTTTAGATAAGTCCATCCCTTCAGTTTATGAATCTGCTTCGTCCAATACAGGAACGTGAATGTTGAGGACCTATCGATGCAGCACCCCTGGGTTCTCATTTATAAAATGTGGTGGATTCGAGAATGAATGTGTGTGTACACCAAAGAACAGAAAAGTGCATGTACAAAAAATAAATCATATTTATAAAACCTGTTGTGAGCACTTAAGTTTAACTTTTATAAATCACCGTCATCTTGTAAATGTGTGTAGGTGAATGCGCTGCAAACCTCACCCTGTGGCCACCCTGAAACAACCATAAATATATACTATGCTAATCAGCCTCATACATATGCAGTCACAAAGCTGCTGAACTTCATTGGCTGGCAGAACAGCCTCCCACCTGATGCAACGAGCCAATGGCACCTGCCTTTAAGGGGTCCTATGGTGCGCTCCACAACTGTGCGCCTTTCCTCTGAGGGTTGCAGAGAGGTGTAAGGCCGGAGTTATACTTCAAGCGATGCAACGCATGCTGCAGTGGATGCTCATGCTATGCAAGTGTTGTAATTTTTATACTTGAGTGCGTACTTTACGTAAATCTGGAGGAATCCACCAGGTGGCAGTGCGAGATATTATCACAGGGAGAACATGTTTGGCTTCTCTGTGTTGTGAATTGCCTAAAACACCTATTAAATTGTGATGACACCTTACAGCAATGTCTCTGAAAAGGATGTTTATTAATTAAATCCATCAATCCAGGGATGTGTCCATTCCAACAAGCATTGGGCACGAGTGAGAAACAATCCCTGGACGAGGCCTCAGCTCATCGCAAGGTGAATATAAGCACACATACACTAGCGTCATTTTAGCGGCACCAAATCCCCAAATCTGCATATCTTTGGAAGGAAACCGGAGCACAGTGTGGAATACAAGCAGGGAATACCAGCAACATAACTCCCTGTGAGACAGCAGTGCTATCGCTCCGCCACCGTGACACCCCCATGTGTGTAATTATTAACAGTATTCATTATTTAAACGAAATTATATGTAAAATGTAACATACACACTTTAATGCATTCCATCATGAAAGTGATATCAAGTACAAATCTAAAGATTCTAAATGTGCAGAGAGTTGGAATATCAGACATTTAATGTGTTCTGTGTGGTGATCTTTTGCTGCTTGCTGCTGCTGTCAGGTCCAAGAAGCTCGTAGCGATTAAAAACTGAGATGACGTTTACGACCGTCTGCTTTAATGATAAAATAAACTACGAGGTTAAAGTGAACATTTCGAGATTAAAGCCAAAATTTCCACTTGAATCACAAAATACACATTTTCACCGTGTCCTTAATTTTTTTTTCTCTGTGGCTCAAATACAGTGCTGTGCATTATGTTGCTGTTTGTGAAGTGGCAAAAAAAAAAAGACGGCACAAAAGATGGTATGTGAGACTTTTAAAATGTATCGTGTCATTGCAATCGGGAATATGCGACGCTTGAATATAAAAGCACCACGAATGCATGTGTATGTCGGTATTTTGCTTCACCACATTGAACCATTCACCAAATAGTGAAGCGTGCACATCGATCCCCGAAGGATCTGCATGGAGGCTTGCTGTCACATGTAGAGAGTAAACAGAGACTCTGACGTCACGTTCCGACTTTTAGCACACTGCACCCCCGACTTTTAGCTGGTACTGCAACTCGCGCACGCGTTGCGTTAATTTCAGAGGACCTGCTCAGAGGACGCGTGAAATGAACGCTGGGAACGCGTGGCAGCCATGATGCGGGCACGTACACGTTCTGAGCGTGAAGTATAAACCGGCCCTAAGGCATCAGAATGTCAGCTGGTAGCCATTATCACCTGGCACGTGTAATGACATGATTGTTGTTACAATGAGTAGTACAGAATATATAAAATCAGTGCGTTCACCCGCTAACCTTACCAACAAGCCAGCCATCGCATACAGCACCATCAGCAAGTTCTTCCAGCGCTACTTTGCCTTAAAGTAAATGAATCATGGGGTTGACCCTGACCACTGAGCCACAATGTTTGTCAGTCTCATCTTGGCTTTACAAATCACTTGTGTGTTAATGGAATGCCACTGCTTACGATTAACAAAAACAGCTCAATTAATCCTAGGTGCCCTTGTTGGAATATATATGTATATATCAGTACCCCAATTACGTTAGAAAAACTAAACACTTCTGCAAATTGTGTTTTTACTTTGACCTGTGCACTCACATCTTAAACTGTGAAAAAAAAAAGTGTCGCCTCGTCAGTGGGTTCATGACTTCTAGCACAGCGGCCATGATGGAGATAAAGCTTGGCTGAGATATTCCTGACCTGTTGCCAGAAAGCTAACTGTTGGTAAAACCTGGATATGAAGAGTTGTAGCCTGATTTTGGGCAGTCCATCTTTCTAATGCCAGCACAAAGTTCCAAAGGAAATGACTCTCGGGAGCCTAAGTTGATTCATAAGCCAGAAAAAATCCTTCCGGCCCCTAAAAGCTTATTCCCTTCATATAAGACCATTGGCACAGTCTTCAAGCAGTGCTAAACAAGTGTTACACCATTAGACCATGAATAGACTGCGAGGCATGAGATTTATAGCTTTCTCTACTCAGGGAGTGAATCACGCCTGTGCTTTTATTTCATGTACAGTAATTGGTGACAGCAAGAGACTGCATTGGTTTCTAATCCTGAGAAGTGACAACAAAAAAAAAAAAACTGAAGAAAACCCAAGAAGCTCTTCAATGCAAATATGCAGCATTGGTCCTCTAAAAAGTGAAATGAAATTGAGCCTGTACATCATATGTTATCACTTCTGAGCTTTAATACGTTTGTCACAGCAATACACATTACAATAATGACTTGGTGATATGAATTATTGTACACGTGAGTCATCGTTTAGCTGATTTGGCTGCATTTCTCTACTTTCTTTGAAATGATTATGATGATTTAGAGCTGCCATTAATAGATGCTAGTTTTCCTGTCAAGTTTTCTTCTGTGTGTAAAGTTGCCTGTGCACATTTGGGCCTCTTTTTGTGTGTACACAAGTTTTATAAATCTGACCCCTGGAGTTTTGGGAAGAATGCGATATACTGTAAGACATATTTTTAGTGTAAACTACTAATTATGAATGTACAAAATAAGACTTGGACCATTTTCATTAATACCTGTGCATTTGCTAAAAATGCAACATGTCAGCTGTGGCACACTGGTTAGTGTTATAGTTGGTTTTTATTGCACTTTTGGAGGTATTGTTTCTTTGTGTTTTACTTACACTTATGTGTTCTTTTGGGTTGCTGAATTCATTTTCAATGTTGGTTTGTTCGGATGCTGTCATTGTAATGCAGTGGAATTTATGATGTGTTTTTTCACGTCATTTTGTATTTCTATTGTTGTCCCCCTTTTCTACTGCTTTAGCATTGCAGTTACTAAGCAGTTCATAAGCAGTGACATACGGGATCATGCTTTATGACATTGTAGGTCATCTTATATATAAACATCTACGCATTGAAGTGTGTGTGTGTCTGTCCGGCCCGGAAGTGAGAGGTGGAGTTGGGGTAAGGGCTCCAGCTCCGGGAAAACAGAAAACTAAACATCGACGTGTGGAAGAATGTGTGTGTGCGTCTGTCTGTGTGGCCCGGAAGTGCGAAGCTACTACAGCATGAACCTCAGAGAGCCAGCAAGGTGGCCCCAAGTTAACGAGTTAGAAGAAGAAAGCGACTCTGTTGCCAAAGTAAAACCGCAGAGAAAAGAGAGAAATTCTTACGCAAGCAAGACGAGTACATCGGCAAAACGGTATCCCTTTTACTTTTCCTCCCGTCGCTAATACACAAGCGATGTGAGCACGTCGGCAAAATGAAACCTAGGAGAGAGATGCCCAGTGTAGTTCCTTTCAATTACCTTGCTTGATGAAGGAGCCTTAGCTGCCTCGAAAGTTTGCATTTGTAATCTATTTAGTTAGCCAATAAAAGGTGTCATTTCACCCTACTTTCTCCTCTTTCAATTACCTGACATCTCTACATTTCAATTTTTTTTGACGATTTCAATAGTTTGTAGGTCCCTGGGCTTCTTACAGGCTTACACAGCTAGTAGGGTATAAAGGTCAGCCCCTGGGATTCCCAGATTTGCAGACAACTAAAGGATTCTCAATTTTCTGTGACAAAAGATTAACTTCTCAATTACGCCTTCGAGACAAGATACATTTTGGCTTTGACTCTTGGTTCAACGGAGCCTCTGCTTATGTCTCAACTCCCACAAAGTGCGCTTATTCCAGCAGCAGATCAGTTCACATGGTATCCTCCCTGCTGCAGGTTGTCCCCATATTTGGATGTTTTTTTCTCTCATTCCACATCCGAACCATGTGTGGTAGCCTCCTCAGTGTTATGTTTAGCCCAAGAAAAACAAGCCCAGAATGATGAGTTTTTTTTCAACAAGAAAAAGTGTTAATATGTGTCACAAACATGTAAACACTAAAACATCAACATAAATACAGTAGGAAAGGTACAGTATGTCTGGTGTCCGCTGCTGTACTGATATGTTGTGAAACACACAGCTCGATGGTGCAGTTGCGACGGCAGAAGCGTTTCTTCGCATGCTTTTCTTATATTTATTCTGTTGTGTGCACATAAGAGAGTAGAACGTCAGTGCCTGACCTGTACGATTGATGTTCTCGTTGCGTTATTGCAGGCTATCACAGCGCAAGGCTTACAGATTTCCACATTTCTCCTGATGCAAACAGTGACAGTTGCTCCATTGTGAATGGTGTGTAGGAGACTATCATCTTTCATGTTCTTCCACTTGATTGAAATCTTTTTGCCACATAGTTGCTACACCCCACTGAAGCATTATATGGCTAAAGTCACCAGGCATATCATGGTGTTTTGGTCATTCAGTGCCTTATGCAGTAGTTTCACTATTCATGTCAAAGTCTGATGACCAGTTCACATTGTCATCACTATAACTTGATTCTAAAACTGGCTTTACAGCTGTTTGTTTACAGACCAGTGCGTTTTTTGGTTGAAGGATCCACCCAATTCGTGAATACTGATGAGTAACCATACAGTGGCAAAATATATAGCAGTACCATGATTTTTTTGCAGCACGCTGTTATGTTATCCACTAGATGGCAAAAGAAAACTGTCCAGAGGGTTATTCAGGCTTCAAACTTTACATCAGATCCTAACAGGTTAACCCAAGAGACACTCAGGCTTAACCATTTTTATATAGACTTCCAAGCCCAAGACAGGCTCGGGGTTAACACCAAGGAGGTTGAACTAGTTGGTGAGTGTAAATTAGCTCATTATAAATGTGCAAGAAAGTACTGTAGGAAAAGTAAAGAGATTTAATTTGATTAATTAATTATAAGTTATACCTATGACAATTCGGGAAATTAATTAAATAATTTGGTAATACTACTTTATTTACCTTATCTTTCATTTGTTGTAGGAGGAGGGTCTCTGGCCATTAGACTCATATCAAGATGGGTTAAGCACACTTGTTTTAAGAAAGAGAATAATACAATTTAGTGATAAACACAAGGATTATAGGAATATTATAAATTGTCATGGCCAGGAAGACACCTGGAGCCCACAATAAATGTTGGGGAGCCAGCCATGAAATCAAAAAGAGAACATTTGGGTTTAAATACAGCAAACAAAAATTTGGCCAATCCAGCCTCACGGTACTCTTGATTTTAGACAGCAGGCTTCAGGCAGCTCAGGAGCTCCTTCCACTTTGCAGTCTGGGTCCATCGTGAGACGCTGCTCTCTTTTTATGTGGTCCAGACTGGAAAGGACAGAGTCTTGTCCAGGATCTGCAGGGTGGGTTAGTTGATGACGTTTCTTTCGGTACTGCAGGTGGAAGAGAAAGGAGAGTTAGCGGTAGGAAGGTAATCCCCAGGCGCACTTGCATGACAATATATATTGACATACAACACAGGACGTAACACAGAATTGACAGACAAACATATAACAGAGAGGTTGGCTGTTTACTTGCTATTTAGAGTTGTGATTTATCTTGGCACAGATAAACAGTTTTACTATACCAATGCTTTAAGGATGATGTCCAATGATGTATAGAGTTGTTGTTGTTGTTGCTTTAGGTTCAAGTGGAAGATTTTTCTTGCATTGGAGGTCACTCTTTCTCTTTGCGATGTGACCCTTTGTTCATGATATTCTGTGATTTCTTCAGTTAGGTCCTTTGATGTGTTCTCTGTAACTTCGTTGGGAAAGGTGTTTCTCTTTCTGGAACAAAAGTTTAGATGCTGAAGTTCCTTTCTTAAAGTATTGGCTGCTTCTCGGTCTTCTCAGCCCACTGACACAGAACTTGGCTTGGCAGGGTGGGTCTCAGCTTAGAGGTCTACAAAGAGAAGAAAAGAAATTGTCAACCTTCAGCTTTCCAGACACCAAGGGGCAATTCAGTGTGTGTGTTTCAATGAACGGTTAACTTAGAGAGTGCAAAAGGTCATTTGTATAGGGTACCCAGAGAGATCCATGAAGATGAGTGCAGGTAGTTTGTAATGTGTAACTTTTCGTGTATGGATTAAAGTCAATTTCAGTTGCAAAATAAATGCCTGCTTATAGGACTGCTACCATCACGGTGGCCACTCATTAAATTCTACCTCTTTGTTCTAGATGTGGGGGTCTATTTGGTGACTTCTGGTTTGAACAGGTCTCTGGAAGGATGTCAGTTTACATCTTTGTTATCAAACGAACTTCAAGGCTGAAATTGCTAAAACTACAGTTCAGCCACTTAGTTTCAAATATAAGTTGGGTTTGGTACGGCTGGATTTCTGCATTCCTGTTAAATCTGCTGTCTTAACAGGCCTGGTGTGCCATTAAAAACCTAGCAGCATGTGCAATGCCCACTTTATTGATCCCTGACACTGTTGAGATTGGCTCCGGATACCTAGTGAAACTAAACTGGATTTGCATGTTAGAAAAAGAATCAAGGCAAGTTGCTCAATAAATTTAAAAGTAACCTATTGTTGTTTCAAAATCTTTTAAATTATTTTAGCAATTAATAAAGGTAATATTTTATAATCATTATTTAGAAGGATAATGGGACATCAATTATCAAAATGGCACAGAATTTATTTATACTATATTTATTCCATGTGTGACAAAAGCAACTATACCAGCGCTCAACCTAGCACATACAGATGCAGGAGGCACACTGATAAAACAAATAAATGTTTTCATTTTTCTTTTCTTTGCCTGTGGGCAATGCCTTCCCCATTCCCACAGGCACAACACAGTCCCAATAAGCACAAACCCACACAATTCTTCTTCTTTCTCTTTCTCTTTTCTCCACCACTCCCCTCCAGCAAATTCACACTGGCTCCGGAAACCAGATCCCAACAGGGTTGTAGAAAACTCCATCTCCCATGGAGCCCTGCGGAAATCCGAGGCACCACTGCCACCAAGGGGGGCTTCCATCTAGCGTCCTGGGGGAGATACAGTTCAGGCCCTGCTTGTTCCCCCGGACCATATAAAGAAGAGGCATCTCGGCCGGGCAAGGGCCCCAGCCATCTGCCACACGTGCAAAAACAGAAGTACAGTAAAATAAACATTAATTTACCGTGGACATATTTCTTTAGCATTGCTAGTAATTTGGTGATTGTCATTTGATCAGTTGACATTATTACTTGAATTGTAATTCTCCAGTTGAGCTCAATTTAATTCATTCTTATTGTTATAAACACAATTTGGCCATAGGCATGGAAAACAAGCCCCAAATGGCCCATGAAAAATAATGACCTTAAAATGATGCTAACTTTATTATCATAATGACAAAATATTTAACAACCAGGTAAGCATATCACATAGGCTCTAGGCTAACAAAGTAAGATCATCCAGAGGGTAGAAAATCCTCTTTCATGACCCTTGCTCCCAGGGGACTTATGCTTTTGAAAATGTATAATCTTTTATTTTTCGATAAAACATAAAAATCACTATGCAGTATTCTTTAATTTGCTCAATGTCTGCCCATCGATTGTGAAACTGGTTTAATTTAGTTCGGAAGCACCAAGGCCCATGACTAGTTGTGATGCACTCTGTCTACACAAGGCAGGAACCTACCCTGGATGGAGCGCCAGTCCATCACAGGCCCACTTTCTCAGAATGAGAGTCAACTATCAGCCTAATGTGTAATGGATGTGGGACACAGGGACACAGAGCAGCTGGGATTAAATGCTGGAGCTGTGAGACTGCAGAATGAAACACTGCATCTGCTTTTTGCGCCATCATCCAATTCAGTTTCAAAACTATTTAATCCAGTTTGGGTTTTAGTGGATGGGAGCCTTTCAAGGTAACACAAGTGCACAGCAGGATGAAGCTCCAGCTTGGATGCCATTTCATGACCAGGTGCCCTCACTTGCAAACCCACAATTGGTCATGCAGGGTGTCAGAGTGGCTAGAAAGGCCAACTTGCACATTTTGGCATGTTGTAGGAAACTAAAGTAATGAGTTCAGAGTTTTATGAACATTTTGTATGGTGGTGCTCTTGATAGATGGTTGGATCCCAGCTCTGAAGTCCTGGGTGCCATTCCCTGCCCAGTCACACCTTATATCAAGTTTGGAGTTTCCTCCCGTGGTTATGTCAAGTTGTCCTTATTGTTCTTGTGTATTTCCTTCTACATTTCTAAAGGCACTTGTGACTCTAAATTAGTTCACTGTGAGTTAATATAGCCCATGATCGGCTGCCA
The DNA here is from genome assembly GCF_016835505.1 of Polypterus senegalus. Classification (NCBI taxonomy): domain Eukaryota; kingdom Metazoa; phylum Chordata; class Cladistia; order Polypteriformes; family Polypteridae; genus Polypterus; species Polypterus senegalus. The sequence continues at coordinate 48,871,911 of NC_053159.1, forward strand.
TTCTGTGAAAAGGTGTTTTTTGCCTGGCACAAAAGTGTGATTATGGTTGTGGTGTTTGATGGTGGACAATTGGTAGTTGGCATCAAACGGTTAAACTCTAGAAGCAGTGCTGCCTTTAATCACAGTGAATTTATGCAGAGAAGACATCGACAGGGTGTGATTAGGGACCCATTCTGACACTGTGTGACCCATTAGCTGACCCCAGTGACATAGACATGAGGTGTCATTACTGCCTGCCTGCCAGCAGCAGCAACATTTGACTGACATGTTCTGCCTATCAGATTTGACTACCCAGAAATAAAGTTATGGAAGAAACTCCTATGGCAAGGAAGAAGAATTCTTTGAAATTCTGTATTGGTGAAATTGAACAGTATTGGGACTAAACATCTAATTACAATGATCTTTAACAAGTCTGGCTGGTGTGTTTACTGCATCAATGAATAGCGAACGTTTTATTGATAAGGCACAGTGTACACCAAAGCACAAGACAATTACTAAAATATTAATTTAGAGGCATTATGTTATTCACTTTTCAAAACTGCTAATTGTAACATATAGGGGCTGCAGCACTGGGTGCATGAACCCAACCTAGATGGTATGCTGGTCTACAATGGGGCACCCATATGCTTACAGTCCTTCACTCAAGGCCAGCTGACAGGTGTCCATCAAATGTACAGGAAACCTGCTGACTTGAGACCATCACAACACTCCACACCACAGCCTTCTCAGCAACATATTTACACTTCAGACGTCCCCTTCATTCCACCGTGAGCCAGGAATTGTGCAGACCACTGGAGTAAACTAAGTCACTGCCTTGTTCATGAAAGTTGCCCGACATGATGTTCTTTTGTATATGGTATAAAATCCTGCTGAAAATACCCATTTGAAAAAGGACACAGAGGGTCCATGACAAACCTAGGTACAGTATGTGTTAACATTCATATATTTATTTGGTATTAAAAAATCTAATATGTGTCAAGAAAACTTTCCCCACACATTACACAACCATGAACAGCCTGCCCCTTTCACACAAAGCAGGCAAAAGTGTGGATTCATGCTGCTTACACCAAATTCTACCACATCATTTGTATTACACAGAAGAAACTGAGATTTGTCAAAAAAGCTACATTTTTTCAAAATACAGTCATCCAGTTTTGGGCTTACTGTGTCCAGTGCTGCCTCATTTTCTTGTTCTTAGTTGGCAGAAGTGAAACCCTGTGCATACTTCTGCTGCTATAATCGATCCAGTTCAAGGTCTGGCAAGGTGCGTATACTTGGAGACTCCCTCCTACTCACTTCTGCTGTAAAGAGTTGTCATACAAATATTTGTAGCCATTGCGTTTGCTTAATGAAGTCTCTGTATTTTTCCCTTATTGACAACAATTTTACCCACAGAATTTGCTTTACACACTGTATCCAGCAGGGGGTACATACTCCATGGGAAAGTGTTCTTCTAAGACTGTAGTCATACTTGAGACAATATGCACTGATCAGCCACAACATTAAAACCACTGACAGGTGAAAAGAAAAACATGTGGTAGTTACAAAGCTATCTGTCTATGGGTGGAATATATTACGTGGAATGTGAACAGTCAGTTCTTGAACGTGATGTGTTAGAAGCAGGGAAAACGATCTGAGAGAACTTGACAAGGGCCACATTATGATGGCTGGATGACTGGGTCATAGGATCTCCATAATGGCAGGTCTTATGGGGTTCTTCTCAGTATGCTGGGGTTAGTAGCTACCAAAAGTGGTCCAAGTAGGGACCACCAGCTAGTGACAGGATCATGGGCACCCAAGGCTCACTGATGCATGTGTACAGTGAAGGTTAGCCCGTGTGGTCTGATCACGCAAAAGTGACACTGTAGCACAAAAAGCTGAATTAAAGAAAGGTGACAGAACACACAGTGCATCTCAAGGTGCTACTTTTGGGGTGCTGTTGTCACAGATCGTTCAGAGGGCCCATGTTGACCTGTCTATGACCAAAAGTGCCTACAATGGGCACGAGAGTGTCAGAACTGGAACATGTAGCAATCAAAGGTGGCCTGATCTGATGCATCTCATATTCGTTTAGATCATGTAGACAGCATTTGTTTGTGGATTGTTTACTTACAGATGAGATGGCAGCAGGATACCCTATGGGAAGAAGGCAAGCTGGCAGAGGCAGTATAATGCTTTAGGCCAGGGTTGCCCAATGCGTCAATCGTGATCGACCGGTAGATCGCAAAGGTAGTTCAGGTAGATTGCATTGCATTAAAAAAAAAATATATTTTTTAAATGTTAGTCTATCATATATCCTCCCTATGGCATTTGCCACTTGATTGACATACAGGGCGGCCAGTATGAGATCTCTTTTTTTCTAACACGCTGATCTTCCTGCACGCACGATCAAATGCGTGAGCTACTGCAAAACTCCAGCTGTGATCTAGTTAGCCTTCCAATTTATATTGACTAAAGAAGGGATTTTAAAAAATTATTTGGGGAGGGTATGGGCTGGATGTGGAACTGGAAGAGGATTTTTTTCTCACAATGTCACAATCGAAGTGTGTTTGTCTGATCTGTCAATCTATCATTGCTATTCCAAAGAAGGAAAATATGGAAAGGCACTTTCGAACTGTTCATAAAAAGTACGAAACGTACGTCCTTCCAAAAAGTGACCTGAGAAAGAGAAAGAAGAGGGAACTAAAATCGCAGTTAATCGGACAGACGTCATTTTTCACTCGGCTGAATTCAAAAGCTCCCTGACTGCATTATTCGGCTGTACTTATTTATGAGAGTCAGCCTTTTCCCACATGACGATTATTAAATCCAAATACTGTAGTGACCATAAATGTATTGGATTGTTATTGTGCCATAAATGTTATTCAGTTATGCAAGGTACGACAACATACATTTTATGTATAAAGCATACTCAGTATATATATATATATATATATATATAATTTTTAACGTAGGTAGATCATTTTGACCTGGTCATTTTAAAAGTACCTTGTAAGCCGAAAAAGTGTGGGCACCCCTGCTTTAGGCAATGTTCTGCTGGAAAGCCTTGGGTCCTGGCATTAATGAGGATGTTACTTTGACACATATCACCTACATAAAGATTGTTGCAGACCATGAACACCTCTTCATAGCAATGGAATTCCCTAACGGCAGTGGCCTCTCTCAGCAGGATAATATGACCTGCCATACTGCAAATGTACTTTAGGTATGGTTTGAAGAACATGGCAAAGAGTTCTTGGTGTTGACTTGGCCTCCAAATTCCCCAGATTTCAATCCAAATTGAGCATTGGTGGGATGTGCAGGAAAAACAAGTCCGATCAATGGAGGCCCAAACTCGCAACTTACAGGACTTAAAAAGAACTGCTCCTAAAGTCTTGGTGCCAGATACAACCACAGGACAACTTCAGAGGTCTGTTTTAGCAGCACAAGGGTGGCCTATACAACATTAAGTGGTTTTAATGTTGTGGGTGATCAGTGAATCAACCCCAGTAACCACTAAACAGATATTAAGATAAGAAGATTACGGTACAAAAGAAAGAAAGTATTAAACTGGTTTAAGTATTGCAGTTACTTCTATAAACAAACCAACTGTTGTAGCCTACAGGACAGTACAACCGTCTTATCATGTTTCAGTGGGGTCTTCAATGATTGCCTGTCCACTTTTTGGAAGAGACAGATGTATTGTTCTTGGCACAGATGGATAGCAGGAGATCTGTTGCACCCTTCCATAGTTTGGATTGGATTGTAGACACATACACTCACCTAAAGGATTATTAGGAACACCTGTTCAATTTCTCATTAATGCAATTATCTAATCAACCAATCACATGGCAGTTGCTTCAATGCATTTAGGGGTGGGGTCCTGGTCAAGACAATCTCCTGAACTCCAAATTGAATGTCAGAATTTTGAGCGTGGCATGGTTGTTGGTGCCAGACGGGCCGGTCTGAATATTTCACAATCTGCTCAGTTACTGGAATTTTCACGCACAACCATTTCTAGGGTTTACAGAGAATGGTGTGAAAAGGGAAAAACATCCAGTATGCAGCAGTCCTGATGGGGGAAAATGCCTTGTTGATGCTAGAGGTCAGAGGAGAATGGGCCGACTGATTCAAGCTGATAGAAGAGCAACTTTGACTGAAATAACCACTCGTTACACCCGAGGTATGCAGCAAAGCATTTGTGAAGCCACAACACGCACAACCTTGAGGCGGATGGGCTACAACAACAGAAGACCCCACCGGGTACCACTCATCTCCACTACAAATTGGAAAAAGAGGCTACAATTTGCACAAGCTCACCAAAATTGGACAGTTGAAGACTGGAAAAATGTTGCCTGGTCTGATGAGTCTCGATTTCTGTTGAGACATTCAAATGGTAGAGTCAGAATTTGGCGTAAACAGAATGAGAACATGGATCCATCATGCCTTGTTACCACTGTGCAGGCTGGTGGTGGTGGTGTAATGGTGTGGGGGATGTTTTCTTGGCACACTTTAGGCCCCTTAGTGTCAATTGGGCATCGTTTAAAGGCCACGGGCTACCTGAGCATTGTTTCTGACCATATTCATCCCTTCATGACCACCATGTACCCATCCTCTGATGGCTACTTCCAGCAGGATAATGCACCATGTCACAAAGCTCGAATCATTTCAAATTGGTTTCTTGAACATGACAATGAGTTCACTGTACTAAAATGCCCCCCACAGTCACCAGATCTCAACCCAATAGAGCATCTTTGGGATGTGGTGGAACGGGAGCTTCGTGCCCTGGATGTGCATCCTACAAATCTTCATCAACTGCAAGATGCTATCCTATCAATATGGGCCAACATTTCTAAAGAATGCTTTCAGCACCTTGTTGAATCAATGCCACGTAAAATTAAGGCAGTTCTGAAGGCGAAAGGGGGTCAAACACCGTATTAGTATGGTGTTCCTAATAATCCTTTAGGTGAGTGTACAGAGATATATGTGCTGATTGATTTTTTTGTAATAGTATTGTTCTCTATTGTTATGATACATAGGATATAACATATTGTGCATGAAAATATTAATGTGTTTACTAATTTTACTTATAGTTTTACAAATCATCTGAGCATAATGATACAGGGACCATCACATCTGTGTTTCTGCTGTCAGATATTTGGATCATATGTGCAAAAACACTTTTCTAACAGCATTAAAATCCAATGTAATTCTCTCCAGTGGTGTTTCAAGCTGGCTACAAAAGAAAATCCTACACATAAAATAAAAATTATACAAAAATGAACAAAATATTTTAATAAAAATCAGTATTTCAAAATTAACACTGTTGCAAGTAATATACCTTCATTTGCATAAAGAAACAATACATTTTTGGAAAATTCTTCATTTACTGCTGCATTTGGCGTTATTTTTCAAATAAAGAAATTATACCTCTATGTCTTAGTACTCTGTTTTTTTCCCTTGCTTTTAATTTTAACATACATTCTCTTTGCATCACAAGTCAGATTGTGGATTGTTTTCTTGTGACAGGCGATGTGAACCAACTTGAGATTGTCTATGGTGAATAGGAGTCTGTAAAAATAGTTGCAGTTAACTTCTCTACCATTACGATTCTTCACAGCTTCTATCAATGCCGGAATGATGGCTCGTTTTTTTTCAATCCTGAAAACAATTAAACATTTCTTTAGTGGCTTGTAATAGTTAAAAACTTTTATTAATATATTAAAATGAATGTGTATTCATCCATACAGTTTTGAAATCCATGTATTCTAATAGCTAGGTTGTGGCATAAAGCTCAGGCTATCCTGCCAGAATGAGGTGTAAGGCAAGGGCCATCCTTTCACAGAGTGTCAGTTCATTACAATTATTAATACACTCACTCTCACTAATAGGATGAAAGTTCAATAAAATCAAAGCAAATAAAAGAAGACACTATTTATGCGTGCACTTTCCAAGAAACAACCACATTTTCTGCAGATGAACAATGTCCAATGTAAAGCATTTTCAGGTAAAAGTATAAAAGTAAGGGAGTAAATCTGTGGAGGATGGAAAGGAATTCTGTACAAGTAATTGGAATCTGGACGAGCAAAAGTGCATTTTGCTTTTAACTGTTAGCTGGATAATCAATATAATGAACAAAACAGTCAAAATAAGTTGCTTTTATATGGTATGTGCATTCTACTGTTTTAAAAATACTTAGAAAAATAAGCATCAAGTAGCTATTCAGACACTGTAAAGTTCTCAGAAAAAAGACCAACTAGCAGGGTTACAACCACATCCTAATAAAGTGAAGAAAAAATATAATTATTACATCATTAGCATCTACACTACAGCAAATATTTAAATAGCAAAAGTTATAAAGGTGGGTATAAAGTGCAGAAAAATGACAAAACTGGTAAATGAAGGGAATAAACTAAGTGCAATCTGAAAGATAATTAAAAAAAAAAATAGAAAAACCAGAAATAAGAAGAAAGAAAAATGTGAAAATCAAAAGAAATTTGAAAAAAAATGCTTATCTTGGAGGGGCGGCATGGTGGCGCAGTGGTAGCGCTGCTGCCTTGCAGTTAGGAGACCTGGGTTTGCTTCCCGGGTCCTCCCTGCATGGAGCTTGCATGTTCTCCCCGTGTCTGCGTGGGTTTCCTCCGGGCGCTCCAGTTTCCTCCCACAGTCCAAAGACATGCTGGTTAGGTGGACTGGCGATTCTAAATTGGCCCTAGTGTGTGCTTGGTGTGTGGGTTTGTTTTTGTGTGTCCTGCGGTGGGTTGGCACCCTGCCCGGGATTGGTTCCTGCCTTGTGCCCTGTGTTGGCTGGGATTGGCTCCAGCAGACCCCCGTGACCCTGTGTTCGGATTCAGCGGGTTGGAAAATGGATGGATGGATGTTTATCTTGGGTGAGATGTTAATGAATGATGTCGGTTTTGATTATGAGTAACTAACTATATTAATAAAAAACACAACATTATACACAACTAAGAAAGCTACAAATGAAGTAAGTTTTTCTCAACTGAAAATGATTAAGGTTTATTTGTTTTGAAAAATTACCCATTATACCTCCCTACCACTCTTTTATACTTATAACACCTACCTTTATACCTCCCTACACAGTTCACAGGAAGCCAAAATCACATCTTCAGTTAAAACTGAAACTGCATGTCTCCAAAAGTGATGCTTGAAAATACTCACTGACATCGAGGCAAATTAGTGGGAGATTGATATTAATGTCAGGCCAACATCCAACTGGCACAATCCTTAATAGCCTCATACACAATATGTTCATCCATTTCTCAGCTCTCCTAAACAACAGTAATTCAGTTAAAAAAACACTGTAACCTGACCAGACTTGGCCAAAATGTTATCCAGTATGAGCTCCTGGTGGGAAAGACTGACTCAATGACAGCCTGATGAGTTCAACTGTAAAGTAATATTAAACAAAATAAGCCTCTTTAAAGCATTACTGTCTAATGCAAGCAGGTTCTCACTTAACAGACTCGCAAGAAACATAAGATATTCTATCCAAAGAAGCTTGTTGGATTAAACGATCTCCTTTCATCTGGCAAAATGTGTATGTTCTTATAAAACAAAAGCATTGTAGGTTCCCTGGTATGGAAATAGTATTTTTTATGAAATTATGAATGTATGGTATATGAAAAAGTTCATATAAATAAATCACATTTTAAACAAATTAAAAATGCATCAGTTGATTTGAAATATATTTAAAATCATTAGCCTGTACTAACTCTAGGGAGAGCTAAGCTCTCACTAGGTGGAGATATCCATCCATCCATCCATTTCCTAACCCACTGAATCCGAATACAGGGTCACGGGGGTCTGCTGGAGCCAATCCCAGCCAACACAGGGCACAAGGCAGGAACCAATCCTGGGCAGGGTGCCAACCCACTGCAGGACACACACAAACACACCCACACACCAAGCACACACTAGGGCCAATTTAGAATCGCCAATCCACCTAACCTGCATGTCTTTGGATTGTGGGAGGAAACCGGCGCCGGAGGAAACCCGCGCAGACACGGGGAGAACATGCAAACTCCACGCAGGGAGGAACCGGGAAGCGAACCCGCGTATCCTAACTGCGAGGCAAGGTGGAGATATATATATATATAAAAAAAAAAAACAAAAAAAAACCCTGAAAATCTGCAGAGCATCCTGGGGTATGATTCAGGAAAGTATTTACATTTACATCTAAGAGAGCACAAATACTACCTAAAGAGCGCGATTAAACATTTTAATCGAGATCCTAAGCATTTACACTTCTGTACTATCAGGTTCAAATTACTACCAGTATCTTATGTAGTAACAGTTCTGTAGTAAGCAGCATTCGATCTAGAACCAGTTTTGTAGTATAATAAGCCTAATAAAAGAGACCTAAGGGAAAAAAAATTATATGAGGCAATTGACACATGTGACACCTGAAGAGTGTCAATTCTGATGAAAAATGTCTTAAAAGTGACTTCCTTACATTACTATTAGTTGCAATTTTAATGTTCAAACGGCTTCTGCAAAAAAAGGTGTGTATTAGTAAAATGCACACTTTCCTCTTTTTGCATAAAAATGACCTAGGTGATAAGTCAATACATTACCTGTGGTCAAGGTTCCAAGTACTAAAGAGGATTCTACTTTCTCGATTCCCATAAGGATTGATAGAATGCAGTGATAAGCACTTGTCTGTATCAAATGCTCCCTGAAAATACATTGATAACAAGTTAATACAGTAAAGGTTGAGAGATTTACAGGTATTAGAAGTTACCTCAATAATTACACATTTTTAAGCTTAGAAAACTAATCCATTCTGTTGAAGGAAAGTGTAATATATAAAACACAAGTACAGAGTACACACCTGACAGGAAAACCAGCCTTCTTGAGTGCAGAGATGATTGCATTCCTTTCCTTGTCTGTCAAAATAACATCCATTATACTTTGCTTGCTTTAACTGGTTTATCATGACATCCACCACCTTTCTGTACTCGGTTTGAAGCTTCTGTGTGTTTAATTTTGAAACAGAATCTTCCACCTGAAAAGAACAATAGATTATTTCCAGGAAAACAAAGGCTTTTCTAAAATAAAATGCATCATGCATAATTTATTAATTATCATGGACACTACTGTAAAATGTTCAAAGTTTCTGATATTTTGAGAAAAGATGTACAACTAATGTGACTGTTGAATTAACTGATCCAAATTTTGGACATGGCTTCCCATTTAGGACACTAATCCAAAACGTGAACCCATTGTAGTAGCAAAACATATTTTTCTGCCTACTTTCAACATGCAAATTGCATACATTAATTCACATAAAAGTGAATCGGGTGAAGATAAAATTCTGAGTTTAATTTATTTAAGGCAATAAATATAATTGTGCATGGAGGTACTCTCTTTAGCTTGATTATGTTACATGACTAACATGTACTTTTGTGGGATTGGTTCTAGTCATTGCACTAAAAACAACTTGCCAGTTCTAGAGCAACAAATGATGTCCATGGACTAACAGGCAAGTTTGACAGACTAAGAAAATTAAACATTTTCAGCCTTAATGAGAGAATCGCGAATAGGGACTTAATACAGGTCTTCACAATTCTCAAAGGCACTGAAAAATGAATCCATGTTTTCTGTTTTTGTTTTAATCCTATGTACTTTGTAAATTTTCCTTTATATATTATCTTAGAGTACAGCTCACATAATCTTAGCATAGAATGACCAGATGGTCTATAAATTAACTTCAGATCCTTGACAAGATAAAGTGTTTTATATTTACTTTCATGATCCATTCATTGCCAGAATACAGTAACTAGCCAATTATCTGTTTGTAACAACACAATGTCCAAACTCTACATGACTAACTGGCATAAAAAACAGACCATGAGAGAAGGATGACATTGGAGAGGGAGAGAGAAAGAGACAGAGACACACTCCTTCCAACTAGAAGTCAAAGACGATGTTTATTCATTGGCTCAACTGCTGAATCTGAAAGCATCCCCAAATATATCTCCTCCTCTGACACAGATGTTATTTTATCTTTACAGAAAGTATTGTTAAAGCTTTTTGAATTTGAAGTAATGGTACATTTTTAAGGCATTACATCCATTATTTTTTATTATTTACCATCCATTTATATTTTCTGTAATTTATGTAATATATATTCTTCTGTTGCTCTTGTTCTGTTCTTAATAAATGCTATTTTGCTTTTGAATTTCTATACTTTGACCGTATATGTTTAGTGAGTCAAGAAATAAAGTGTGTGTGGGGGTGTGTTTTGGGTGCCACTTTCTTTCTTACTTGGTTAGCTGGCAGAGGAAAAACATAGTGAAAGTAGTCATTAGTTGTTAAGTGACATTCGTCATAGTGTATCAAACTCCATTTGTCCTGGTTATTCTTGGGGACCAAAGTGCATCAGCCTCTAGGTCTACATTATATCTGGGGATACCATTAAATTATGCCTACCTTTATGTGTCTAGATTATTCTTGGGGACCAATGTATATCAGATTTAGATCTAGGTCTCATCCAGGGACACACTTCTGTTATTCATGCTAAAGCTATTGAGTCACTGTGTGGAGTACTGAGGAGAGAAAGTATGAGTAGGCATCGCTCATGATCAGCAATGAAGTGGATAGAGTCTCTGTGTGTTTTTTGTTAAGCTTAGGGTGAGAAAGCAGGCCAACCCCTAATGAGGTTGGTAAGTTCCACTAATACCACAATAGTACACAGTTTCCTTCCTGAAGGGCTGATTTTACAAAAATAATCTTATACTAAAATGATCAAGCTAGTCATATACTTTCACATAATCATCATATTTGTTATGACTAATGCATTTTCCAAATATTTAGCATGTATTACATGAAGATGATGTGGCATGTTTTACCTGCCAGTTTTATGTATCTGTTAACACACACATTAGGACAATTTAGACAAGAACAGACCAATCAGCACAACAAAGTTCGACAGTCTTATTCACTCAATTCCTTCAAAATAAAAACAAGTCGTTTTGAAAGTCCCAGAAGTTTTACAGTCTACCACACTAGTTCAGGTCTTTCAATCTTTCCTCATAATTCATCCCCATGTAGCCCTGGAATCAGTTTATTTGTTCTTCTCTGGGCTTTTTCCAGTGTTGCTATGTCCTTTATGTAGCCTGGAGACTAAAAATACAAACAAGTATTCCGGACGAGGTCTCACTAGAATGTTATAAAGCTTGAGTGTAACCTTCTTGGATGTGTTTTCTACATATTGTGCTATATAATCTAACATTCCATTAGCCCTCTTAATGATTTCTGAACACTGTCTGGCAGTTGATAATGTCGAGTCCAGTATGACCCATAAATCCTTCTTAAAAGGTGTACTTTCGATTTTAGACTTCCAATTGTGTACTCAAACCTAACATTTTTACTTCCTCTGTGTAATACTGTACATTTACCTACATTAAATTTCATCTACCACAGATCTGTCTATGTCCATGTGTAATGATTCAATGGATTCTAGATTATCTACTAGTCCAACTAGCTTGATATCATCTGCAAACTGAACCAACTTGTTATTTATATAAATTATATATATATATATATATAAAAAATACCAGCAACCCTAGATCAAAACCTTGTGGGACATCATTCTTAACATCAGCCAATTATGATAGGATTCCTCACACCATAACCCTCTGCTTCCTGCGTCTGACCAAATTATGCAACCATTTACACAGAGCACCCTGAACTCCCAATTCTTTTAATTTTATGTCCAACCTCTCATATGGAATCTTATCAAATGCTTTCTGAAAGTCAACATAAACAATATCACATGCTCCACTTTGATCAGATCCTTTGTTGCTTCCTCATAGAACTGCAGCAAGATGGTAAAACACAATCTCCCTCTTCTGAACCCATGCTGACTGTTCACAAAAACTTCTGTTTGTGCCATGTGTTCCTCAATCTTTTCCTTCCATTAATTTTCCTGTGATGCACATTAAGCTTACTGCCCTATAGTCGCTTGGATCTTCCCTATTGCCTTTTTTATGTATCAGGATAATATTTGCCATTTTCCAGTACTTTGGAATTTCCCCAGTACACAGTGACTCTCTAAACATATATGTTAAGGGCGTATATATGTACTCACTAACCACCTTAAGAATGTGAGGCTACATATTACCTGATCTTGGTGATTTGTTTGATTTCACCATATTAAATCTACACAGCACATCTCCCTCTACAATTTCCAAATCTCTCAGTACCATCTTAGTAGTCCCTTTTATTGCTGGAATATTACCTACTTCCTCACATGTGAAGACCTAGAAGAATGCGAGTTAGAATATCTGCTATGTCACTGCCTGCATTTTTTAATGCCACTTTACTATTCCTAATGGATTTCATCTCCTCCTTGACTGTTCTTTTACCACTAAAATACTGAAAGGATCTCTTTGGGTCATCTTTTGCTATATCTGCTATATTCCTCTCTAACTGCCTTTAGCTTCACTAATATCCTACTCTTTGAGGTCTGAATATTTTTTCCAAAAAACACAGTTTTCTGAAAAGCACACAAAGCAATGGTTTCACATAGAATTCAACATAAAATGTCTGTTGCTGTGTGCTGTGGCCACCAGTTTGCCAGGAATGCACAGCAGGCTGGCTGCCAGACTGTCTTTATGTGGAGGAGGCGGCAGTGCCGGTTGAAGTCGCAGTGCATTGCAATCTGGTTTGTACCTCTTGTCATTATACAGTAAGTGGCGGTCCTCCTAGGAAAATGTTGCCGTAAGCACGTCAGATGCACGAACCTAATCAGCACCGCGATCAGCTGATGCTGGTACCTCACATTAATTTTCAATCACTTGTATCAAAATAAAAGTCTGACAAGTCACAGTCCAATTCAGTGATAATATGCAAAACGTTATCCATGGAGTATATTGCTTTATGCACTCACTTCCATCTCTCGCCGGATATCAATGCAATTTTTGGCTTTGTTTGCTCCTTGCTACTCAAAGGAGCACATGGAATTTATGTCAGACCAATGAAGTTAACTTTCCTTCTAGCAAAGAAAGTCCAACTAAAACAGAATGACAGGTTTTGTCACCGTATACAGTTGATTACCACCGTCAACCCCTCATTTTCACAAAAGTCGATATTCTCCTTGAGTTAATGGTTGCCCTCTCATATACCCTACGATTCACATAGGAGTTATGTGCCTTATACACCTTATATAGCTGTTTTTTTTCCTCTGCAGCTTCTTTTCCAACTTTTTATTAACCCACTACAAAGTTTTTTTTTAAATGTCCTACTAATTCCAAATTTAGGTATGTACCTGACCCTGCATTTTATGCAAAATGTTTATAAACCCATTTTAAAACCTGTTTCATGTCATGTTAAGACCTAGGATATTTCCAGGAAATGCAGGTATTTTTTTTATATATGCAAACCCACTAAATGTGGGATTAAAAGCTCCTTTTCATTCTGATTTCAGAATGAATTCAGACAGAAGCACCTATGTCTTTTCTTGGATTCTCGTCTGGACATTCTCCCTGGAAATCTCAGGGCGGTCAGGTATGAAGATGACAAACAGTGTCATCACAACATGTCTGAAGTGGAAAAGCGATACCAAGGCAAGTGGAGTCCCAGTATGCTTGTTGACTACTGCAGGACCCTTAAAAGGGTTATTTCTGAAGCAAAGTACAGCAGAAAATTGTGAACTTGTAGCGCTTTTTAAAGACACTCCTAACATGTAGGAGGTGTCACCTACTGCATGGCTGTGCTCAGGTCCTAATTGGGATCCTGAGTGGGTTTGTTGTGTGGCAGGTGCAGCAACACACAATGCGGCAGTACATGCTCCCAATCTCCTCCTCCTCCTCTTCCAACATGTATATATTATGTAAATAAAATTTTAATTGTGCGTAACTTGAAATCCTTGAATGATACAGAAAGTCTGATTAGATACTAGAATTTAGTTCGGAGAAATACTGTAGGATTCACCTATATTGATTCATGTGACACATGAATGTTTGCTTGAAATTAATTCTTAAGATTTAATATCTGATTTGGTTGGCAGTAAAAGTGATTTTGTTTGATTAATCCTGAAGTCAAGCTTCAAAGTTATATGAATATGAAAACACTTCATTCAGAAGTGCTTATTAGGTCAATCTAGTACAACATTACTTACTTAGTATTAAGCAAATGTTCACTTGTAAACACTGCTTTAAAGTAATATTTTATCTGGATACCATATTTAATACGTTTCTGAATTACCTATAATGAATAGCTACGGTCTATTTTTTTCCTTTCATCTATTAACTGAATAAACATTTTGTAAAAAAATTAATAAAATTACACTGTACCTCCTTCTGATAGCCACGGATCCTGCTCTCACAGCTGTATTTAAGGTATGCTGATTTGGTCTTAAATCTGGAATCAATGCCTACAGAAAATTGATACATCAAATTGGGGAAAATTAAATATACAGTATAACAAAGTTACATTACAAGGGCAAAACATATAATTAAAGAACATGGATGAGTGTTCTACTAGAAACACTCCAAAGAGAAAAATAAGAAACACAAATTATATCTGATAAATACAAACGTCTTCTTAATATGGTATTTTCCTCCAGTTAGGTTCTTATTTCCTTTTATATAAGATGTATAAATTATTCCTACCTTTAAAGGAGTAAAAAAGGCGTCTCAAACTTAGTAGCTAATTAGTGCTGCTAATGTAACATATTTTGTTGCTTTGATTTTAATCCACTAGCTTTTAAAGATTCTGAAATTTAAATTTGTTATTGTTTTCATAACTAGCTGCCATATAACAATAAATACTGAGCTGCTCCAGGCCAAAAACATTTGGATAATAGTCACAGACAAAACAGATTAGAAAAGTTGGATGTGTCAAACTGATTATATGTGCTGCCAAGCAGGGGTCTCAAACACACTTCCCATGGAGCAACGATGTCCTAAGGTTTTCATTGCAACCATTTTAATAATTCAGCTGGTTTTTACTGTTAATGACGTGTTACTTTTATTAATTATATCACTTGGCTCTTCAAAGTACATTCATGTAGCTTCAGTATATGCTTTTAATTAAGAAATGGGTGCAAAGAAAACCTGCAGCCTCTGAGGCCCTCTAAGAACTTAGTTTGAGGCTTTTCATGTAAAGGGTCATAAACAACATACCTTCAAACCAAGCCTCATCATCTTCTCTGCATTCAGCATCAGTGTTCTCACTAAGATTGGCTATGAAGTCTTGCAGAAGTCGACGTCTTTTGGGTGCCTTTTCAGCGACCAAAAGATTTTGGGCAGCTTCAATGAGTGATCTAGAATGTTCATCAGACATGCTCAGCAAACTTTCAATGTCAGAGACATCTGGGGGGGGAAAAAATGTAAATAATGGCTGCACATCCTAGTCCACACTAATATTGTAAAATACGTTTCATAATCCACTGTACCATTTTTACATCTGAATTTACCCCATAGTCAAGAAAGCTGAAAAGTGTCACCAGAAGATTTTTTCTACCTGTCTCTCCCTATGTCTATGCTGGCTATGCTGACTGAAGACTTGTTGGAAGAAGGTTTCTTTCTCATTTTTCCCTTAAAACTTCACTGGTCAGGATGGCTGTGCTGTAGCTGAATGGAAACTCCAATCCTGATGCATCCTGCAGCTATTTAACAAAATTATTTGTTTAATCTTAATGTTATATTTGGAAAAATACATGGTTAAATACAAAGATATTATCTTATTTTAAGGTGAAGGAAAATCTAAATATTAATATTTACACAATTGTACACAAGATTCACAAAATAATCTAACAATGGAAACACACTGAAGACTTACAACCATGCCAAGATTGCCCCTTCGGAAGTAAAACAAGTTCAGTGTTGTTTGGGAGCCTCTGGAAGTAATCTTCAGTCACTTCTGTTCCATCTTCATACAGACAGACACGACACCCATCCAGGGGGACCTAGTACAAAGAGAAGAGGTAAACATTTATTTACAAAAAATATGATCTTACAGTCTTGTCAAACATCAGTCCTCTCCAAAAGTTGTAAGTTTCCTTTAAAAGAAAATTAAAAATCAAATCATCATCCCAATGAAAATAAAATAATAAATGACTAGACTTTTAAAAGTGCACCATAATACACTTCTTCCATCATCAAGGTCATTCACTGAAATGAACACGTGTACTTCATGAACTAAAATGGAGTGGGGGTGTTATTTTGGCAGAAGTAATATCAATAATCCTAAAATCCTGTTGCAGCTAGTCAAAATAATATTACTTAATGCTCAATACAGTAACAAGTAAAATATAAATACATGTGACCTTATGATCACTACAGGCTCTCCTAATAGTATACCAGAAATAATAAATAGCACTTCCATATTTAAGAAAGATAAAATAAAACCTCTTGGCTTGAGTGACTCATGCACAAGTGAAGTGTAGGGTGTTGAATGCGGCAAAACATCTGCATTACTTTTTTCTCACATATATGTCAGGGTGCACACAAAGGTCACACTGATGGTAGATCATCAAACACCCATGAGTAGCAGACAGACCATTATACTTCACACATTATTCTACTACAGGGGTTTTCAATCACTGTGGCTGCAGGGTTTTTGTTCCACCCAGCTTCTATTTTTAGTTAGACACCTGGGATAATTAAGTGAAATATTATTTCCCAGATTGTGTTTTGGGAACAATATAGGAATTAAAAGACTAAATTTGGTATAATATATACATATATATATGTAAAATTCTGTTACAACGAATATCTTTACAACGAAATTTTCATTACAACGAAGTATTTTTATGGTCCCGACAGCTTCCCCATATGACACGAGTCTATAGAAATCTCGTTACTATGAAGTACATTCAGCAGATACTTTCATTACAAAGAAGTGCACAACAGACCTTGAAATGCCTGAATGAATCATCCACAGAGCAGTTAGTTCTGTGGCCGCAGCTCAGTTGTGCACAACGATCCCCAAACAGAAACACTGTCATTTGTTTTTCTTTCATTGAACTTTCCTCGTACTGTTTTTTTGCCTTTTTTGTTTCCTACAGTTTTCAGTGATACCTTTTGCTTATTGCTTGTCAGCATTTGAAAAACATCCATTGGAATTTAACTCATTGTCACCCTCCTATAGAAACGGCAGACACGAAAAACAACAACAGTTCATATTAAAAAAAACAAAAAAAACACATTGCCAGTGAATGTGGAATTTCACCTTCAACACTGTCAACTTTCTTGAAAGACAGAGAGAAAAAAGAAGAAAAATCTCGGGTTGCAAACGTACGTGAACTGCTGCATTTGAAGACATCAAAAAAGCAGTTTTTATGTGGTTCAGTGATGCTCGTTCAAGAAACATTCCTATTAATGCGGCACTCATTCAAGAAAATGTGAGGTTTATAAACTCTCTTGGAACCTCCCCCAACTAGACAGCACGTCAAAGAGCATCCTGAAGTCCGAGTCTATGGAAGACTGTTTATCTGTTGCCAGGGCAACAGCAGGCTCAAATGTATGCTGCGTCTCTCTGCCAAAGCAAACAAAACAGATCTTGAAGGGTGATGCATGGTTAGGATCATGTAAATTGTAAATGCAGATAACAGGATTATTTGGTCACTGACCTGGCCACGGCCCTGGTTGACTGCTATGTCTGTGTATAGCAGAGTGGCAGATCACGCTACAATAAATAACCCTGCTGTTCTTGTTTCAAGCTGAATAAAGCTGGTTTTGCTAAAGTACTGAGACTAAACCTCGTGTTTTGGGGTGCAAGACAGGGACTTATAGTGTGACCCTAATCTTTTATGATTTGCTTCTGTGGCGCTTCATTGCACCGCTGTGAGCTTCCTATTGCCCTGCCCCAGCAACGGACAAACGATCTTCCACAGATGCTGCAATCGCGCTTTGGGATGCAGCGTGTCGTTCCCATTGGGTGGGGAGTGGGGGGGTCTCAAAAGAGTTCAGAAACCTCTCAATATTAAGAAAAAAAGGATGATGCGGATCCTGATCGATAACTGTGCTGTCTACAACATGCTTCCACATTTAGATAATGTTCGTGTTGAATTCCTCCCACCCAACTGCACAGCAGTGCTTCAGCCACTGGATTTGGGCATCATTCACACCTTGAAAGTGTATTATCGCAAGGAAATGCTGAGAAAAATTCTCAGCATAACTTGTAGGCAGGGGGAGTTTACAATTAACGCGAAAGAAGCAATTGAAATAATTGCAAACTCCTGGATACAAGTTAAAGAAAGCACTATAGTGACAAATACAGAATCTCATTACAACGAAATATTTTTTAGGTCACTGGGAGTTCGTTGTATCAGAATTTTATTTGTGTGTGTATATATATATATATATATATATATATATATATTAAAATGTACTACGTTTTTATATGGGAATAATGCATTTTTTAATTCTTTTTAACAATATTTTCATCTTGATTTTAATATTACTTTTCCAGGTGTTCTATTTGTTTAATGAATCCATTATTTACTCATTAGTGTGTCTGATGACAAAGCAGTTACAGCCTTTCATGATTCCGTGTTGTTTCAGTTCAGTTCTGTCCACCCTGGCCATCGGACCTTACTTATTCTATGTTAATTAATGTTGACTTATTTTTATTTTTTATTGTGTCTTCTATTATTCTATTCTTCATTTTGTAAAGCACTTTGAGCTACATTTTTTCTTGTATGAAAATGTACTATATAAATAAATGTTGCTGTTGTTTACCTGGGTGTCTGCTCTGCTAGCTTTTAATTGTCATGATCAAGATACAATGAAGGGAGCAAACTGCACAGAGAAAGGGCAAATATAATGAAACTAACAAAAGAGAGTTAACTATTTGAATTTATAGCAAAAATAGCACTTCTACGTGTCTTATAATTGATGTAAAAATCATGATGCTGTACTTTTCTGAATGTAGATTATGAAAGAGAAAAAATACCAAGTAATCAAATGAGATCCGTTTATCAGTTGTTGTCACGGATTATTAATTTGGTTGGAACAAAAACCTGCAGCCCCAGGACAGAGTTTGAAAACCCCATTTACCTTTCGCCATTACCTTCTATATACTTTGCATTGATTCCATGACCTTTTCAGACGCTAGACGTGAATAAACTTACAATAATCAATCAATCAAAATCTGTATTACCATTGTAGCAATGAGAAATTTAGGTGCAATTTTCCAATGCAAAAATAAAATAAAAACAAAACACAATTACTCAAGTTAAAACTAAAACTTTCTATTCACACCTATTTCGATCGAATGTAGCAAAACTACTGCCATTATTTTTATTACGTTTACATGAGAACGTACTTTTCTCTGTGCTTTTAAACTGAGAATGTACAGGAACGACGTTAATCGAGACAACGCTAAACGATAATTGCCGGAGAGCCACAATTAACTGGCTAATTGCCAGGTGAGCAAATCAGCAGAAATATGAAACAACATCAGTATTAGCTGCGTACTTGATAAAGTTGATATTGATTTTGTTCGGCTATTCACTACAACAGCACTTAGACAGCATGATTGTCTCCTCTTAGTGCCATACTATGTAGTCTGGTTTTGATCCACAGGTACGCTGCAACTGACACTTGATGTGCCCTTATCGTCTGGTGGTGGCTCAGATAAACCCGGCATATCAATTTAAGCGAGACATGCTCGGTAAACGCGATTTGTGGAATAGCTCACGAGTCTGGAAAATGTTAGGTTTTTCAACTGGGTAGATTTGGCATCGTAACAAGCTCTTCACTTTGCTTAAATATCCTCATACATGTTCAGAACGAATAAGCTTTGTTTTGGTGAATTTCGAAATGTAAAGAGCAAAGGCGCAATTTTTCTTTCCATTTACACATTCGAACACTATACAATGATTTCGAATCACCAAAGTGCACCTGCGTTTAAACACACCTGAAAGGTCGCACGGCATTTTTTAAGCAATTCTTTTGTGCTGTGGGCTGCAATTCCATATTTCTGTCGGTCATGGTGCCTCCGGATTTTAAACAATTTGATTTTTTCTCCCATCCTGAACTATATGTATACCCATTAAATCATAAAAAAACGGCGCAGTGTTTACAAACTTCGTGACGGCTCTTCCTCTTTCGGGTATCACGTAAAGCAAGGCGGAGCAGCCAAACAAACAAGAAAACGAAAGGCCGGAAGAAGAGAAACTACTGGTGCTGCTGCAAAAACCGAGTTTGTTACACTGCCATCTGCAGGGCGTAGCTGAAACACACATCACGGGGATTTCTGCTAAAGCGTACAATACGTTGGGGTACTCATGCTTTTTCCGACTACATAAAAAAAAAAGAAAATCAACGTAAAATGGAAAAGGTATGCATGTTTTTGTTACATCTTCAAATTCATATCTTCCATGTTACCAGGAAGGTAAAAAATGTTGTGGACTTGTGGACACAGGCTCAACCATTTCTCTTGTGCGCCCAGGTGTACCGCCTCACACAGAATGCAGTCAGTCTGGTGGGTGGAGGCCAACAGATGTTGGCTTGGACACTCTTACTGGAGCACTGACAGAAATGAGAGGGACGCAAGTCCTGTCTTATGGTGGCAGGGGAATCAAGTAGAATACGAGTGTTGGCTGAAGGACAATTGATTACTAGGACTGGACTTTCATATTGCAATAGAAGACTGCTTACATGTCTGTAAAGGAAAGTTGATTGTAAAAGGGCATTTTATCCAGCTGTTGTGTGGAAGACAGGAAGCTGACAAAACTCGCTTAGCTCTCCAGACACCACTAACTGCCCCGGCACTGTTCCCAGCTACCATCCAGATGAGATAGCTGCAGATTGCCACTCATCAATGTTGGCTCGGGGCATCAGCCAGCCATAGCCTGATGCAGTGCAGCCAGCTGCAAGTTCAGATCATCGACAGCAGACACTGAGCACACCACCAGCCTGCCAGTCTCCACCATCAACTTCAGATGCCAGTCGACAGTGCAGTCAAAGCCAACACCTGAAGGTGCCTGCCAACTACAGACCACCATATTATTGGGAACCAGCACCTGTCCTGGCCTCCACCCCACCACTGAAAATCTCCATAGTCGCAGTAAAGCTGGACTGGAGCTTTGCCAACAGCATCTAGTTGATGAGCTCCTTCAGGAAATCACCAACACCTTTGCTGCAGGGTACAAAGGCTGTGGCCACACCAACTTGGTGCAGCACATGATTGACACAGGTGATGCGGCACCAATTAAGCTCCACCCACATCACCTGCCTTTTGCCATATGTGAAGCAGCAGCTTGGCAACTACAAGGAATGGTGGAGGCTGGCATAGTTGAACCATCTTACACTCCATGTGCAGCACCAGTTGTACAAGCCCAGAAAAAAGATGGCAGTTGGCGATTATGTGTGGACTTCAGGCAGCTTAATAATGTGACCAGGAAGGACGCCTACCCAATTCCACCCATTGACGATGCACTTGATCACATTGCCGATCCAAAGTGGTTTTGCTCACTGGACATAAGAAGTGGGTACTGGCAGGTGGAACTGTCACCAGAGTCTAGGCCAAAGACAGCTTTCTCCTTGGGTGAGGGTCTGTGGCAATTCAAAGTTAAGCCATTTGGCTTGTGCAACACCCCCTCCACCTTTGAATGCCCAATGGAGTGGGTCCTTGCTGGCATTCCCCGAAGCAAGTGATTGTCTACCTGGATGACCTTCTTGTCCACTCCCCAACGTTTGAGGGAGCCACCTAAAATCTGAGAGAGGTGTTCAAAAAGCTGGCTTCTGTCTGCACCCTAAAAAGTGTCACTTGCTCCAATAGAAGGTTCAGTTCCTTGGCCACATTGTGGGGCCCAAAAGAGTAGCCACTGACCCTGCCAAGGTCACTGCTGTTTGAGACTGGCCAGTTCCCTGTAACATCAATGGAGTGAAAAGCTTCCTGGACCTTGTTTCATACTACTGCTGTTTTGTTCAAGGCTGTGCCACCATTGTAGCACCCCTGCAATGTTTGACCCATAAAAAACAGCCATTCCAGTGGGACGATGAGTGCAATGCTGCCTTTGAGGCTCTGAAAGAAACTCTTGTGAGTGCTCCAGTCCTGGCCTACCCAAATCCCAATCAACCCTTCATTATCGACACGGATGCCATTCATTTTGGAATCCAATCATTTTCAGTCATCAGTGCCCTAAAAAAATTTCGGCCTTATTTATATGGTGCAAGGTTCCTGTTATGCACTGACCATGCTTCTCTGACCTGGCTGCTACATTTCAAGGAAATGGCTAGGTGTATTGAGAAGCTCAAAGGGTTTGATTTTTCAAGTACATCACAGAGCTGGAAGCCAGTATGCCAACGCTGATGCTCTGTCTCGCCACCCTTGTGCAGCAGCTGACTGCCACCACTGCTCATGGCTAGAAGAAGATGAACCTCTTTTGACCACTGCATCTTGCCTCCAACTTGACGAAGGAAACACACTTGTAGCACTGGACCCAGCTGAAGTAGGCAGAGCACAAGCTGCAGATCCATTGCTTTCAAAGATTCGACAGTGGGTTGAGTCCGGAAGCACCCCAGATCACGGATAACTGTCACAGATGAGTACCACGGCAAAGGCCTATAAGTCTCAGCTTAACATCCTTACACTGCACAACAACATCTTATATCACAAATGCTTGGAGCCTTCCTGGGGAGCAAGGCTTTGGCAGCTTGTGGTTTCTCCAGCACTCCAAAAGACCGCTCTCCAGGCAGTCCATGGCCTTGTGGGGGTGGCACATTTCGGACTGGCGAAGACACTGCAGCAGATACATGGAAAATTTTACTGGGTTGGCTGCCAAAAGGATGTGGAGCTCTATGTGGGGACTTGCACCATCTGCACTGCTTACTAGGGGCCTACAGATCGCTCCTGCGACCCCTTTGCAACACTACCAGGTAGGCGCACAAATTTAAAGAGTTGGTGTAGACATCTTTGGCCCTTTCCCATGCACTGAGGATGGAAACCGCTTTGTGCTTGTCACCATGGACTACTTCACCAAATGACCAGAACTTTTCCGGTCCCTGGCCAGAGTGCCATCATGACATCTGAAAAGCTGGTAACTGAAATGTTTTGCCAGTTTAGGGTACTACCAGAAGAAAGCTCAACCGTTCAAAGAGGTCTGCCAGCTAATGGGGGTGCACAAGACCAGAACCACACCGCTACAACCCCAAAATGATTGGTTGGTGGAGCGCTTACATCCAATGTCTACTACTCATTTTATGGGCACCTCTCGGCCATTCACAAGTCCACCAGATGCACCCCAGCAGCCCCCATGTTTGGTCATGAGTTCTGTTCTCCAGTTGACCTTGTCTTTGGGCAGCCTCATGAAGAAGAGATTCCTGGTGCACCTGGTCTGGAATACCTTACCCAGCTCTGGGACCAGTTGGAGACAGCCCACAAATTTGCTAGGAGCCAGCAGACTAAAGCTGGGGCGCGCCAGAAAAGAGCTTATGATCACCAATGTCTGGGGCAACCTTTTGCTCCTGGAGACCAGGTGTGGGTGTTTAACCCCCATTCCAAAAAAGGATTGTGCCCAAAACTTGCCAGCCACTGGGAAGGTCCAGGAATGGTCCAGGAGAGTCTCTATGAAGTAGTGTATAGGGTCCAGGTTCCCAAAATGAAAAGGCTAATGATGTTCCATCAGGATTACCTGGCACTTTTCAAACCCTGAAGGACAGCAGAAATCCCCAACATCCCACCAATCCACTTGGTAACACCAGAGCCAACCTCCCCACTTGCTTAGCCTTCCCTTAGACCCCAACACCTAAGACAATCCTCCATGCTAGCATAAGGATTTTATTGTGGACTGTGGGGGTGACAAGGATGACTAAACCCTCTTGAGTGGGGTGATGTAGCGATGGATGGCACTGACATCCCAGGAGGCTCTGCGGCGCTGCAACTAAAATTAAACTGTTAATTATGATTGATTTTATGTTGCCGTTAGCAAGAAATCAAGCAAAATGACACCTTTTATTGGCTAACTAAAAAGATTACAATATGCAAGCTTTTGGGGCAACTCAGGCCCCTTCTTCAGGCAAGATTTAATACAGAAACTGGAGTTCCCTGTGTTTATATAGACACCAGGACAGATACAACATTGGAAAACCTTTAAGTGCGATATCTTAAATGAGACATCTTCTTACTACATCCATAATGGCTAACACGGTACAACACCCTATTAAACCGTTAGCAATATTTTAAAGTCAATTCTGAATAGCAAGGGTAACCAATGTAATGACATCAAAACTGGAGAGATGTGCCAGATTTTCTTTTCCTAGTTAATATTCTGTCAGCTGTTTAGTTGCAACTGATTGATGTCTTTCTTGGGAGTGCTGAAAGGAGTGCGTTACAGCATTCTAGTCGAGTAAAAACAAGTGTGAACTAACTTTTCAGCATCTTGCAAAGTTATAAGGGATCTCACTTTCCTTAAGTGAAAAATGCTGTCCTGGTAATCTGATTAATATGTGATTTAAAATTTAGGTCAGATTCAATGATTACCCCAAAATTTTCCTCTGTCTTGACTTTTACGACTATTGGATCAAGTTTATTTCTAAAACCCTCACTATATCCATTTTTTGCCAATAACTAAGATTTCTGTTTTCTCCTTATTTAGTTTGAGAAAATTACTACTCATCTCTTCAGAAACACAAGTAAGACATTGTGTCAGTGAACCAAGAGAGTCGGGGTCATCAGGTGCTATTGGTAAATATAGTTGTGTGTCATAAGAATGGCTGTGATAGCTCACATTATGCCTTGAGGTAATATGACCTAATGGAAACATGTAGATTGGAAAGAGCAGTGGACCCAGGATAGATCCTTGTGGAACACCATATAGAATATCAAGTGTCTTCAAAGTATAATTACAACTAACAAAGAATTGTATACCTATTTATTAAGACTTAAAGCTATTTAAGACATTGCCAGAGAGGCCCACCCACTGACTAAGACGATTTATAAGAATATTGTGATCAATTGTATCAAATGCTGCACTCAGATCTAAGAGGATGAGGACAGATAAAAGGCCACTGTTCGCATTTACCCACAAATCATTTACTGCTTTAACCAGTGAAGTTTCTGTACTGTGATTTGTTCTAAAAACTGACTGAAACTTGTCAAGAATGACATGTTTATTCAAGTAATCATTTAGCAGAGTAATGACTGCCTTTTCTAGAATTTTACTTAAGAAAGGCAGGTTAAAAATAGGTCTAAAATTGCCAACAACAGAAGATTGGAAATTATTTATCTTGGGTAGGTTGTTTAACAACAGCATTCTTAAGACAGTCTAAGAAGCCCACCGTATCTAATGATAGTTTGCTATGTCAAGTACACTATCATTTAGCACATTGAATACTTACTGAAAGAACTTGTTGGTATTGGGTCAAGGTTGCAAGTGGAAGGTTTCCATCCATCCATTATCCAACCCGCTACATTCTAACTACAGGGTTATGGGGGTCTGCTGGAGCCAATCCCAGCCAACACAGGGTGCAAGGCAGGAAACAAACCCTGGGCAGAGTGCCAGCCCATCGCAGGGCACACACACCCACACACTAAGCACACACTAGAGACAATTTAGGATCGCCAATGCACCTAACCTGCATGTTTTTGGACTGTGAGAGGAAACCCACGCAGAGACGGGGAAAGCATGCAAACTCCACCCTGGGAGAACCCGGGAAGCGAACCCAGGTCTCCTTACGGCGAGACAGCAGCTCTATCCACTGCGCCGCCCTGGAAGGTTTCAGTTTAGAAATTATTCAACTTGTATATGTAGAATTATTCTACTGTACATAGATAGATAAGTCTATTATGGTGAACAAATTTAAAAAAAAAAGTGATTCAATAGGATCAGCTCTGGGTGAATGTACAATATTATTTCTAATATCATTAACTTTGTGTTTAAAAAAATGATTCCATGGATTGACCTGGTTTTAGCAAATGATAAATAGTAGAGAATAAAACTCTTGGATTACCAGCATTATTATTTGTAACTAGCCATGTGCACCCAACTACGTTGTGCGTGTTAAAGTTGTCTATGAAGTGCTCCCGGTTTAAACGCGGCTGCCAGTCGTGAACTGGGCCCTCCAAAGAGTAAGGCAATATACACGGAGCAATGGTTATAAAAGGGGGACACATAGGTATCCAGGCTCTTTAAAGCATAAATAGGGATCACTTCACTGACATGTGAGCAAGCCACGGTACAACTGTGAGACGTGCAGCACTCGCTGGCTACAACGTAACAATAATAATTTCTGGAACGTGCTGTTACGTTGTCATTCATTTTACCCACTGTCTTTCTTTCATTCATATGTTACGTAGGCATGTACCTTTTATCTTCGGCAATCTCATTCTCTAACCAGGCCTCAGGAGCTAACCAGCTTAACACTGTCCACCACCCCTTTTGTTATTTCAGCACACTGTTGACATCCGTGAGTAACAACAACGTACTAAACTGGAAGGTGGTCTATGCATGCGTGGAATTCATGGACAAACAAAGATCAAGATCTAAATGAAGATCTCTTTAGTTTATTTAAAGCACAACAATTTGTTTAGTTTGAATGTCTGTGTTTTGAGGTGTGACTGGAGTACTACAGTCTTCAGTAGTATAAGCCTGGAGGAGATTCCTAATGCAATGCCTATGTTTTAGCTGTCTCTCTACTGCCATCTAGTGCTTCTTCTTTTAATTAATTTGCGGACAAACAAAGATCAAGATCCAAATGAAGATTATATATAGAGATTTTAGAAAAGTAGCTCCATCTCTCCAGACAGACTATGTTGTTATATTCCGTTATTTTATCCTTCAATATTTCACAGTGAAATATCATTTTAGTTCTTCTCCATTTACGCTTAGCTCTCCTGCATGTATTCTTTAAATCGGACACTCTTTGGGTCTTCCCTGGTATAATAATGCTGGAGGATATTGTAACTATTTTTTCATGTGCAACTATGTCAATGGAGGCTCTTACTTTAGCATTAAAATTTTCCACCTTGCTATTTACATTATTATCACTATTAGCAGTAAGCCCTACAAACAGACTGGTTGTTTAGAATGTAAGCAAACTTTGAAGCTACAGATTTATCATAATAGCGTTTTTTAACAACATGCTATTTATTAGTTGTACCTATCAGTATTTCTGCTTTAAATAATATTAAAAAAATTGTCAGATAAACCTATATCCACGATCTATCTCACATCAACTCTTAATTCTTTAGTAATCACTAAATCCAGGGTGTGACCACCCTTATCTGTGGCCTTGCTAGTCTGCTGGCTCAGATCCAAAGAGTGCAGGAGGTTCTGGAAATCTTTTGCTTTCAGGTCACACTGTATATTAACATGAACATTAAAGTCGCCAACACTTAGGAACCTGTCATAGTTGATTGTTATAATTGACATTAAGCCTGAGAATTCCTCAATGAAAGACGTATTATATTTAGGAGGTCTATACATGGACAGTACTAGAGACTGAGTAACTCCTTGAATAGCAATGGCAAGTTACTCAAAAGACGCGAGTTTACCAAAGCCGATATCTTTACATTTTAACCAGCTTCAATAAATGTTTGCTAAATGACCGTCTTTCTTGCCTTGGCAAACTGCATGAGTAAAGCCTCCCTTCATATTCCAGACTGACTGGCTGCTCTCAGGACACTTGGGCCAGGATGAAGGGTATAGCACAGAACACTGGGCCCTATACATAAGCAGTTTCTGTGGGCCGTCTGTGGGCCCCTTGTCTGTCACACATACTTTTCATACCAGGGTTCAAGGGACCCCACCCAGTGGGCCCTGGGTAATTATTACCCATTTTCGCCCCACTACAACACCCATGATGCGTGCCACCCATCTCATCTCGTCTTCCCCAGTCTCTCGCTGCAGATGTGTCTCTGCTACTACAGTATTTACTCTTGTTGTTATCTAAAGCTATTTTATTTTTGCTTTCAAATGTATGTTTTCAGTTTAAAACTTTAGAATGCATTGTTTACACATAACTACTCAGCATCTCATAAACAAATAAAGTAGAGGTTGAGTTTATTTTTGAGATGCCCCTTCAGTCTCAGCTATGAAATTCAGGCTAAATACTCACTACTTTAGTCTTGAATACTATGAGGAGAGTTACTGATGCATAGCACATCTTTGTTAGCCATTTGTACAAAAATACAATTGACACATTAATTATAAACCGTTACTAACCCTCCTCGATTCTGTTTGTCTTCTTAATATATTGTTGGGGCACTTGGTGCCACTACTCTACTGCCAAACTGTTTTCCTGCCCATGGAAATGATACCTGAGATACTAGTGTCTGATTTACTAAGCCAACTTTCAACAAGAACCCACAAACCAAATTTTTTATGTAATATAATATTGCTTACCAAATCAGCCTTATTTCCCAGAGAGCAAATGTTTAGCAAACAGCAGTTTAAAGTGCAAAAATGTTTGCTGGTATTATACTTTTTGTTTAAATTCTGAATTGAGTAACTAATGCAAGTTCCCCTCATTTTAATCTAATTTTAACTCTTGGTCTAATTAAGCTCTTTATCTTCTGGTTATTAATTAATTTATACTAGCCAACCCGCGGCGTACCATACGCCGCATAATCAGGCTGGTTTTTTATTGATTTTTAAGCACAGGGAGAAAATTAACATTTGAAAAATTCGGTAATGTACAAAGTAATAAATCAGAAAGAAAAGCAACATTGTAACAATGCATGGAACGAACCAACACACAATCGTCCATGACTGAAAACTGGCGGACCGCCATCGCACCCTGCTTGCTCATGTGCCCACCTCCAACTCGTCACTTGAGTCATTGTCGTCTTTGCACAGTCCACATGCACCTGTGACTCACGTAGACTTTTCATTGCTCTGTGCGGTTTTGGCTGCTTTTCTATATATAATCCAGCAAGACACCCGACCACGGTAGTAGCACGAATTGCTGTATGTAGTGTGTAAAACACTTTGCTATGGTGCACGCGGTCGTGCGTTGTAACCGAAAACTCGGTTTTTAAAGACTGCTTACTTCATTGTGTTTTAACCTCAGTTGTAAAGGATTGTTTTAAGGATCCCATGGGATACCCCTCGCAAACCATTTTACACGCTGCATATGGCGATTCAACTCCGTGAGAAACATGCCTCTATGAACAGTCAATGTGGCTCGGAGGTGCATGTGGCCTCTACAACAGACGAATATAAATGACGCCGTTTTTCTGTGTCGTCGCGTCCGAGTTGGTGGGCGTGGCTCTGCGAGTTGTCGTCGTATCCAATGGTCTTGGAGTTGGTGGGCGTGGCTCCTTCCTGCGTGCGCCATAGGTGTCTTACTTACGGCTTAGTGAATCCACTCCCCTTCCGGTGTGCTTTCCATGGGTGTCTTGCCTTAGTGAATTATATACAGTATATAGATTTTACTACAGGACTAAATTCATAAGATGCCCCATTGGATTCAGCTATAGAATAACAAATGGCAACTAGCCAAGCATTTTTGCTGCCATATTTTGGGATAAAATAAAAGATCCTCTACAGTTGGGTGAAGACCATCTGTTGTGAAAAATTCAGGCCTTTCCCAAAAATACTGCAAATTATTAACAAAGGCTATGCTTTTTTTTTGCACACCAAGTTTCTAACTAGCAGAGAAAAAAATACAATCTGTTGACTACATCCCCACTATATAATATTGATTTAAGGGCCAGGCACAATTATGTTCCAATATTTTCTTTTAGGTTTGGTAAATAAAGATATGAGATTCCCCTTTGTGTGTGTACCAATTAACCAGTTATGAGCACTTATGTTGTTCTCAGCCCTGACAGATGTCCTGCATAGCCCTGAGTATCTAAAAAGACATGGTGGCTTTCTCTTTGCCATTCTCCTGTAACTGATGCACTCAGGCAACAATTTTTGTTTATACAGTCTCCCCAGTCACAGCCTCTGTAGCTTGTAATTTCCTGAAAGACATCATAGATCTATTGGTGCCCTCCTCCTGCTAAGGTTGGCAGCAAAATGCAATCAAAATTAATGGGATGGCCTGGTGAAGAGTTATAAAACAAGCAAGCAACTATAACCATAAGACTATAACAAATATCATTAAACCCAAACTTCTTAGCAGAAAAACCTAAAACAAAAGTGGGAAACCAAGGGATATTTAGCATGTATTTGTTAAGAAAGAAAATGCTCAAAGGTATATTCAGAATTTGTGAAACTGTGATATTTTACAGTTCCTTTGTGCTGATCTTGAAACCATTGTGCTGATGACGTAATTCATTAAACATTTGGGACTGCTCTTCTTGGCACCCACTAACACAAGAAGGCTACAGTATCACAAAATAACAGTGACCAGAAGTAACAAAAAATAAAGAAGAACTGTTTAAAAAATAAAAATAATATACACATTGTCACACATGTGTGTATGGGAGGCAGTCAATGGACTTAACTAAAGTTAACAGGCCGAGGCAGGGGTTGATGTCTTTTCTAATGTCTTTTCTCCCTCCTCTGCAGATTACCTGAAGGACAGACCAGCTAAACCCCAACTAAGTTCCACTTCCGTCTCCACTCCTACTGACCTCACTTCTGCTTGTGCCCTATTGGACCCTTCTCTTCCTTCCTACTGCCTGCAAAGCCAGCCACTTGCATTTCCCAGTCAGTCCCATTCTGGACTCAGTCGTTTGAGACTACCTGGTGGAGAACCACACTTTTACAAATAATAACTACAATATATGGTGTGGAACCCCAAACCTTTTTCTTGTTTTTTGTGTTTCTTTCATAACATACAAAAGAAAAAACTTAAACACAAGTTAAAAAATAAGAAAAAGATGAGCCAGGAAAGAATCATGACATCTCACTAGTCTTATTCCAGCACGGTTGTTGAATTTTTTTGCATGGCCTTCTCTAGGCAGATGTAAGCGCCGACCATACTCTTTCCTTTACTTTGTTTCTGATTTCACTGGATTCCACGGTATATTCAGTAATTTGGATATTTATCCCCTGAATTGAGGTTTTCAGTCACCTTTTCACAGAGTTGGAGTGTTCTTTTTTCCATCATTGTGTAGGATAAGCTGCAAATCTAAACACAGATGACCTCCATTTAACTAATTATATGAATCCTAAAATGAACTTGCTGCACCAGCTGTGATTTTGGTGTGTCATATCAAAGTGGGGGAATACTTATGTAGACAATTATTTTTTGTTTTATATTTAAAATGTATTTAGACCACTTTGCAGAGATCTATTTTCTCCTTAACCTTCTTCTTCTTCTTCACCCTCGCCTCTGTATCTTTACAGCATCTGCACCTCATTATTCCGCCTTTGATATTCTTCCTTCTGTTTTGGCAAACTATTTACTTCATACATTGTTTTACCCCTTCTCGTAAGAATTATCTACATTTTCTAACCACAACTTCCTTGGCCTTCTCCTATTTCTACCTCCTTCTTTTCCCACTTCCAACACTTTGTTATGTATTCTATCATTGTCCATTTTTAACACACGACCGATTCATCTTAGTTGTTTCTTTTTTGTTTCTCCCCTGAAAGGCTCTTTGTTTAGTTATTCCGTTATTTTTGTGTTCCAAATTCTGTCCAGCTTTGTTTTTCCTACTATTCTTTTTAAATATTTCATGTCTGCTCTTTATGCAGCTCTCATTTTCAGAATCCAACAGAATTCTGTACTTACTTATACATTTTTAATTATGCTTTTTCACCACTTTTTCTCTGTAATTGCATTATTTAATCAATAGCAAACACAGCTGGATGTATGCATTCTGTTGAATATGTCATGGTTTATTGTTTATTTATTGGTGCAGCAGCACACTATCAGCTCAGGCTCCCAACCTTTATAATTATTTCTAAATATTCATTTCTATCCACCCATTCCACTTCTTTCAGTCTTATTCTTCTAAGATTTCTCCTTTCTTACTTACAAATATCACTCACACTTACAGGGAAGGTGGCATTTCTGTTCTGTTTTGATGACATTTGGCAAACGTAGTAACATGGACAAGAATAAAGTTCAAACCCAGGAAGTCAAGAAAAATGGGAAAGTGACCAGCGAGGTCCAGCTCCAAATCCAGGGGGAGATTACACCATCATTTGAGGAAACCCAATAAAATGCCTATGGAAGTGGTATAACACCTCTCTCAATGATAAAAGCAATGAATGCCTGAGAAAGATAGTTGGCTCAGGCTTATCATGGAAAGTTCAAGACCTGGCTCTTCCAGCATGGTCTGCTACCTAGAGTCATATGACTGCTGACTATTCACAAAGTGCCTATAATATCAGTGGAAGGAGTCAAGAGGCATGTGAACAAACAGCTCTACAAGTGGCTTGGGATTCCACCAAGCTTCACGTCAGTTTGCTTACACATTAGTTCTGGTCAGTTACAGCTACCCCTATTACCAGTGGTGGAGAAATTCAAGGTGGAAAAATGCAGGGCTGTGATGATGTTCAGAGACTCCAGTAATTAAAACGTTATAGGCACTGATGTCACCATAAGGACTGGACATAGTTGGGTGGCTGACACAGCAGTGGTCCAGGCAGAGAGCTTACTAAAATTGAAGGATATCATCGAGAACTTGTGCACAGGGAGACAAGGACTCAGAGCCACCCATTTTTAGCAATGGGAGAAAGCAGACCTAATAGAGAGATATGTTCGAAGCTGAGGTATGACACCTTGATGAGGAAGGACAAAGGTTATGGGCTGTGGAACTTGCATTTCAAAAAACATGGACAAAGTGAGATCTACTAAAGAGGGAGATCACATGGCCTGGACTTTGGAGACTGTAGCCCTTTCACATTTCTTTTTCAGTGTAACACCAGCAAAACTGCATAGAGGGGGAGTGAGAGAGGACCACTGTGCAGGTTATGAGGAGGGAGAGGCACCTTGGCACATACTAACAGAGTGCAAGAATACACCTACCCAGGGATGATTCATATGGTAGTACAATAAGGTCCTCAGAGCACTGGCAGACATGTTGGAGCAGTAGAGATGGAAAAAGTGATGGGCCCACAGGAGACCTTTTTCATCAATACAGTTCATCAGAGAAGAGAAGAAGACACTACCTTCCAAAAAAAACAAGAAGGGCCTTCTGCAGATGACATAATCATTGCAGGTGAGGGTGGATGTGGGTACAAAATTATTTTTTCTACAGTTTCATCCAGACATCCTTGAGGTCTGACATGATCATATGGTCTGAGGAGGCAAAGATGATTATCCTGATTGAATTAACAGTCCCATGGGAAGATAGTTGCCAAGAGGCCACAGAAAAGAAAGCCACCAAGTACTAAATTCTAATCCAAGAATTCAGGAACCAAGAGTGGCAGGTCTGGTTATTCTTCATCGAGGCTGACTGAAGGGGTTTCTCAGCACAGTCTGTATGAAAAATACTCACCGTTCTAGGATTAGTAGGAAGAGAGAGAGAAAAAAACTGTTCACAGGATGTGGGAAGCAGCAAGAAGAGCCTCTTGTTGACTTTCAAACAGGTGAGAAGAGCTGAGCTTGAAGTCAACAGAAAATGGGCAGTGACTAGCAACCATTGCCAATCCGCCAACTAGAGGATGTCATGGTTGAGGGTCGAAATAAAAGTTGTTTAACTGATATGTGTTAACTGTGTGTGTGCGTATGTATGTGTATATATATTGTGAAAGCCTAGGGCACGTATCGCCATCCTAACCTCGACACAGACAGGCACAGAGAAACACACAAGTGCAAACAACACATGATTTATTTCTTTTGTTGCCTTCCTGAGACTGAATGTACAAATCACCACAATAATTCAGCTCAGTTCTTCTCCTTTCTCCTTTCTCTCTTTCTCTCTCACTCTTCCTGTCTTCTGTCGCCTCAACTACTCTCCCACAAGATTTGTCCACCTTCCACTTGACTCTAGCTCCTCGAATGGAGTGAGGCGACCTCCTTTATAGTGCATTTGGAACTGCTCCAGGTACACTCCGGTTTTCTTCTGGCAGCACTCCCGGGTGTAGAAGAAGTGCTGCATAGGCACCCGTAAGTGCTCCAGGTGCACCTGGATCCTCTTCTGGCAGCACTTCTCGTGTGGTGGAAGTGCTGCAGTCCAGGGCTCCAGGACTGTCCAGGTGCCCCCTGGTGATGGCCACGGGCCCCAGCAGGGTTGAGCTTCCAAGCTCCAAGCCTTTGGCCCCAATGCAATCCAAGGGGGTTGCTCTCTCATGTTCTGGGGGAGGTATAGCTGCGAACCTGTCCACTCCCCTGGTCCTTTCAACACAGGGGCCTCAAAATTGATATATATACTGAAAAGCAGATTTCAAAAATGTATTTTAAACAAACTGTATAAGACAGAAACACATTTTGCACATCACTTGTCCATCCTCCACACCTGACTCCAACTTACCTGGATGAGGCAGGTCCTTTTATCTTAGTCTCAGGAGTACGTCCTGTGGCAAGGCATGGCCCATAGACAGCATTTCCAGGTCACATGCAAGCACCACAAAGTTAGGATTATGGATCCCTGAGGTATCTAGTAGCACCCATGAAACCCAAAAAGGCTGCTCCATAGGGCTACAATTTCCAGCATACCTTGTGGTTGTCTCCCCATGCCCTTCCACCATACTGACCTCCTGCCAGGGTATTGTTCCTCGGTCCATCCCTGCCAAGATAACAGTGTACAGTATTTACTTTTGCACTGGTATTTTCTGCCAACCTCCTCCACTGGCAGAGAACGCCCTGCCAATCTTCCTTTTCACTTGCCACCTGGGCCTTTTAGCCAGGTAATGAAAGGGAGTCTATTCTGGCATGCCATCCATTACTACAAGCCAAATTCTCCATAGCAAAAAAAAAAAAAAACCTCAGAATGTATCTCATAGGTACTTCTAGGAGTAATGGTTAACTAATTAATAAAGTACTCACATCATAACAACAACAAAATGGCATTGAGATGACATCAAATAGATAATTAAATAAACAAAACATAATAATAATATTTAAGTACACAAAATATAATAATTATATTGTCCAGAACATGTAACAATTTACAAGTTGCTAATATAATGTCAGGAAAATGCCCAAGTCATAATGAAAGGCTAATTATTATTACTTCTTTGCACATGCTTTTTACTGTTTTCAAACTTATAGTGGAATAAATGTCAGTGAATGAACTGCTGTGTGTATTTCTGGTGACTTAACTACACTGAAGGTTATAACCTGTTGTCTTTAGCTCTTATAAGTTCTTTTTCTCCAAACTCAAAAAAAACAAGTAAGCTTGTGAGATCAAACAACAATCCTTGAGTATCCTACTCTTATGCTTCAGTGCGCTTCCTGTTTCAAATGCAACCCATCATGGCTGTACAAGTCCCTCTATTCTCAAATGTACCTTAATGTCCCATACATTTATGCCTCTGTAATCAACACTAAAATTTGAGCGCCATGTTAAGTCTTCTGAAAAAAACACCCTGTCAGTTTTGCTCTTCAGCTTACCACTTAACTCTGTAATCTGAAACTGCAGAACTAGCAGCCTGCCCTTACCAATGTGATTAGTTCCACCTTGAACAATGACATCTCTAAACAGCCCTTCTTTGGCCAGAAGCATGTTCACCCTTGCAGGGTGGTCTCTTTTCCTGGTGCCCCAGACAGGCAATATACTACTGTATAGGAGACTCTCTGTTCCTGGGGCAAACTTGAGCCTCAGTCCCTCTAATAATAAGAGATCTATACCAGCTGCACTAAGCTGCATATATTCATAAAATAAAACACTAAAAATTGGCAGATGTGCACAAAACCTCACCTGCTTGGATAGCCATAGAAAAGAAATCCTTTTCAAAATCTTCTCTGTATGCTTTGGTCTGTACTCTGGTCAATGCTACCTAATGTCAATTTACCAACAACACTGGTTCACCATTTATTAAAAATAAGATAAAGGTATTTTAAGGCAAAGAAGCTGTTACCAGTTGCCCCATACACGATAATCACTAATATCAGCCTTCTTCAACCTATCCAATATTCAATCTGTGGAAGTCATTACATATAATGACATTCAGAGATCTCTGTATCAATAACATATCTGTGCCCTTTGAAGTATTATGCTCCAAATGTAACCTTCCAGCGACACACTATTTTTCCTTAAATAAATGAGAAACCTTGTCAGAATCAATCTACTCCACTTGCCTCATCTTTCACCTTTTTTCTGTCCATAAGGTGATACTGGTTAGTTTGTATAAAGATCCAGGCAGCATCAAAAGAGTATATCAACATACCACTTGACTATTTTTAGGAAGAATATGAAACGGATTTTACAATTACAATTTCAGTAAATAAATGGAACTCTGCCATTCACAAAATACATTCTGGATCAATATTCAGAGAGCATGCCACAATCAAGTAAAAATAATGTTGACTTATAATATATGTCATCTAAAATTGTCAATAATATACTCAAAGCAAGACCAAGCCTGTATTGCTAGGTCACACATCTTCTACACTAGTGCTGGGCGATATGGAAAAATCATATATCACGATATGGATTATTTTATATCACAATAACGATATATATCACGATATACCACCCACAATAAAGTACGTTTTCAGTTATTCTCTGAAAAGTTTGACAAAAATATCATTGCATACTTTTTTTTGCAACTTTATTTTGAAGTGACATTTAACTGAACTGTCACAAATGAGAAAAATACATTTTAGTTTAGCAATATAAATGTATCAACTGACAACAGATGTGGTGGAGGTAGAGCTACAGTAGCCTTCACATTTTTTTTATCCACATCATAGTTATTTAAATAGAATTATCAAAATAAACTTTATTTAAAAAAAAAATTAAAGTGCACAACCATTTCAAGTTTCTGAGCAGAAAAGCACTCAATTATAAAAAATAAACACAAAACATTTTTCAACCTTGTAGTGCAAAGTTTGCAAACCAAAATAAAGTATCAAAAGTAAATATTAGAGTTGAACATAACACTGTTTAAGGCATTAGCCATGAATAAAAGTGCAAACATAAAAGGCTACTTTGTAAAAGTAGAAAAAATGTCTGTCAAATTTATAGGTTGAGTGCGAGGAAGACAAGTTGGTCAACTGTGTTTGGCTTAAGACATGACCTCTTACATGTGATGATGTTCCCACTCGCACTGAAGGCCCTTTCAGATGAAGAACTAGTAGCGGGAATGCATAAGTACTTCTTGGCGAGCCTGGCCACCGATGGGAAACTCAACTCATGCTGCCTCCACCATTCCAGAGGGTCGGTCTCCGTGTCAGGCCCAGGTGCCTGAAGATACATGGAGAGCTCCAGTTCAATTAATGCTCTGCTTGGCTGGGAGTGGGTGGTACCTTGACCTGCCTTTTTGAAGTAGCTACCCAAACTCTTCTTTGTTTTCTTTGTGGGATGGGGACAGGGAAGCTCTGGATTATCTTCAGCAGCTGGGGATGAAATGGAGGCTGCTTCTGTTTGTGCACTTTCCGGTGCCACCATGTCCGCCAGCTCTGCTGCAGCTCTCATTTTTATGAACTCCACCCTCTCTTCCTTCATGTAGGCTGTCTTAAACCGTGGGTCAACAAGTGTCGCCATGTCCAGAAGGTTGTTGGTGGTATGGTCATCATACTTTTCATTAAGGTAATTGAGAATGCCCACTTTTATTTCTTTTGTGAGCTCTGTATCCCCATCCTGCTGGCTGAGGATTTCGTTGTTAAAGAGGTGCAGTACCGGCTTCAGAAAAGACACGCTGACATACTTCTCCCCTGACAAAGCATCAATAAACTCGAACAGTGGACCCAGTGCTGTGTTTAAGGACTCTAGCACCACCATGTCTTGCCAGCTTGGCACCAGGTGTCTTGCCTAAGTCAGATAGCAAGCAAAGAAAATGGGTTACTATCATGAGGTGAATCTAGGCTACAAACAAATCAGAATCCAAAATGAAAAGAATCAGTGTGTAATGTCCAATGTCCATGTCTCACCTTCTTGTCTGCAAGGAGGACCTGTGAAAGAGCTTTCTCCTGTTCAAGGAACCTGTCTATCATCTGCTGCCGAGCCCCATCTTGTAGGGGTTTCAGTGATGAGCTGATGGGGAGGCAAGCCCAGCACTGCTTGTGCCTTGGCCAAGTCACGTTTTCTCTTCCATGAGTTGGAGAAGGCACTGACCACCTTTTTACAGACTCCAACTGCACGTTCCACAGCCTGCTTTGTAGATGCTGGTGTGAGAGCTTTCAGAGTGTTCTCTGTTTGGATCAAATGGAAAAGTATGTAATTTAATAACATATTTTGACATTTTAACTTGATCATGTGTTCCTTAACCAATTTATGGATTGATTTAACAATTAAAGCATGATAATACAACTAGATCTGTGGGCAGCAAGTATCAGAATTCAGTTTTTGCCATAACATAATAAAAAATAAAAATAATAAATAATGAATAAAATTTGGCGAGTATAACTTGTTCAATAATAATGTCTTGTACATCAAACATAACACAGGATAACCAAACTAATCTCAATTCACTAATATTTTTGCTGTTAGTATAGTATTCCAATTGCAATATTACACTAGGCAATTTTTAGATTGTTTTACACTTGCCAATGGCTAGCTGTAGGCGATGACCAAAGCATTGTAGCCGTTCCCATTCATTCAGTTCCATTGCAGAGATGTTATTAGTAGCATTATCCGTGGTGACACAGACAAGGTGGCATTCTTGCAGTCCCCATGACTCCAGTGCATCTCTCAGACCTAGATAGATAAATACTTTATTAGGGG
Organism: Polypterus senegalus; assembly: GCF_016835505.1. Lineage (NCBI taxonomy): Eukaryota > Metazoa > Chordata > Cladistia > Polypteriformes > Polypteridae > Polypterus > Polypterus senegalus. The sequence goes on from NC_053159.1 coordinate 48,910,545, forward strand.
GTCTTTCTCGGAATTACTACAGTAAAAATGACAGAACAGTAAACTAAAAGTACCTCATACAAATTACTGCATGAGTAACGCACCTTGGGCTATCATGGCTCCCGTGTGGTCATCTGGAAAGTCGCAGTCTGTAAACAGCGAGCACAGAGGATCCAGTCTTTGCTGATGTAATGGATGGTTACGCTCATGTAGGGCTGCGTAGCTCTGCTCGTCCACAGGTCAGTTGTCAAGGCATAATGGACCACACTGCGAACATCCTTCTCTACTTGGGACCGGCATGCGTTATATAAGCGAGGCAACTCGACTTTACTGAAGTGCTTACGACTGGGCATAACGTACCTCGGGTCAAGGACTTTGACGAGGTCTCGGAAGCTACCCTTCTCAACTGCATACACGGGGGTTATGCCTTTACAAATGTAATGCAAGATGGCACATGTGATTTCTTTATGGCGCTGGGATGTTTTTTCATACGGTGTGCTTTTTATGAAAGACTCTTTAATTTTAGGCTGGCTATATTTTTTCTCGCCACTTGCCCGGGCTGTTTCACAACTTTCTTTACGTCGCATTTCTTCGATTCTCCCGTATTCTTTTCGTGGACCTTCTTCAAGTGGTAAAAGAGGTTTGTTGTGTTAGCGTCGGGCACGGAAACAGTCTTTTGGCAGAGTTTGCACATGACTGTCTTCTGCTCCGTGTCAGAGCTCTTGAAGCCAAAATGCAACCAAATCACTGACGTACCCCTACGTTTCGGTAAAAGTGCTTCTTGGGCTGCTGCCTGCATAGTAGTTTCAGTTTGTTGCGACTCCGGGCATTCATCTTTAACCTCTTGCATCTCCATCTTTAAGCACTCACGAGTTAACTAGCGTAAAGCATGTCGTAAAGCATGTCGCAACAACGTAAAGCGTCTTGTCGCAAAACCACAAGACGGAGTTTCTTTGCGAAAAAGTTCATTTTTATTCTTGATTATCACTTATATAAAGGGTAGAGTATGCATTGCATAGCGACAAGACATTATCATACATTTGTCATAGCCTATTTAATGTAATATTTTCTTTAGTAATTGATAAAATTAGGTTAGAAACGATAGAAGAGAAATTGGACGATAGACACTTTTCTATCGTCCCCACAATACATATCGTCATATCGCCCAGTACTATTCTACACTATGTCCAGTTTTAGGCAAATAAATCTTACTATCTCTTTCAAATAGAATTATTCCTAATGCTTTCACAGCAACATATGTAATAATACTAGAGGGATCAACTAAAAGAATCATACTCTATCCTCTAACTCATGAGAAAAACTTGGAAAAAAATAACTTTCTTTATCAGGATGGGTTCAGAATTTTGGAAGATTCTATCAATGTAATTGTAATCCTATACTTGCCAGGCTGTCGCAAAACCTTCCTAGTTGATTTACTGTTTTATTCCCTACTAGGAGCTGCACCCAGCATTGCATGGGAAAGACCTTTTAGCTCTGGCCTGCTTGTCGGCTAGTCTTGCTTCAGTCTGTTGTGGTGAGCCACCAGGTGTCTCTTTTGTACTGTAGTAAAATAGGAAAAAGATAATAAAACCAAAGGTATCCCCAGGGTCAAAATATGGGGTCAGGATATAGACTGTGCTCTACTCCTGATGAAATGAGGGAGCCCAAAATCTGTTCCATTCTATTGGATTTCCCTCTGAAATATATTATTGTACAGTGCTTGCTATTTTTTCTTTTGTTCATTAAATTGGAAAAATCAGAAAAAATGTAGATGAATTATTCACTGCCATGACATCCTAACAAAGCAAAATATGTTGAAAGCCAGTCTTCATCACTTCCAAAATTTTCCAATTGCTATCATTGCGGATCTGGTGCCCCTGTTGTGGCACTTATGAGCTCTGGGCAGGAACTCATACAAAGTGGAATGCTTGTCTGTGCCAGTAAGAAAACATGCTCATAGGTCTCATAAAGTACAGGAACAGTATAACTAAATGCAAAAAAAAAATAAATATATAGACACTGTAAGATATGGCCGGCTATGTATCCCGGCCAATACCTCCAGGCTGCCAGATGGAGCCCTCCTTGCAGCGTAGAGGTGCCCTACTGAATACCATGGGGGCCGCCAGGAGTCGCTGCAGGGAGGCCCAGGGACTATTTTCCCTACACTCCGGAAGTACGTTCCACTCACATGGACAGAAGAAATGACGTGCTTCCGGGATGAAGAAAAAGTGAAGTTTTACCTGACCTGGAAGTGATAGAAAGTCACATGGACTGAGGGACAAACACTTCCAGGTCAAGGAATATAAAAGGACTGTGGGAACTCCCAGGCAATGAGCTGAGTTGGGAGGCAGGGTGGCTAAGCGTCTGGGAGTTTGGAGGATTTGTTATTATTGTTATGGGAGTATTTGGGAGTGGAGGGTGCTTTGTGCACATTAGTGTTATAATAAATTTCATTATTGGACTTTTACCTGGTGTCTGACGTGGTGTCTGAGGGTGCAAGGGTGCGAGAAAGCATCTTATTCTGTTACAACACACAGCAGAAGCTGTACCAACATAAACTTGTTCAGTGTCCCAAGTTCAATGAGATAGTCAAGCTAGCTGACCCAAAATGTACTCAAGTAATTACTAATGTGATTCATGCTTAAAATGCCTGATTTGGCACAAGGAAGAAAGTTCTTGTATTTTCACAATTTATTTAATGTTTCTGCCTGTCATAAACTAAAGAGTTCAGATTCATGTAAGTCCCATATAAGTACTCACTAGAGCAGTGGTTCTCAACCTGTGGGGCGGGCCTGCCTGGGGGGGCGCGAAGATGTGAAAAAAAGAAAACAAGAATCAAAAATATGAAAAAAAAACATCTGTTGAAACCAAAACAAATTAACTTAAATTACATTCTGATACTAGAACAATAAATATAGAGCTAGATAAATGTCGATAAAAGTTAAGTAGGTATAATGAAATATGCATTGTGGCGGACTGCCGGCTTCCCATGCCGGTCCGCACCCCCAGGCCGCCAGGAGGAGCTCTCCCGACAGCAGGATCGTGCCCCGAGGTCCACCAGGACCTTATGGACTTTGTAGTGTTTATACACAGCCCTGCTGGATACCTTGGGGACCACCAGGAGTCGCTGTGAGGGGACTTATGGGATCTGTGATGCCATGTGACCCGGGAGTACGTCACGGTCACATGATAGGAAGAAATGTCGTGCTCCCGGGTTGAAGTAAAGGACTAATTGCCCTGACCCGGAAGGAATAAGGAACTGTGGACTGTTGGGACAGAAACACCTCCGGGTCAGGGGCTATAAAAGGACGGTGCCTCGCTCCAGACAACGAGCTGGGCTGGGAGGTAGAGGAGCAAGTGTCTGGGCGAGGAGGAGTGTTTATTGTGTTGGAGTTTGTTTAAAATAGTTTATGAGTAGTGTGGAAGGTGCTTTGTGCACAGTGAAAAACAATAAAAGGTCTTGGACTTTTACCTGGTGTTTGGAGTCATCCCTGAGGGTTCAAGGGAGCACTAGCGCCCCCTACTGCCACAGCATCTACATTTCAAAAAAATGTTAGGGTGGGGGCGCAATTAAAACTGTTATGAAAACTCGGGTCGCAAATACTTAAAGGTTGTAAAATGCTGCACTACAGGGAGTGAAGCCATCAAAACCCAGCTTGTCACACAAAGGGCAATAAAGAATCTTTACAAATACAAAGGTTTATTATTCACAAAGTAGGCTCTGTAACACAATAAGCTTCAAAGCGCTCAAAAGGCACAGAAGGCAATGTCTTCAAAATAGGCAGTTCAAATACCAAAGACAGTCCCAAAACGAAGTCAAAAAACAGAGCACAGGTTCAAAAAATTCACAACATCACAAAAGCACAGAATAAATTCAAGAGAGCTCACCACACCAAAAGCACATTCACAATGAATCCCACGTTTTCCTCAGCCTTTATAGGGCTGTCCTTTGACAATAAAGGATGGTTGATACATAGGTACATAGTAACTAAATGACTAACAACATAAACATTAAAAAAGAAGGACATAAACAGCATTTAAACCTCAGACAGGGGAAGAACTCTGGATGAATTAAAACACCTTTTATTTTATGGTTTACTTTTTTATTTATTTTAAGAGTTCAAATGACTCACTTGAAACAATATGTGCTGATAAATTTTGAAACTTGTTGCACTGATCCTGATGATAAGAAATGCTATTTGAATAACGAGGCAGTAGATAGATAGATAGATAGATAGATAGATAGATAGATAGATAGATAGATAGATAGATAGATAGATAGATAGATAGATAGATAGATTCTAGTATTGCTATGAGAAACTTATACTGTCCATGAATCTTCAGAGTGCATTTATTTAGTCTCCTGCAGAAGCATTATTATTGTACTGCCAGTGCAAAACTGAGAAGGTTTGAAATTTAAATGGACCAGAACAAAAAAAAAATTTAAAAAGGAGTTATTAGAAAGGAATTATTAACCTGTAAGTCTAAATAACCTGTTCCAAAGCCCAAATGCTAACTTGAAGTCATAAAAGGATTTGCTAAATCCAATCCAATCCAATCCAATTTCAAGACCAGAGTTCATTGTAAAAATGAAAGTTTTATACGTTGTGAAAGAAAAATTAACTGCTTACAAGCTACTCAGGGTTAATAGCTGACAAAGCCATTTTGCTAAAACGGTAGGTTATTCATACAGGTGTCTGCTGTAAGACAGGGTGCAGTAAGCTGACTTAGGGCAATTTCCAGTTTCTTCAGTAACACGTCTATTTGACACAGGAAAGATGACCTTTCCTTCTTTAGGGTCTATCTGACAAGTTAAAAAAAAAATAAGAATAGATGGCCCATTAGTGTAATGAAATAAAATGTTTAGGAAAACAATATTATGCTTTTTGATTAAGTAAAGGGAAGGGGAAGAGTGAAAATATAAAAAAGCTAATTGAAAAATGAAACTTTGCTCTTCTGCCTTGCAACATAGAATCCAAGTACCGTATATACTCGCAGATAAGTCGGGACTTGATTTTACAGTATAATTTATGTTATTTTATAATGTCGGCTGTATAAGTCAAATGCGGAAAACTCATGCTATTGGACCAAAAGATTATGATATGCTAATGCCTTCCTGAGAGAGTAACCACCAAGCACACTGCCTTTTTTTTCTATGTGGGTGCGGCAACGTGATGTATCAGCGTGTGCTCCTAACCTCTCTTTCTCTGTCTCTTTCTCGCTCTATTGTGCCTAGGTGACCACACTGTAATACCCAAGCTATTCCAAAGCGACGTTTGCAGTGATTTGTGTTTTTTGCATTCCACACCTTCATACACCTTCATCGTAACAGCATTCATAATCTACGATGGAGTGTTCAATCAGAAGAAAATATGAAACTGGTTTTAAATTAAATGTCGTTGAAGTAGCGAAAGAAATTGGTATTGCACTGCTGTAACAAAATTCAATGTGCCTGAGAAACTGATGTGAGATTGGAGGAGGCAAGATGTGGAAAAAAAAAATTAAGTGTTGCATTTTTGAATGGCCGTATAAGTCGGGGTTTGATTTTATGACAGATTTTTTGGGCTTCAAGACCTGACTTATACGTGAGTATATACGGTACTCATCTGTGACTGAATAAAAGTCTAATTGACTGAATTATTCCTGTCTTCCTCTGGGAGTTTCTTCCACAACATCTGTTTTGAATTGTTTTGATTTTTTTACCTCTAAGAACCAGTTTTTAAGGTGTTTTGATCATTTCATAGTGAATTAATGATGCAGCTAAATGCATTACATGATCACAATCAATGATTATGACATGGGAAGTGAAGCTATAAATATGGCGACGGTCACTTTGCACATTATCCCTCAGTGGATCACACTCCTTGAACTTGAATTTAGCAGTTAGTTTTAATTCCAAGAAAACTGAAATTTTAGCTTTGTTGGGTTTTTGATCACTTTTTTGATTTTGACTACTGATCCTGCTTCACACTCGTGTTTTGTGTGGTTCTTATTTGTCCTTTTCTGCTTTTGACCTCGTATTCCATCCAACTACAGTTTTTTTTTGCTTCATGCAATCACATTCATGTTCCTGGTTATATTTTACCTCACAGTAATCCAGAATGTTATAATATTAACAAATTAATTCCAACAACACTCTTTTGTTTATCCACATTCATAAATAAATATACAACTGTCACATTGGCTTACAAGGTGTCGTGATGGTGAATGTCACAATGCATCTTAACAATGAGGACTCCAAAATGGTGGCACCCATCAGCAAAACAAAATGTTGCTACTATAAACAAACAAAAAAAAAAATAACATAACCTGGGAGACGTAATAGTAACAAAACAATAATACAGAAATTATCTATCATATTTAACCCTCAGAAATGAAAAAGAAGAACTCATACAATGCATAATACATTTTTAAGGAGATCTCATTTGTACCAATTACAGCAACAACCAAAAGAACTGAATAGTGAGTTTAAAAAGTTGGAATGTACAAGATGTCAACAATGCATCAGTAATCTCCTCAAAAGTAAAAATTACTCTCTCCATCCATTTCCAAGCGTGTGAGTTTAGAGATACCATTAAGCCCAACCTGCATGTCTTTACAATACAGTAGGAGTATCTTGTGCAAAGCCAGGGAAATCAGATTACACTGTCAGTGACTGGTCTTGGATTTGAATCCCTGTTCCCAGGGATCAAGAATGAGCAGCATAGTGAAATACAAACTACAGAAAAACGTGTCTGCTAGCTACACAACAAGATTCCTCAGGTCTTCCTTAAGGCACTTAGAGCCTTAAGCCACTACTATCCATGATGACGGTATGTGGGAGTTTAAGCATCTCAAGGGAAGCCCAATTCATTACCTTCTTCTCACGAAGATTTCCATACAGTAAACTTCTTTGAGCCTGTGTGCTCTCCCAACTTGCAAGCAGATCATAATGTTGTCCTTGTTATAGGAGACTCAGTTGTGTACATCCTGAACTTTCTGTCATCAGACCATTAAACTTTGTGTTCTGTTTCCCAAGAGTCTGTGTTCTTGATATTAAAAGAAAAGCCCATTCGGTTTTTGAGAAGCACAAGAAGAAGACTTTTGCAGAGCCAGATGAACCATAAGGGCAATTGAATGGGTGCTCAGGACACCGACGTCTTGGGGACACCTTCCCCTCATATGATGGGTCTGTCAAATATGTTTATTAGAACATTTGATGATGCGTTAGGAGTGCTTCACATCTAACAACAATTTCAAAAATCAGAAGTACAAATATTTTCAAATTGCACATTATCATGAGTCTTTATGCAGCAGTTCGCTCAAAGATTTGTAAGTAACCATCCCATCCGGCTACTCATCATTTGTTCCCTTATATGTACTTTCCATTTTAAAACATTGTGAAAATGTCTCCAAAGAAATTGGAATCACAAACAATCTTCTATTTTATCCTTTTTTTTCTCAAACTCCATCCAGGTTTATGGATGATCTTTCAGTCTTTCACTTCTGAAATGTCGAATTAAAAAAAAAAAAAAAAAAGCAAAGTCCGTGTTCATTTGTAATTTATTGATTATTTTGGTGTTCATCAATTAGGAAATAGGGATGTGGTGAAATATGCCTCATTTTTACCAATAAAAATACGTCTCCTCTACACAGCTTCAGAAAAAATTACTGACATAAAGCATTTGTTATTTATTAGAGGTCAACAATTTTATGTTGAAACCTATTCAAGTAAATTGTAGTTAGTATTTTTAAATTATTAATTATGCCTACAGGATTGGGGGTTGAATTTGTTGTTCTCATTTCTTTTTTTTAAGTGATCTTATTCTTTACTCGCATTTTTTATGATGATACAGCTTAAACAATTATTAAGCACTATAGGGGAGTCTGCCCCCTGCTCACTTCGCTCGTCAACTCCCGGGTGGACGCTACTCGCTAGCCACTTCGCAGATCTGCTGCTCGCGTATGAGGAAGTGAATGCACAATTTAAACAGATTGTTATTTTCATGGGAATTGTTACATACGCGGCAGCATGTTGGCACAGTGGTAGCACTGCTGCCTCGCAGTTAGGAGACCCGGGTTTGCTTCCCAGGTCCTCCCTGTGTGGAGTTTGCATGTTCTCCCTGTGGCTGCGTGGGTTTCTTCCGGGAGCTCCAGTTTCCTCCCACAGTCCAAAGACATGCAGGTTAGGTGGATTGGCGATTCTAAATTGGCCCTAGTGTGTGGTTTGTGTGTCCTGCGGTGGGTTGGCACCCTGCCTGGGATTGGTTCCTGCCTTGTGCCCTTTGATTGGCTCCAGCAGACCCCTGTGTTCGGATTCAGTGGGTTGGATAATGGATGGATGGATTGTTACATATGCATAATAGACCTAACTATTTTACATTACAGTGAGTAATTAAATATTGTAAAAAACAGTAAAACATAATAAATTCAAAGAAAATTATGTTTCATGTTGCGTTAGAGGTATTCATTGTGTTATATGTTTTCATTCATATTTGGCTTTGAAATTAACATGCAAATACTTTTTAAACTTACACTTTTACTGTAAAGCTTCAGTAAATACAATATTTTTAATTAACATTTTGTCAATATCGCATTGAATTTTGATTCTGTGTTTGGAGTTACATTGTGATAACGCAATGTATAACTGCCTGTGAGTGAATATCGTTTCTTTCTCTCTAATAAATAAACCGACTTTTTTGAATGTTTGTCCCTGTGATTTGTTAATTGTCATAGAAAAAGCTATTGTAATGGGAAACTTTACATTTTTTAATACAGATGGCATATCAAGATCTCCTTTGGTGTCTAATATTATCTGCGAAAGATGTACTACATCACCACCAGCTATTGTAGCATAGTCTTTTGATGTGCATTTAACCAATTTTCCAATTTGATCGTAAAAATTAATAAGAGCTGATAGTGCAGGAACTGTGTCTAATAAAAGCATTCACACAAATGAGAGGTGAGAGGACCGTATGCCTGGGCTGTTAATCTGAAATGGTTGAGAGGAGGAAGGGACTTGAAAAAATCTCTTGGCAATTTTCTTGTCTTGTCTCAAGATTTTCTTTTATAATAGTGATTCATTACCAGGTAAATCATTTATATATAAGCCTAGCATTTTGTGTCATTTTCAAGGAAACGTGTAATTTCTTATTTAAGTGGCCCACTTATCTGGTTGACATTAGAGCTGCAGCCCTCTGTAAAAGAAGGTTGAGAACTCCTGGCTTATTGGGAATGCTAAAAGAAAAATAAAAAAGGAAAAAAAAAAAACTCTAGAAATTTGCTCACATTACAAACAGTATTGAAATTTCTAGATTTTTATTTTAATTAGAAAAGATAAAACCATACAAACATCAGAATTTAACATTAGCGAGGAAGCTAATAATATTAGCTTGGCCAGGTCTTAGGGGGCAGCTGATGTTATGGTATTTCAAGTAGGAGTGACACAACTGCCCATAAGCAAGTAGGCAACATTAGTGTGTGTGATGATGATGGAGGCCAGTTAGTATGTGTGATGATGATGGAGACCAGTTAGTATGTGTGATGATGATGGAGGCCAGTTAGTATGTGTGATGATGATAGAGGCCAGTTAGTATGTGTGATGATGATGGAGGCCAGTTAGTATGTGTGATGATGATGGAGACCAGTTAGTATCTGTGATGATGATGGAGGCCAGTTAGTATGTGTGATGATGATGGAGGCCAGTTAGTATGTGTGATGATGATGGAGGCCAGTTAGTATGTGTGATGATGATGGAGGCCAGGCTCTGCCTGATGGTCAGAAGCAGAAGCTTTACAGTGTTTCTGCAGACCAGGGGTATTCAGGTCTGGTCCTAGAGGTCCACAGTGGGTGCAGGTTTTCATTCCAACCATTTTTGTAATTAGAAGGCAGACCTAGCAGATAATGAATCTTGGCATTTAATTGTTTGGTTTAATAGTGCTTTCATTCTTCCAAGACAAATCTTTATCACATTGTAGAGTTTTCATTTACTGAGAACATTATCCATATGTTTTGTGGTCCAGAGCAGATTTGACTTTCATGGTCCTTTCCTACTCTCTTATTTATATGTACAGTATTTCAAAACATTATATTAACACAGATGCGTCATGATGCACATACACAGCTTCCAGCATGTTAGCTAGGGTGCTGGTGGTTCCTTTGTCATTTGCACCACATTGTTAAATGATGGCTCATTAAGAAAACAGATAACAATTAAAACCTTATTGCAGCTGTTTAAAACAAAAAATAGCAAGTAAGGATTCTGAATCATAATGAAGAAGTTAACTAAAACTAAGAAAAAATAACATATCGCTTTTGTAGTAAACAAATGGATTCTAATTAAAAAACTGGTTAAAGCAAAAGTCTGCACTCACTGTGGACCTCCAGGACCAGAGTTTACTATTCCAGCTGTAGACTCAGCATTACAGGGCCAGGTACCGAGCCAAGTAAGCGAAGCAGCTATTTGGCAGAGGTCTTCATTTTAGAAAGAGGCCAATTTGTTCTTGGCCTGTTTTTTTCTGTTTTCTTTTTCTGCACTGTTGAGATTTATATATTGTCCTACTTTGGGCTGTAAGATTTGAATACTGTAGCAATTGTAATTCTTTTTTATAATTCTTTTTTGTTATGCATTTTCTTCAGATTCTATTACCCTACTTTAATAAATACAATTACAAGGGAAGTGCCTAGGCCTTTTTGTGTTTATTTGATTTTATTTTTGGGCAAAAGGAACTGGAGAAAATTACATAAAGGTAATTTTTTTAAAGCCAATGACCATAATTTTGGATTTGTTGGAAAGCAAGCTAGTGATTCAAAAATCATTACCAAATATGAGTGATTACACAGATCCTGACACTCCTATAGAATTTAAGAAAACTGATGCATGTGCCAGGTGTCTGTCCTTTGAAAGCTTGTTTGCTTTTAATATTGGATGATTGAAGTGCTTTATGTGTTGAGTAAATTGCAATTGATTTGTCTATGTGTGTGTGTGTATAGCGGCACCAGAGGTGCTGATGCCCAGTAGCACTGTAGAGATTTAGTTTGTCTCTGGACTTAATTGAGCTGCATGCCAAGGTAAACAGCATTTGCTGTCACCAGTCAGATGCACTGAGGACGGACTTCCCATTGTTTATTTAGGCCTTCATGGAGTGGGCCCCTGGCTGCAAAAATCTTTGTAAAATATCTGTCTAATTGATAATAACTTTGATAAGTTCCTGAAACTAAGGAAAGATTAATAGTTTTGTGTTCTGTTTGATTAAAAGGTCTTCACTTGTGGTGATCATATTTGTAAGCTTGTCCTGTAACACTTGTTCCTTAACAGTCCCCAAGACAAATGTTTACTCGATTATTTGTAATTTGCTTTGGATAAAAACCTCTGTTAAAAGAATAAATGTAAATCTAACAATCAGATAAAAACTACTACCAACTCCTATCCCTGAACATTTGGATGTGACCCTTTTGAAAGAGGCAAGACATTGGCTTCATGAACAACCAGGGCATCTTTTGGGAACAACCATAACTTTTCAGGCAGTATGGCCTACATCCCAGTAGATTTAGTGACAGGGTCTTCCCCAAAAACATTTTGGAGCATTTATGACTACCTAACTTTATGGATAATGTGTGCCATGACATATCTTATTCAAATCTGAGAAAGTTGCAGTGTTTTTATCTGAAGAGGTGCATTATATTGACCCTATAATAACAAATCATAGATTCTCTATATAGCTTAGACAAACAGGTATAAATGTGAATAACTTAATTGGCATCTTAGCTTGTTCTGAAACTTGAATGTAGTTGTGTTCTTTTAAGGCAATCAATATGGCTTCACTTAATATATGAGCTTTAACTATAGTAAGATGTTATACATACTGTAAATGATCTTATCAGTGACAGGAAAATAGACTACAATCTTGGTAGTGCAATGTTAATTGAAGCAGCCCCTCCAAATTATAATTCTAAAAATCTGCTTCTCAGGGAATGAGAGGCAGCAGTTTGGTGAGTATTTTCTCAAGCCATTAAACCTGTAAAAATGATTCCATAATTATTGTTTTGGGGTATAAAATTGTCCAGGAAGGCACTAAGTTTCTTTTTATTTTAGTGGACAAGTTAACTCTGGAAATGCCTAAATGATTAGCCTTGATTTACATTTACAACCCATGACATCCACTTATCACTCATATCTCAAGCACACAAATCAAATCAAGCAATATGGCCAAGGCTGGTGACCTTGGCTTCAAAAAGGCATGCAATAATACCTTTCCAGGGACCATGGGATAGCTGGTCCTGAGCCCTTCACCTGCAAGGGTTGCACAAAATACCTTAACAGTGTTAGAAGCTAACATAATGTGCACAGCTCTCTCTTTAACAAACACAAAAGACACACTCCAACAAGGCCAGGGGGACAGGAGGGTGTGTTCTAACTGTCAAAGGATGTCATACGTGGCCCATGGCATTGCGCAGGTTTTTAAATAAATAATCACAACCTGGAAAGTGGAGGCTCCAATCAGGTGTGGATGTGCACGAGCATTCTTCACTCCTGGTATGACTGTGGTGTTTGGCCGATCACACATACATGTGTAAAGGCGAGTGGATCAGTTAGGTGTCTCATTCATACTTCAAAGCTAGTGGTATATCATACCTGTGCTGCAGGATCTCGGGCCAGGTAAGCAGAGGAGATGTTGTGTTTCAAGTACTTATTGAATTGATTTTAACCTCTATGATTTTATTATTATTTTATTATTTATTTATTGGAGACTTTGATTGAACTTGCACTACACCTTCTGAACACTGTTTATATTTTTTTTGGTTACATTTTAATAAAAGCACTTGTACTTACCCCCTGCTGCATGTGTGTGTCCTCATTTGCCTGGCTCATCCCACCACCATTTGTGATGGTCTGGGTTGGCTCCATACTCTCTCTTTCGTGCATCCGTGAGCCTCTTGAACTCGAAGCGTCGATAGTCATACACTGAGATGAACTGGGAAAATGAGGACACACATGTCCAGCCAAGGGATAGGTGCAAAAGTGTCAGTGCTTTTAATACAATCCATCAAAAATCAGTTTTCAAATTAAAGTGCAGTACATCCAATTTTTCGCTAATAAATAAATAAATAATCCATAAAACCAGTGAAAATGTGGAGGTTAAAAAGTCCAAATCCAATAAATAAAGCCTATAAGGTGAGGTTAAAATCCAGAGACAATCCTTTTCTTCCTTTAAACCTTTAATTCCTGGCTCAGGTCCTCATTGCCAGGCCTGCAGCATCCATAGGGCACCTCGCCAACTCGCACACCCGTCTTCTACTGCCAGCCCCTCGGCATCGGTGGGAGACACCACATAACGAGCCACTCATACTCTCCAGCATAGTTTAATAGGAGCACCGTTTCTTCAACCCCTAGCTCTTGTGCGTGTGGCTCACCCCGGACCACCTGCCTCGATCCCTCTTTAACACTGGCTTTCCCAATTGTGTCTCTCATTCTCTCTTCCATTTCTTCCTCTTGACCACCATTCTCTCCTTTGTTTCTCACTTTATCTGTTGTTCTTATTTTTGTTCTTTCTCCATTTCCCTTTCTCGTGCTGGCTCCTTTATACAGCTTGATCAGATGCAGATGTGACCGTCCACCCACTCCGAGGTGTGAATGAGTCACCTGACTAATCCATTCACATTATTATGGATTATTATCCATTCTGTTATTTCTTAAACTAATAACGGAAACAGGTCCTGTCTCACTCATTGTTCTTTATCATCACCCAAAATACAATGCATCCTTCTTATCTGATCTGATTGAACTTTTAACCCACCTAAGCTCTTATTCTCAGAGAATTATCCTTCTCTGTGATTTCAACATCCATATTGACACTACTACATCTAAACTGAGAAATTAATTCCGATCCTTACTGGACTGTTTTGACTTGACACAACATGTTGATTTTCCCACCCACTCTGGTGGTCATATATTGGATCTGATCTGCACTTCTGGACTATCTGTTGCCAACATTTACAGCACTGATTTGGGACTTTCTGCCCATAAAGCAGTATTTTTCACTGTCTCACTGCCTTTCCCTCCTATTACCTGTAAACAAATAAATTTCTTACAGAGACCTTAAAAATATCTGTCCCTCTATCCTTTCTGGTTCCATTTCTGATCTTTTACTGTCTGCACCTATTCCGTCAACACTAGATAGTCTTGTTGATCACTACAACTCAGCCCTTCATTCAGCATTAGATAAAACAGCTCCTTTAAAACATAAGGAGGTTTCCTTTAAACGTTCAGCTCCCTGGTGTAATTCAGAATTGCGATCTATGAAAGCAGCTGGCCGACGCCTTGAGAAAATGTCACGTTAAGACTGGCCTCACCGTGCACATCCAGGCTTTCTCTGACCACCAAAGAGCTTACAGAGAAGCAGGGCGGTTTGAAGGAATTTGGGGGCCCCAAGCAAAATGGACATGGAGGCCCCCCGCACGCAAAGGAACCACAGCATAGCCATACAGTTTAAATTCACTCACACTTTATATAAATAAAAAAGGTTTACAGTGCAAATACTGCTGTTGCATATAAAGTGCATAAAATTTTAACATTTTCAACAATTGAACATTTGCAAAAAACACCACTGTACCATAAAATCAAATATACATTAAAAAAGTGCACAATAACTAAATCCAACATACTTAAAAACACACACACACATACATACTCACATTAACATTTTTCAATTCTCTCAAACATGTGCAAATTATCTAAAACTGCTGTTTGCGAGCCTTGTTTTCTGCAAAGGCAATCACAATGTCCTCCATGTCCAAAGACTGGCGAACATCCCGCTCAATTGACATAAGTGCCAGTCCTGTGAGCCTTTCTTGGCCCACTGTGGACCTCATGTAATTTTTTATCAGCTTCAAAGCTGAAAAGCTCCTCTCACCAGAGGCCAATTATTCTTATTTCTTTTTATTATTTTAATTTCATCTATGTAAAGCACTTTGAATTGCCATTGTGTATGAAATGTGCTATATAAATAAACTTTTTACTGTTAACAAACAATGAAATTATAATTAAATGTTTACTAATTATTAGTAGTGCTGTGAGTCGACTACCAATGCTTAAAAACATCCCAAGCTAATGTTTGATGCACAGAATTTATTGTGTTGTTTTCCTAAATAGATTATCACAGACGTGGAATAGTTAGTATAGCATGCTATGCCACTTTCATCAAAACCTATTACAAAACTATAGCAATGTCATGTCATTTATGTATGATACATACAGTAAACATATTTCTGCTAGCCTACCTGCTGCAAAATTGCACCATTTGTACAAGACAAGTAGAGCTATTTTATGTGTGTAATTTATCACTTACCACTGTCTTGTTTTTTCTTATCCTCCTCTTCCTTTCTCTTCTTTCTTTTTTGGCTTCTTGAAGCATAATTCCGCTTCATGACTGCCGAGGAAGTTTTGTATTTTGCCGGCAGCAGAGATCTCGTGGTTGGCTGGCTGCTGTCAGCGAGGGGGGCTCCCTTGAGGGGGATCCCGATAACAGTGTCATTGCACTTTACTGCATTCACTATCAATGGGGCACTCACACAGTTTGTCGCTGCATTTTATTCTTAACCAGTCATTGTCTTGGGGCCCCAGGCCAGCTCGGGGCCCCAAGCAATTGCTTGGTTTGCCTGCCTTGTCGCGACGGGCCTGCAGAGAAGCACTAACTGCTGCTAAGAACACCCACTATGGCAGAATAATAGAAAGTGGCCACGATAACCCAAGGGTTTTGTTTTCTGTAGTTAATAAATTACTCAAACACGCATCTGGCCCAACTACCTCTTCTACTGAACTCTGTGAGGATTTCCTCCACTTTTTCCTTAACAAAATTAAAGATCTAAATAATTCAACTAACATAAATACATCATCTCTTTATATCTCTCCCTGTTTTCCCACTCCATCCAGCTCCTTCCCTAAGTTCTCACCAGTCACATCTGCTTTTGTACATGACCTGCTTTGTAAGATGAGGCTGAATACTTGTGTACTGGACCCCATCACCAGCACACTACTTAAATCCTGCCTTCATCCCATAATCCCGACTGTTACAACAATAATAAACTCATCCCTTGACACTGGCTCTGTGCCGCTCACTTTTAAAATCGCTTCAGTAACCCCAAATGTTAAAATGTCTGGCCTTGATGCTGACAATCTTAACAATTTCCGACCTGTTTCCCACTTACCTTTCCTGTCAAAAGCTCTTGAGCGTGTTGTAGCCTCCCAGCTCACCAATTACTTAACCACTAATAACTTGATGGAGCCATTTCAGTCTGGTTTCAGGGTACAGCACAGCAGTGAAACTGCTCTGCTACAAGTAACCAATGATTTGCTTATGGCAGCAGACTCTGGACAAACCAGCATATTAATTCTGTTAGACCTCAGTGCAGCATTTGACACTGTCAGACATGACATTCTACTGTCCAGAATGGAGAACATGCTGGGTATCTCTGGAACTGCCCTCCAGTGGTTCAAGTCATATCTGACTGATAGGCAAGAGTTTCTTAGTCTTGACTCTTAATTTATATTGTGTAAGGTTATATTTGTTTATTTTTCTTTGTTACTATAATTATTTCCATAATTTATTGTAAAGTACTTTGAGGTGCACTTTTTGTATAAATATGTGCTGTCACACATGTGCGACTAGGAGGCAGCTGAAGGGCTTAGAGAGTACTACTAATACATCCACCCAGGGGACAGCGGGGTACACTAACTCTCTTTTTAAGTCTCCTGCAGACCTTTCCCAGGAAATCCAGCCTGGAGCCAGTGCCTCGGTTCGGGACACATCACTTCCAGTCCCAGCCCCGAGGACGACATCACTTTCTCCAGACTTCCTATAAGGCCTCACTCCCTTCCTCTGGAATTCAGTTCTGTTTTGGACTCTGACTTGTAACCATTACTTGCTTTGAACAGCCTTACTTTGTTTTGCAGCCAGGAACATATTATACGGGTGGCTGCCCCAAACCTTTGCGATGTCTGGTGTCTCTTCTTCTCACAGTACTATATAAAAATGATGAAGAAGAATGATGTTTGGAGTGGTGATTAAAATATGGAAATGGATGTGTAAAAAGCATATACTGTATTAGCAGTCAATAAGTAAATCCTTTGAAACAATCACATGACCTAGCAAAACACATCTGAGACCTTTGTGACCCTGTGTTCGGATTCAGCGGGTTGGAAAATGAATGGATGGATGGACCTTTGGCTCACTGTAAAAATAAAAACAAAAATAAGATCAGTCAGTCCCAAGCTAATCTTAAATTATATAACAACATACCATCACTATCCATAATAACAATATAGTATAATATTACAAAAGATTATAACTTGCTTACAATGAGTAGTTTACTTTAAAAGAAAATGACCAAGAGATGATAACACCTATAGGACCACACACATCGCAATGGGTGGCAAGGCAAGAGGTCAAAACCCAGAGGAAGAAAGCATATGCCAAAACCCAAAACAGAAAGCAATACATTGTGGTCAGAACAAGATACAATTCCAAACACTTAATCTTTATGAAACCACCTGTTAGCTTCTGCTATGCTACAGAGGTCTGAGAAATACAGAAAAAGATCCAACAAGAGATAACAGGGAGATTTTAAAAACCGGCACTGTGATGAGGCCACAAACACGGCAGCATCAGATCATTTGGAAGCAACATGAGGCTGATGACAGATACAATGAAATCACCGTGACACATTTCAATTGTAAGAGATACATTTTCATACTTTATGACAGATAATCTTCTGAAAACAAAACATTATGGCAGACAACATTTGGCTGCTAATGTAGTCAGATATCTGACCTGCTTCTTCCAAATAAAACTCGCTATGATGTAGTTTGCTGTATTTGAATGCTACTGCATCCACTAGGGGGCAAAATGAAATATTAGCATTGTAGTGAGGAAAGTGGAAACGACTTAGCTCACTCAATGTTGATTATTAAGAACTGTGAACTAACCCAGCCTCACCTTAGCGGTGTAAGCTGTTAACAGACGTTTTTGTTTTTTCTCTCCTGCCAACATCAGCTGACTACATGTCATATATATATCAATGACAACTTTGTAAAATAATCAATCATAATTTTGATTTAGGTTTCACAGTTTGTTTACTTTTATGGGTGTTGGTGTATTTAAATGTTACATAATGGTACAAGTGTTCTGCGTTTCATTTGGATTTCTTGCTAATTTGTTTTCTGCTGCTTCTCTGCTTCTGTTTGAAACTTACTGTATTTACTTCCTTTTGAGGTTTTGTTATGCAGGGAATTCATTTGTGCAGTTGAAAAATATTTGAAGTGTATTTAAAGACTATAAGAATATTTAACATTCTACTGTGACAATGTGATTGTTTATTGTACAATATTGTTTTACAGTTGCTATAGGAGTATGTGGCATGTAATATTATCAGCGTGACCATTTTAAAAGTCAGTGCCATGAACTTCCTGGTCATTTGAAAATGGTACGTGATTGGTATGTGAATATTCCTGTTGTGATTGAAACAGGGTGCCAGCAAGCCCAAAACCTCAAAACGAACACACAATAAAGAATGGTTTCAATATCCACAATTCCTCAGTTAAGTACAAAGTATAAAGCGCAGGTTCTCTCTCTTCCACAATTCACATTACAATATCTCTCCTCTCACCACCGCACCTCCTTTCCTCCAGTTGAGTGTTGCCTCCCTTCCTCCCAGCTCTAACTAACCTGGATAAGGGATTGCGATCTCTTTAATTGCAGACCCAAGAGTACTTCGTTGACAGAGTTGCTGCCTCTTGGAATCACTTCTGTGTCATATGGAAATCCAACATAGCAGTGAGCACAATTCCCTGCAGCCCCCTCTTGCAACACCCACAGACCCCAGCAGGGCTGCTCTGCTAGACTACAACAGCATCAACACTTATTTATATAGCACATTTTCATACAAATGATGTAACTCAAAGTGCTTTACAAGAGGAAGAAAGAGAGGTTTAGAAAAAACAAAACCAACAAGGATATACTAAGTAACAAAGAATAAAATAAGGTACAATGGCATGGAAGACAGAAAAAACAAATGAAAAAAATCCAGATGGGCTAGAGAAAAAAAAACAATAAAATCTGCAGGTGTTCGAAGACCATGAGACCACCCAGCCCTCATTAGGCATTCTACCTAACATAAATGATGGTCTTCAAGCTTCATGTCATTTCCTAGCATGCCCTACTGGTTTCTGACTGGGTCCCAAAACCCAAGACCACTGCAGTCTAGTGTCCTGGAGGGATAAACAGTCCCCAGCAATATCTTCTACTTCCAGTGGGCTGTCCATCCATTCTGGCCATCTCTTCTGGGTCTGGAACCTTTCTCTCCCCTGGCCAGGATGCTTGTCTGTCTGCTCGGAGCCTCCTGTCGAGGTAAGGAATCATCCCCTCGTTTGGTCAGGATGCCCATCCAACCCAAGTGGCACTTACACTTTAAATATACTGGTGTTTGACACATTGTGTTTGGTGTTCTTAGCTTAGATCAATGCAGGAAGGAATTTAGAAGGACAATAAGTTCCTGTAGCGGATTGACCAAAATAGATTACTCCTATACCTTCCATGAGTTTGATGAAACAAGGAGTAAAATGCACTTACTGACAGTGGCATCCCGACCATTCATTTAGAGAATTTCAATGTTTGTCAGATATATCATCATCGAGTCACAAGTGGAAGACAGTCAGCAGTTTCCCAGGTGAGATCATTTCAGTGTTAGTAGAGCACTGTTAATTTAGCATTTTTCCATTCTCCAAAGTTTATAATAGACTAGCAGAATACCCGCGCTTCGCAGCGGAGAAGTAGTGTGTTAAAGAAGGTACGAAAAGAAAAGGAAAAATTTTAAAAATAACGTAACATGATTGTTAATGTAATTGTTTTGTCATTGATATGAGTGTTGTTCTCATATCTATCTATCTATCTATCTATCTATCTATCTATCTATCTATCTATCTATCTATCTATGTTGTTCTCATATCTATCTATATATATATATCTCTATCTATCTATATATATATATATACCCACGCTTGGCAGCGGAGAAGTAGTGTGTTAAAGAAGTTATGAAAAAGAAAAGGAAACATTTTAAAAATAACGTAACATGATTGTCAATGTAATTGTTTTGTGTATTTGGTGGCAGCGTCAGAAAGTTATTTTCGTCTAGCTGCATCAGAAAATGTACCACGACGTCTGACATGCCTCCTTTTTACTGTTTTCTCACAGCTTGGATTGCTGCTGTCATATATATATACACACACACACACACACACACACACACACACACACACACATACATACATACATACATACATATATATATATATACACATATATATACACATACATACATACCTATCTACATCATATATACACACACATACATACACACACACAAATTATATATATGTGTGTATGTATGTATGTATGTATGTACGTACGTACGTATGTATGTATGTGTGTGTGTGTGTGTATATATATATATATATATATATATAATGTAGATAGGGTGTGTGTGTATATATATATATATATATATATATATATATATATATATATATATATATATATATATATATATATATATATATATATACACATACATATACTTGTGTGTATAGCTTTTATATATGTGTGTGTATAGCTTTGGTCACTGAGTGCAAGTGAGAAATAATAAAATATAGTCTATAAGTTATTAAACAGTAAAACATTAACGTTTTAAGAAGTACAGGTACATTGAGCCCTACTGGAGTGGTTGCGGGTAAACTACATTTTAAAGACTGTGTAACACAACAGGTAAGTAACTAACAGCAGCTAAAATATATATGGATCATCTCTCGGTAGTAGATCCCTTTTGAAAGCGCTACACGACGGCTGTGGTATAGAAATTACATTTTCTATGTGAACGCGTTCAAATTTGTGCCTCTGGTAATGTGCCTTACCGGCATTTAAAGAAAATTAGTTTTGTGTCCTCTGCAGTGTTAAGAGAGAAAGGCTTTGGTTTGGGATAAAAGGAAAAAAGGTGTAAAGAAAGGAAAGTTGCCTTTTTCTTTTATATAGTATAGAGAGATGTGTTCGCTGACGTTATGATCGCCTTTTGGGGACAGTCGCGGTGGGTCTTGTGTAGACTGGTGAGACGTCCTCGCCATTAATCGGCTGTGATGGCACTGTCAGTCCTCCACTCGTGTGCGTGTCTTCATAATCCGGGGTGAGAACCTCATAATCGTATACGTGCAAAAGAAAGTGTGAATCGCCTTAATATTATTTTGCCGTGGTGTAGAAAAGGGGTCCCGTGTTTGCACTTGTCTGGGCTATAGCTCAGGGGGCGGATGAAAAAAATTCAAAGTGCTCACTTTGACTTAAGGCAGAAGCGCAGTCAGCGTCTCAAAGGCCGGCACAGCTATGCACGCGCGCTGGCTGCTCGACTTTTGCAGGGCAGGAGACCACAGTTTTTGTACACACGTTCATGATATCAAAAGTCTCAGTGCTGTTTGGAGGTCATTCATATATTATATGATATATATATATATATATATATATATATATATATATATATATATATATATATATATATATAAACTGCTCAAAAAAATTAAAGGAACACTTTGAAAACACATCAGATCTCAATGGGAAAAAGAAATCCTCCTGGATATCTATACTGATATAGACTGAGTAATGTGTTAGGAACAAAAGGATGCCACATCGTTTGATGGAAATGAAAATGATCAACCTACAGAGCCCTGAATTCAAAGACGCCCCAAAAATCAGAGTGAAAAAATTATGTGGTAGGCTACTCCATTTTGCCAAAAATTAAATTGCAGCAACTCAAAATTGTACGCAGCACTTTGTATGGCCCCTGTGTTCTTGTATACATGCCTGACAACATCGGTGCATGCTACTAATGAGATGACAGATGGTGTTGTGGGGGATCTCCTTCCAGATCTGGACCAGGGCATCACTGAGCTCCTGGACAGTCTGAGGTGCAACCTAGTGGCATTGGATGGACCAAAACATAATGTCCCAGAGGTGTTCTATTGGATTTAGGTCAGGAAAGTGTGGTGGCCAGTCAATGGTATCAATTCCTTCATCCTCCAGGAACTGTCTGCATACTCTCACCACATGAGGCCAGGAATTGTCGTGCACCAGGAGCCACTGTACCAGCATAGGGTCTGACAATGGGTCCAAGGATTTCATCCTGATACCTAATGGCAGCCAAGGTGCCTTTGTCAAGCCTGTAGCGGTCTGTGTGACCCTCCATGGATGTGCCTCCCCAGACAATCATTAACCCACCACCAAACTGCTCATGCTGAATGATGTTACAGGCAGCATAATGTTCTCCATGGCTTCTCCAGACCCTTTCACTTCTGTCACGTGCTCAGGGTGAACCTGCTCTCATCTGTAAAAAGCACAGGGCACCAGTGGTGCATCTGCCAATTCTGGTATTCTATGGCGAATGCCAATCGAGCTGCATGCTGCTGGGCAGTGAGTTCAGGGCCCATTAGAGGACATGGGGCCCTTGGGTCACCCTCATGAAGTCTTTCTGGTTGTTTGGTCAGAGACATTCACACCAGTGGCCTGCTGGAGGTCATTTTGTAGGGCTCTGGCAGTGCTCATCCTGTTCCTCCTTGCCCAAAGGAGCAGATACTGGTCCTGCTGATGGGTTATGGACCTTCTATGGCCCTCTCCAGCTCTCCTAGAGTAACTGCTTGTCTCCTAGAATCTCCTCCATGCCCTTGAGACTGTGCAGGGAGACACAGCAAACCTTCTGGCAATGACACGTATTGATGTGCCATCCTGGAGAAGTTGGACTACCTGTGCAACCTCTATAGGGTCCAGGTATCGCCTCATGCTACCAGTAGTGACACTGACTGTAGCCAAATGCAAAACTAGTGAAGAAACAGTCAGAAAAGATGAGGAGGGAAAAATGTCAGTGGCCTCCACCTGTTAAACCCTTCCTGTTTTGGGGGTCATCTCATTGTTGCCCCTCTAGTGCATCTGTTGTTAATTTCATTAACACCACAGCAGCTGAAACTGATTAACAACCCCCTCTGCTACTTAACTGACCAGATTAATATCTCATAAGTTTCATTGACTTTATGCTATACTCTGATTAAAAAGTGTTCCTTTAATTCTTTTGAGCAGTATATATATATATATATATCAAAATACCCGCCCCTTGCAGCGGAGAAGTAGTGTGTTAAAGAAGTAATGAAAAAGAAAAGGTAACATTTTAATAATAACGTAACATGATTGACATTGTCATGAGTGTTGCTGTCATATATATGCCTGCCTAAATAAGTCACCCTCGCTTTGCTCTTACTTTATTTACCGTTCATTTAATCACGGCTAGTGGCGGAAAAATTATAAAATGGAAGGAGTATTACACTGAGTATGGCTTTACCAAAACAATTATTGATGGCGAATCGATTATTCATAAAGCTTGAATTGGTGATCTGTTTTTCTGTGTTAACCTCATATTTTTTCATACTTCTTCTCAAACTAAGGTGGTGCGAGGGTAAAATGAATCGGGATGCTGATCAAAGTAATCGGTGTACCAGGAAATCATGCATTGACAAAAGCTCCCCTTTGCTTGTAATGCAAAGTGTGATTAAATGCATTATTTTTTAACGCGTTATGGAGCACATGCATCAAGCTTCTCAGCTGTGCTTGTGCTAAGAAAAGGAAAGATTTTAAAAATAACGTAACACGATTGTCAATGTAACCTTTTGTAAGTAGTGCCTGGAGGATTCAGTGTGGAGAAACTCTATAGAGACAGCGTGTGTATTAACTTGTGGATTTTTCTGTGAGTATTTGGTGGCAGTCTGACGAAGTTGCTTCGAAAGACGGCATTAGCCGCGGAGCTCAGCTCAGAGCAAAATGACATGAATGGGAGGGGAGATGATGACGTGACTCCCCACCCGCCTTAACTGTCAATCCCCCACAAACACAGTCTCGGAATTTGCATAAGCACACCCCTTCACCTACAATTTTAACTTAGTTATAAAGTGATCAAAACTCTCGTTTATATCCTGCGTCCTCTCATTAAACTTGTATCCCTCATTACCTGTGGGCATGTGAAACGCCAGCGGTAGCCTGTCTATGAACTTAATTTAAAGTTTAGGTTTACACCTTGCTTTCTTTCCGAGGTAGCAGCAGTCATGAATATGGTAGTATATGTCACTCGCTCGCTTCTTATTGTTTCGCTGCCTTCTCAATTATATAAAGCATGTTTTCTTAAGCGCTTTTTGGAGGTCTTTCCTGGTTTTCTACGCACTGTGTTGATAGTCAGTTCACGTGATTACGTGGGAGGCGTGATGATGTCACACGAAACTCCGCCCCCCCCACGTCATTCCAGCTCAACTCCATTACAGTTAATGGAGAAAAATACCTTCCAGTTATGACCATTAGGCGTAGAATTTCGAAATGAAACCTGCCCAACTTTTGTAAGTAAGCTGTAAGGAATGAGCCTGCCAAATTTCAGCTTTCTACCTACACGGGAAGTTGGAGAATTAGTGATGAGTGAGTGAGTGAGTGAGAGAGTCAGTGAGTGAGTGAGTGAGTGAGTGAGTGAGTGAGTGAGTGAGTGAGTGAGTGAGGGCTTTGCCTTTTATTAGTATAGATAAATATAATTTTATTGTAGACCATAAAAACCACATATAGTATGCAGTCTCTGTCTGCTACCATTCATAGGTGCATCAATTTTTGTGACTAATGAAAGTGCTGAAGCAGAAGGGGTTTGCTTATTTTATGTTGTAAATGCATGGTGTGCCCAGCTGCATTTTACGCTCTGATCTTGTCCTTTAACAGAAGCTGCTTTCTTGTTAGCCTACCAGTCATGCTGACTGTTTTGTCAAAGAGCTGTGCATTTCAAATGTAGGCTAGTAGTGAATGTGTTCTGGTTTGCAGGAATGTGGAATCCTGTGCTGGGGATGACTATGTATAGACTTGGATCACCAAAAAATGTAAAAAGTGCTGAGTTACAGGAGGCTTTAGAGACATAATCATATTTCAATGTTAACTTTCATTTAGAGCACAAATTAGGTTTATCTTAATAATTTTTAGTATTTGGAATCTCCAAATGTTGTTAATCCTGCTTTTGATTCTTGGATGGCTGCTGTATAATAATTGAAGCTTTGCTATGTGGGTGATGCATGAAGGCAAGCTACTCCTTATAAGTGTGCAGAATGGCCTCTCTTACACAAACATAAAACAACCTATGTATGTTCTTTTTTTAAATGAGCCAAAAGGAAACCACAGTGGTAATGTTTACCAGCAGACAGGGTTGAAGAAAGCCTACTTTCTATTTCACTTATATTTCCTTTGTGCAGTCAAAGGTCCTTCCTCAGTTACACTGGTAGCAAAGAGAAGAGTCATCATAAAATTAGTACACCAAGGAAGGCTGGATCTGGCAAAAATATACGTGTACTCGCTCCAAGTGGAAACTACTTTGACTGTGAAGGTCAAGGTGAGTGGACATCAAAGTGCAGACCTGAGTTCAGAGAAGGAGCAGGCTATTTGGTACTTTCATATGATTAATTATCAAATACATGTTCCTTTTGTCAGCTTCCTTTGCACCTAGGAAACTTTGTAATATTTACTATATTGTGAACACATAATGGGAGGGGCAAAATTAGCTTATTTGCACTTTAGGGGCCATATACATTCTTTCTGTTTTATTTTGTGTTAGCTTTAATTCGGAACAAAAGTACTGTAGGATGCAATAGAAGATAAAACTAATGCAGCTGTTTTATAAAAATACACGTGCCAAGGTCTAGTTAACAAACTCAGGCAAATTTTAATTCATGGGCATGAAAATGAATCCTAGGCAAAAGGACTGCTAACATATGTCTTATATTTTATCAGTGTGTTTCTTTATTTTTTTAGGAGGGTTTTACATCTTTTACAATTTTGGTGTTGGTGGCGAGGTTACCCTCGTGCTGCAGGCTGTATGAGAATGAAACTGACCATTTGGATAGTGCTGTTTGTGTTCATGGGCATATTAGCTGGACATCCTCCACATTGCCTACATTTACATCCTGAACCTCAGAACGGTAAGATATGTGCCCAGCTGGTCATTGCCTCTTGTGCTTGCAGCTTCACAGTGTTGGATGGAGAGAGACAGCAGCTCCAGAAGAATGAATTTACAACATATTTAACATCTGTGTCAGTTGAAAGTGGTTGCCTCCTCACATTGAGGCTGAAACACTTGGGCCCTCGACCTTTTGAATCTTTTGATGTCTTTACTACTGGCACCCATACGGATCTGGGATCAGTGGCTGACAGCATCCTAAGAGAGTTTAGCTGCAGTTGCAGACTGCTTGGTCGGGTGAAGAGAACTGGGAAATTGCTCAAAAACTTTAAGTAAAGAATCTCATTCCTCCAGACAGTGACCCTGGCACAGACTCTCAGTTCTCGACTCGAGCAATGAAGGAAAGACATGTTCTACAGGGCAAAAGAAACATCTTTACTTAATAAATGGATATGATTTCAAACATACAGTATCTTCTGGATAGTTTTAATCGAGATACTCGATAGAAGATTTTAAGTTGAATAATTGAGTACTTTGTGCATATAGAGCTAGAGTGTATTCTGTGCATGGCTGCCTTCCACTCCTTTTCTGAAATATTAAGTAAAAGATCCTTTCCCTATTGGAATGGACGTTGAAATATTTTTATAAATTGTGTAGATGCTATCTGAGTTTTCAAGACTTATCAGTATTTCTTCTAGGACAGGTACAAGTCTCTAAATGTTTTAATCTCAGACAATTTCCAAGATTTAAAAATTGTGTATGTTTGAGACGGTAGAAAAGAGTTGTTGTCATATAGAAGTGTAACAGATAAGATCTTCTCTGTCTTAAAGTGGATTATCAATGTATTGACGATAGTTTGTATTTACTGCAGTACAGAGCAGGAAATATAGACAAGTACTGCAAGATTTTAATTGTACTGTAGACAAGACTTGTGCATGTTCATCAATTTGTGTCGATGTCCAGGGGCCACATGTATAAACAGTGCGTACGCACAAAAATGTTGTGTACGAACGTTTCCATGTTCAAATAGCAATTTATAAAACTTACACTTGGCGTAAAGTCATGCACATTTCCACGGTAGCTCATACCCTTGCGTACGCAAGTTCTGCTCTCGGTTTTGCAGACTGGTGGCACCCAGCGTCAAAGCAGTGCTACTGTTCTTGTGTGGTTACCCTTTCTTTTTTAGATCCACATCCCTGACACGGATTTATAAATACAATACACTGAAATTAACCTCATATTGTCTATTAGTTTAATGCATCTGATTGCAATTAACCTGTAACAATGGTCCACAGAATGGTCAAACTATTCTAAATATCATAGCTGCTTTAGTGTTGTTACTCTCACTGCACCTTCTTCTTCTTCCTTCAGCTGCTCCTGTTAGGGGTTGCCACAGCGGATCATCTTTTTCCATATTACTCTCACTGCATCACTCGGAGTATTTATATCATTGTATCTGAGTGTGAATCACAGCAGCAGCTGATCAGAAAGAGAATTATCGATATACAGCTTCTAGCACACGCTGCCTCAGCCATGCTGTCTATTGAACTGCTCTCACAGCAAACGCTTCGGAGCCTTTCCTGTACGGACCTCACGGCACAGAAACGGTTTTATCCCAAGAACTATAAGCGCACGCAATTAGTCCATCAATTGCTCCTTGTAGAATGCTTTATACTCATAAGTACAATTACCTCACTGTAAACTTGCGATACAGTTATAATATTGCACAACCTGAGCCACTTTATAAAGCGCGTATTTACATATGATGACAATATCTTTTTTAAGATGAAATGCAGCAAAATATGTTTGTTATATTATACAGATAAAACTTTAACTTCATTTAAATAATCTGTATTGTTAATAATTAAACATGTGAGAACACGGTGCCGCAGTACTAGTGAGGCACTGGTGCTCCGTTCATGGATTGTTCCTGCCTCGCGCTGTATTCTTGCTTGTGCTGGCGCGACACTGGAAGGATAGATGGATAGAAAAATTAAACACGTACTACGAAGATATTTCAATGTTACCTAAAAGTTTTGAAGAATCTGCATTCTAAGCTTACAGATGGCTTAACGTCTATTACAGAGCTGATTGTGTGGCGATTGAGTATTTGTAGAAAGAAAAGTAAGGACAGGAATTGGGGGCTGGTACGTTTGAAAGAGACAGTACTGCTACAAATATTTCATCGAAGGTCGCGCATGGCGCAGCAAGCATCTCGCGTGAGACATGAACAATCACTGCACATGTACCCATGTTTAATAACATGCTTTAACTCCTATCATCATGAAAATGATATCACATATACATCTCAGTATTTTAATTATTCAGTGAGTTGATATATTACAAATGTAATGGATTCTATGTCCTGTTAGCGGAAGAGAAAGCCCGGAAGCACGTAGTGATTCACACACATAGAGCACATAGAAGATCAAATACAAAACAAAGCATTTAACGTGCTACTTTAGTTACGATGGGATTAGAGAAACTAGTAAATTAAATGAATTTAAGATGAAGTTCATGATGTTCTACTTTAATGACAAAATAAACTACGTGACTAAAATGGAAATTTCAAGATTAAAGTTGACAACTTCTTTTTTATTTCGAGCGCTTTGTGAACTTGAGCTTTCGAGTTACTCTGACACGCTATGTCACTCGATCAACTTCCTTTTGTTGTATATACCACTGTGTAAACCAACAAATAGTAAGTTTTTCCTTTCCTCCATTTGGTATTAACTGAAATTCTTTTACTTCCCCCTATGCTTTTGCCATTGTCTTTTCACAGAACGCTGAGCTTAAGGGCTATTTATGTTGATTTGCATATTCAAAGAGGCGTTATTCTGGGAGAAGACGGGGTGGGAAAGCAGGCATGTGCACATGTGTTACTTTTCACGCTGACCAGGATTTATGGAGCAGAAGAATGTGGAAGTTGGGGTTCGCACAGATTTATGCATCTGGATTTTTTTGTGCGTAAGCAAATTTCCGCTTTTGTCCGCACGCCATGTTATAGTGTGAATTCTACGCTCAGCATTATGCACAAGGCCCCTCATCTTTATGGCCTATATGTTTGCAGCCTGGTAATAAAATTGATAGTTAGGTAGTGTCATGCCCCCTTCTGCTTTAGGTTTTTGTATAGAGTTGCCTTTTGGTTGCATGGATGTTTCAAAATCCAAATAAATGAGGTTATGATTGAACCAAATTTCTTAAAAAAAGACGTCTTAATGTATATGGGGATGGTTTGAAATAGGAAAAGAAGATAGAAAAGGAGGTTCATTTTAACAGTGTTGATTCTTTCTGCTAATGTGAGATGGAGGGTGGGTCTATTCACATCCTGTTTACTTTTTCCATGCAAACAGCAACATTTTTTGAAAAAGAGGCTTATATTTACTTGTGATATTTACCCCTAGATGCTTAAAATGACCTGCTAAGATAAATGGGAATGTGTCTAGTTAGTATTGTGTGCTAGAGAGTTTATCAGAAAAAGCTTTCATTCAAATGAATTTCGAGTCCAGATATCTTTTGAAAATCTGCTAGTGCTTTTAGGACTGCTGGCACGGAGTTTTGTGGATTAGATATATACAGCACCAGATAATCTGCATATACTGATATTTTCTGTTCAAGTACTTCTCTGAAATTCTCCTTTATCTCTGATGCATTTCGAAAGTAAACAGCTAGGCTAAATGGCAATTGCAAAGAGCATTGGAAATAGGGAACATCTTTGTCAAGTACTGCATTCTAGTTTGATGTAGTCCGAACAAATGTTGTTAATATGAACTGAGGCTTCTGCACTAGCATAGAGTAGTTTGATCCATGGAGATATGTTTGGGCCAAACCCAATTTGCGCAATGTTGTGAATAGGTAGTCCCATTCAATCATGTCAAAAGTTTTTTCTGAATCCAAAGATAGTAAGATCTCTGGGGTGTTATTTTTAATAGGTGAATCTATATATATATATAAAATTCTTATCACGCAAAGAACGGAAATTGCGTATGACCACGCGAAACGGGAATTACATATGACCACAGAACATATTATAATACAGGAACTAATCCCTTTGTTTGTGGACACCATTTTTATATCGTCTTTACGAATTGTTATTATTTGTGTGAAAGTTATTTTACTGATATTGAAAAGAAGTAAACACAAACACGCTGATCTATCTCATAGAAGTGCACCCTGTGTCGCCCTCTCCCAGCCCACCTCTCTGGACTCCAGCACTGAGCCGTCCGCCGCCAGGTGTGTTCTGACAGAGAAGTTGTATTTAATCGTCCAAGTGACTGTCGTGGAAACTGACACATTCTAACATTTTTTTAATTGGCAGTGCTTGATAGTAGAAGAGATGAAGAAAACAGCTTTGCGTCTTTCTACTTTTTAATTGCGCCGAGCTGTAGAAGACCACCTTAAGCGGCGAATGGTCGTGACAACAAAGTGGACACTGGAAGGTGTCGGGCTGCTCTGCTGGGTCAAAAGCTTTGCAGTTTCGGGCAGCATCCTCTCTTCTCGCACTGCTTGTGATACTTCAAGTGCCCCGTCGGCTCCTTGGACAGTGGAAATCTTTGTGAATGAGTGTAATCGGCGCCATCGAAATGTGACTCTCTTGGTAAATTACGGTGCACGGCTACTTACTGTCCCTTAAGGTGAGTTCGGGTCACTAAAACCCTGCAACATTCAAGGTTGCTTTTGTGATGAATTCTTTTAAGAAGATGGAGGGTTTACATCTAAGGATATGTACCGACCTCTTTATGTAAAGTATTGGACTTGGGAACTGTTTGGACCTTCTGCCCGTTAAGCATGGAAGGGCAGCGTCCACATTTCTCAGAATAATTTTTCTCTTAAATCACAGGCACGAAGTGCAAGGTTGTCAAACAGGTAGTTTACCCGAAACCACTGCAGTAGTACTCAATGTATCTTTACTTCTTAAATGTTAATGTTTTACTGTTTAATAATTTATACACTTCTTATATATCATTCTAATTCTCTTATTGAAATGTTTTACTGTTAATAATTTATACGCTTCTTATATGTTCTTCAAATTCTTTTATCAAAATGTTTTACTACTTAATAACTTATTTTATAAATACTACATTTTATTTTTTCCCTTGCACCCAGTGAGCGAAGCCACTGGGTAATCAGCTAGTATGTTATATTAAGCAAATGTCGAAGATTAAAAGTTAAGTGTCGGCATTTGATAAATTCAGTTTGATCTTGTGGTATTACAGATGGAAGCACTTTCTCAATCCTTCTAGTTAGGACTTTGGTGAGTATCTAAGCATCATTATTAAGGAGTGATATTGGTCTGTATATTGCAA
This sequence comes from Polypterus senegalus, assembly GCF_016835505.1. Taxonomy (NCBI): domain Eukaryota; kingdom Metazoa; phylum Chordata; class Cladistia; order Polypteriformes; family Polypteridae; genus Polypterus; species Polypterus senegalus. The sequence continues at coordinate 48,941,858 of NC_053159.1, forward strand.
ATTGTAATAAGTCATTATTTTTCTTAGGAAAGAAGGAAATTAATATTTGGTAAAAAGTTTGAGTTAGAATTGTGTTGTCTTTAGCTTCTAAAAAGGATGCTAATTATAGTGAAGCTAACTTATTGGAATTTTTTTTATAAAATTCTACTGGGTAGCCATCAGGGCTGGATGCTTTCCCACTTTGAAGGGAGGTTATATTGTCTAGTAATTCTGAGAGTGTCACAGGTTTATCCAGTTCCACAGCACTAAGGGTATCTAGCCCTTAGTCTTATCTTCTTTAGATGGAGTAGAATATAAGGACTTATAGTACTCTCTAAATGGGTGGATTATATTTTTATTGTCCATAATTTTATCTCTATCTGTGTTGATAATTGCTGTTATTGCATTGTGGACTTCCTGCTTGTGGGTTTATGATCTAAAATCTTATTGGCCTTTTCTCCTTGTTCATAATAATGATTTCACAATTTAAATTCTGATTGCAAAACCTGTCTTTTCCTATAAAGTGCCTCATTTGGAGACCTGGCATATTCTAGACCTATTCTGGTAATTTGTAACCGAAGTTGGTCCTTACTTATTATCAGAGTCTCCTGTAAAAATATTATCTTGGCATTTAAACCTGTTAAGTGAGTAAATACTTTCTTTCTCTTTAATTCATGATTGAAACTGTTGACATTCCAGCTCAAAGAGTTCACTGTTTGGTCATAAAAACATTGCTTCTGAACTTTTGTTGACATTTTGTAGTTGTTGAATACAATACGAGAGCGTACAGGTGCAGTTTGTCTCAGAAAGGCGTTTATTTCCCCACCACCAATCCCGCCAGACACTCAACCTCTAACCCCAAACACTTTACGGCCAACAAGAACACACTGTCCTATTGCAAACATAACATTTCCCCCCACCCCACCAAATACAGTGACTCCCAGAAAAACATAACATAAGGCTTGAACTTTCAGAAGTAATTGAAATTGTACAGAAGTATTTTTTTCCTCTTTTTCTCTACTTAACTGTGAAAATCAGTAAGGAAATCTTTGAATCTGGCTGGTCGATTTCTGACACGTTCAGGTCTGGAGATGGTTTCAGTTAGAGGTTACAACACCTCAGGATCCACATTCTGCATAGGGACCAATGATCTTGCAGTTGAATCAAGCCACTCTGCTGTAAAACCTGAAGAGTCACAGCTCGACACTGGTGGTGCAGGTACCTTGCGGAGGCGGCTTCCATGCCATCGGGAACCATCAGCCAGACAAAATGTGGCAGGTCCTAGTTGGCTTATTACTTTTAAAGGAGAAAAACAAAAAGATTTCAACTTATGTTCTCGATGTGGCCTCCAGACCCTGACCCAATCTGATACAATTATGTCTGGCATTTTCACCTGGTGTGACCTGTCAAAATCTTGCTTCATTTTATTCTGGTTTTTGGACACCCTGTTGTGTGTATGCATTGCAGTGGGCAAAACTGGTTGGGCATGCAGACGATCCAGTGGAAGCTGAAGTTCACGACTAATCATAAGAGCTGCAGGTGAACTGCCTTTTGTTGAGTGCTGTGTAGCTCTGTAGTAAAGAAGTGTCTGGAGAAGTGCCGAAAGAAATGTGCATCCATCTGCCAAATGTGCTCTAATGCCATTTTTTAAAGTTTTATTTAGAGGCTCTGCCCCCCCATTGTCCTGAGGGTGGTAAAATGCTGTTGCGGTGGTGTCGAATTCCTTTGCTCATCAAAAAGCTTGTAAATTCAACAGAAGTAAATTGTGGACCATTATCTGTTGAAACAGCCACTGGCAACCCCCAGCGAGCAAAAATGGACTCCAAAAACTCGATCACAGCTCTGGTTGTAACTGATCCAACTGAGGCTACTTCTGGCCACTTAGAGTGTAGGTCGTATGCCACAATAAGAAAACGCTGATGATGTGGGATGCCATGTAACTTGCCGCAGATGTCTAGCTGTATGTGTTCCCAAGGCTTAACAGGCCACTGAACTGGCTGCAATGGGGGTGTGGGTGGAGGACCCATTTTACCGCTAGCAAGGCAAGCAGGGCATTCCTTGACCAGAGCTTCAATATGAGCATCAATCCCTGGCCACCACACAAGGTTGCGACATCGTTGCTTAACACGGACAACACCCAAATGGCCCTCATGTGCCATAGCCAGGACTCTGCTTGGAGAGACCTTGGAACTACTGTGCAGAGACAACAAGCAACACAGCTTTCATTCCAGCAAGTGAGTTAATCCTTGACATGATGAAATGGTGTCACCTCAGCCGGTACTTGAGTAGGCCACCCCTGCCTGATAAACGTACGAAGCTGAGTGAGCACAGGGTCTTGCTCCGAGGCCTGCTTCAGCTCCTGGAGTGACACCGGGCCTCTAGAGGTGTGTGAAGAAGCTGAACAACTTCAGGCTCAGCAGAATCAGGGCAGGGAGTCATGACAGGAGGAGCTGAGAACCGAGACAGTAGATCAGCCGCCACATTGTGGCGCCCGGGAGTATACTGTAGTTTAAAATTGTACTGCTGGAGACGCTCTGACCAGCGGTGCAGTCTTAATGGCCTGTGACCAGAACCAGATATAGAAAGCAGTGCAGTGAGAGCTTGGTGGTCAGTTCTGAGTGTAAATGCATGGCCATACAGATACATGTGCCACCGTTCGCAAGCCCAGATACATGCCAGTGCTTCTCGCTCAGTGACTGATTATTTCTGTTCACCTGGGCTAAGAGCTCTAGAAGTAAATGACACAGGTTTCTCAGTCCCCCCTGAATCTGAGACAGTACAGCCCCAAGAGCAGCTCCAGATGCATCACAAGTGACTAAGGTGGGACTATTGAGGTCAAAGTGTGCCAGCACAGGCGGTGAAACAAGCTGAGCCTTTAGTAACTGAAAAGCCTCTGTGCAGGCTGGAGTCCATGCCCAGGGAGCATCTTTCTTCAAAAGTTGACGTAAGGATGCAGTAGTGGAGGAGTATTGCGGCGGAAAACATAGATGGTATGCAGTCATACCCAAAAATGAAGCAACCTGTGCTACTGACGTGGGCTCTGAAATTCTCTGAATTGCCTCTGTGTTAGACTGGAGTGGGGTTAAACTATAGGTTGTGGAACCATACACAACTATATCATCAAGATAAATGACAACCCCTGGAATCCCTGCCAAGATGGTTGACATTATCTTCTGAAAGCAGCTCGGGGCTGAACTAAGTCCAAATGGCATTCTAGTATATCGGAAAACCCCAATGTGAGTGACAAATGCAGTCAGGTCTCGACTGCTGGGGTGGAGTGGCACCTGACGATATCCTTGACGGAGATCTAACTTTGTAAAAAAACGAGATCCATAAAATTGTGTAGTTAGCTCCTCTGATGTTGGCAGAGGGTATTTGTCAGGAATGACTGCCTTGTTTACTGCTCTTAGATCGACACAGATTCGTAGTTCCCCTGACTTTTTTTTTGCAACAATCCCATCCTCGTCGCCAAAATGTTGCATACAATACGAGAGCGTACAGGTGTTGTTTGTCTCAGAAAGGCGGTTATTTCCCCACCACCTATCCCGCCAGACACTTAACCTCTAACTCCAAACACTTTACGGCCAACAAGAACACACTGTCGTAAAATGTACATATTGCAAACATAACAGTAGACTTAAGTTAATGTAGTACATTTTTACATATGATACCTTTAACTTTATTGTCAGATGTTATATGAAGCCTATTGTTGTGTTGGCATTAACAGTTAGTTGTTTTCAAAAAGATTTTTTTTATATCCTCCCAGCCATCTAACCTTATCTCCAAACTTATGTTTAGAGACTTACATCATGACATTGTATATAAGAATGGTACTCTTCTACTAGTTATTTATTTATGTTTTATAAGATTGTGTGAGTTTCTTTTATCATTTATTCATTGATATTCATACCTACTCTTGTTTGTTTTTTTCTTTTTTTGTAATGTTCACTTTCACATCTTGTATAGCTCTTTGAACTACATTCTTTGTATACAATTGTGCTATAGAATTAAATATTGTTGTTGTTTTGATGTTTACTTGTTGTTAGGGCCTGGAAGTGCCTGATGTGTGACGTCACTACCCGACAGGTATTAAATTATCTGTGTTGTTCATTTCCTTGTTTGTCCAAGTTTTTTCTCTAGTGTTATTTTTGTGCATTATTTTGATCCCTGGTTACAAAATCTTTCAGATTTACACTTTGTCTCTGTCTTTGTTCATATCCTGGCTCTTTCTGTTTCTGTGCCTCCTTATGATTTTGGTTTTGCATACCAAGCTTATTTTCTAGGTTCTCAGTTTTCCGATAGTTGATCTTGCTTAATTTATACATTTCATTTTCTTCCAATTCCATTTCCTTTCAAAACTGCTGCCACCCTTTGCAGTCAGTACATTATACTCTACATACTGAGGACACCAGGGGGCAGTCCAGTTCCTTAAATGCCCAACACAAACAGGCATGGACAAAAGTTAAAATCACAGAGTCTTATTGTGTTTCCCACCAAAGTCTCATATACAATAAGTACAATATCACAAAATAACTTTTTCTCCCTTCTCTCTCTTGGTCACTCTTCTAATGCCTCCTCCACTCCTCCTTGCAATCTTCGTTAACCTTCCACCCGACTCTGGCTTCATCCATCTGAGGCAGGCAGCTCCTTTTATTTAATCCCCAGGAGTGTTTCTGGTGACATCACACTGCAGCTCTGAAGCACTTCTGGGTGAGGTTGGAGCCCTACAGAGCAGGGACTCATAAATTCTGCAGCTCCCCCTGGCAGCCCCCACGGGTCCCAACAATTCTGTCCCCCAGGACTACAATACCTAGCATGCCTTGTGGGCACCCATGTGGGGATTTAAGGCTGGGATCACTGCAATCTAGCATCCTGTGGGAAACAAAGCCCCTTGTTAGTTGTCTCCCCCTGTCCTTCCACCTAAAGGGCATCCTGGTAGGGTAAGAACATAGGCTACCCCTCACAATATTCATTTTTACTTTATTTCTTTTTTTTTATCTAATTTTTACATTGAAAAATGGTACTAATTATGAGTCTAATTTTAAAATATTTTCCTTTGGTGAGTAGATTACGTATTTTATTTTCTAAAATGTTCACTATTCAGTAAGTGGGTCATAGCTTGACATATTTTTTCAGCCACCAGAATCCCATGACGCTCCTCAAAGGAATGACCACAATACACTGATATAACCAGTTTTGCTGTGAAACCTTAAAGGGAAGCTCTCAGTTGACTGTTCAATGCAAATTTAATACCTTTGTTCCTGGTAAACTGAACTGTCAGTAAAACATTAAATAACCTCAATACCCAATCCAAAATGCCTGGAAGGAAGAATATCATTTTGTGGTCTGGGTAGCTGTGGTCTGCCTAATTAATAGGTGTGTGCATATACGGAGGAATATTTTGGACTTAACTAAGAAAATGTATTGTAAATTGTAATAATAAATAAAAAGACAATTATATATGAGAATAAATAATTAAGTGCATCATGAAACACATGTTTTTTGTTGCTAATTTCTTCATGTATTTATTTAATTACAGGTATTTCTCCATTTATTTAAATTGGTGACACCACACACAACACGAAATGTAGATTGAAAGCCTTTTCTTTTTCTAGCCTTTTCCTGTCATCACTCCTCTGTCTTGGGTGCTGTCTTTATATACACTTAAAGTCATTCTAGTCAAATGGAGTGCCAAAGCTGAGACCGTGCATATGCTTACATAATTCAAGTGAGGTCACTCTGCTGTCTGGATAAGGGACTCTCAGATAAGGTGCCATCCTGGTAATTGGGCCAGCAGGTCTTAGGGGAGACAGACAGAGAGAAAGACACAACTGAGACTCAGATTTTGCACAAAATATAGCATGACAAATTTTAAAGCACTATAATAACAGAATAAAAAAAGACAATAAAGTCTTTGGAGTAGGATTTCACTGGCTTGAGATTCAGATGGAAACGAACTGAACGAAATGAGCCGTGATGCATTTGGCAATGTTTTAAGATACAATGAACACAATACAAATGCCTCCTGTTTGCTGTGACACACATTTTTGTTTAATATTCCGCAACCAAGCCGAATTATGTTTCAGAAAGAAACAAGTTATGTTCCCTCCTAGCATTAAGCTAGACGCAATAACCAAATCTGTTGAACTTGTGTGACAAGATATTCATCCCTATGGTATTATAGATGATAAAGATTTTGTGCTGTTTTCCAAATTATTCATTGATATGGCTGCATTAAACAGAAATTTTATTGTATCCAATATATGTGGGAGCCTTCAGAGATATCTTTGGAAAGGATGGACACTGGATTAAAAAACATTCTGAGGTATAACTTTGGTTTCACAATGGTTATTATGGTATCTTTATTGTGAATACATTGACTATACAATTGACTTTGAAAAAGACAAAATTATATCCTACTAACCACTCTTCAAATGGAACCACAAAAATGTTCCTTGAGTTGCTCACATCCATATCAGAAACACAATCCTTGAGTCTCACAAACTGCCCGACAGTCCATTATCCAGGACACCATAGGCTCATCCATCTACATTTCTCTGAACTTAACAGGGAAGGCTGGATGGTGTTGAAAGCCTGGAGTAATCATAAAACATTATTCTCACAGCACTGCCAGCTTTGTCCATGTGAGAATAAGCCTTGTGGAGCAGTGGTGCACTCAAAAATTGAGACAATATCTGGCCACAATAATTTTTTTATTCAAATAACTGATTATATGATTACTAAGGGGGCGGACTTCTGCTCACCACTCAGGCAACCTGCTTTGGTTAGTATGCAAAAAACTTTTGTGACTTTGGCCTTGTTCACACGGGCGTTAAAATCAAGCGTTTTTTTTTGCGTTCGTTGCGTCCGGTGAGCGCGGATCAAGCGCCGAGTGTTTTCTACACGTAGGAGTCAATGAGAGTGTTCACATGGGCTTTGGTGACGTGCGTTTGTCCGGCTGCGCGTTTATACGGCATCAAAAAAACGTTGCATGCAGCTTTTTCTTGCCGTTCAAAACCCAACGAACGCAAGGAAACCGCTTCTAGTTCGTTTTCTGCGCGTTTATTTTACGCTTTCGGGGGGCATTTCAGTGCATAACACCGGTGTAAGCGCACACTCGACTACTGTTTCCTTACCTCAAAGTGACAAGTAGTCTCTCTTCGGGGCTAACACCAAGTCGCATATTGGTTGATCGGCGTGCAATGTGGCACTGCACCAGCTGCAGCAGACAATCAAAAGTGGAAACCGACATCCGACAGTAATTAAAAAACTTGCACGGAAATTTTCGCATTTCTTCATAAAGCACAAAAAAACTTCCTTTAACCCGACGTTGTGCAGTCAGAGGATGAACCCAGTAGCGGCGATTTTTTCTCTCCCTACGTCACCGTATTACGAGTATTTTTAAAACAAGAAGATTAATATCTAACATAGCAAAATGGTCCATATTGAAAGGAGGCACCTCAAATAAAACGACAAGGGCTTTCATTTCCAGTTCCCGACACTGCCTCCACAAGTTAACACACAAACTACAATTTGGGCTGCAGGCTGGCGTTAGACAGAGACAAACGAACGCCGGTGTAGAAGTCAATCGATCGCCACCACAAAATGCAACATAAACGTCTAGGACGTTCAGAGCAAGTTCGTTTATCCAAAAACTTAACGCCCGTGTGAACTAGGCCTTAAACTTTTAACTATGGGTTAGGTTATCGTGGTGTATTAAGATTGGATGTTTGTGTTTTTTGGCATTTTGGAGTTGCCGTAAGTTGAAGGCTGAAGAGTAAAAAAAAAAAAGACTTTTGTAGGGGTTGTTCAATCAAGAAGTAAAAGCAGAGAACTTAAGTTAAAAACAGCAGCATGCCTGACTATCTTTGTGATATTGAATTGATACATCACAAAAATTGTCAACGAGGATTTAAAGAGTTATAACAAAAACTTCACAGAGTGAGTTAAATGGCTCATCTTGGTAGAATTGGCAGATTTAAGCCTGGCACCGAATCATGGTCAGCATATGTAGAACACATGGAGCAGTTCTTTGTGGTCAACAGCATAGCACAAGATAAACAGGTCGCCACTCTTTTAAGTGTAATGGGCGCCAGCACTTATGGACTACTGAGGAATTTAGTACAGTCTTTGAAGCCCAAGGACAAAACTTTTGAACAAATTGTGGAAATACTAAAGGATCATTTTGAGCCCAAACTGATGATAATTGCAGAGAGGTTCCGTTTCAATCACTGCAGTCAAAAGGCCAGCAACACAGTAACTCAGTATGTGGCAGAGCTGAAGCAATGTGGCATAAATTGCGAGTTTGGGGTGAATTTGGACGAGCCACTGCGAGACCGATTTGTGAGTGAGATTCGGAGTGAGGCTTGTCAGCATCAGCTGTTATCAGAAATGAACCTGACGTTCACAAGAGTGTTTGAGGTTGCACTCAGCATGGAGTTGGCATATTGAGACACACTGCAGCTGAGGCAACTCTTTGAGTGCAGTACAGAAAGTTGGCGTGCAGTTTGCTGGTCAGACGGGGAAGAGTCAGTGTCATAATGGCCATAGTAAAAACCACAGCTCGTAAGAATGTCATTTTAAAGATGCAAAATGCTGCAGTTCTGGGCGATGCAACATCGCCAGCAAAATAAAGGTCAGAAAGCTGGAAAAAGTACAAAATATGCAGAAATGGAACAGAGTGAGTCCAGAATGTTCACAGTACAAACAGACAAAGAGAAACAACCAATCAAAGCAACCTTTATGATTGATAATACTGACACAGACAGACGTACGACACAGGTTCAAAGCACACAGAACTTTTATTTTCTTGTTTTACCCCTTGTGGTCCACAAGCACAGCAGCACAGTCTCAAACACAATTATTTTTCCTGATCTCTCTCTCTCCTCCACCTCTCCTCCTGGCAAGTCTCCATCCTCCCAACTCTGGCTCCCGGAGTGGTGGCTGCTGGCTCCTTTTATAGCCCACTCGGAAGTTCTCCAGGTGTTTGATGATGCTTTTCCAGCTGCATTTCCAGGTGTGGTGGAATAACTGCCTATATGGGTTCAGGAACCACTGCAGCACCCCCTGGTAGTGGCCATGGACCCCAACAGGCTTGAGTTCCAAAATCCCATGCTGGTGGCCCCAGTGCAACCTGGGGGGCTGCCATCTAGCGTTCCAGGGGAGGTACTGTCCTGACCAGGCTTGCTCCCCCGGTCCATAGAATGAAGAGGCATCCTGGCCAGACAAGAACCTCAGCCATCTGTGATAGGTTATAGATATGGAAATAGACACTGGGGCTACTGTATCAATTATGCCTGATCAGTTATTAAAAGAAATGTTACCTGGATAGACTTTGGAAATTACTAATGTAAAACTAAAAACATATACAGGGGAAAAAAATGATGTTCTTGGAAAATGGGATGCAATAGTACACTATGAAGAACAAAATGAAAAACTACCACTCATTGTAGCTAGGGCCAAGGGTCCTGCCTTATGTGGGAGAACCTGGCTGCAAAAGCTTACATTAAATTGGAGGCAAATTAAAATGATAAACCACATCTTGAATCGATTGAGGAAGTGCTGGAATGTTATAAAGATGTTTCCAAAAGGAGTTGGGAATTTTGCAAGGTATTAAGGCTACAATAATAGTAAACCCTGAAGTTCCACCCAAGTTTTGCAAAAACTGCCCAGTTCCCTTTGCCATGAAGGAGAGAGTGGAGGGTGAGTTGGACAGTTTAGAGAAAGCCAACATCAACTCACCAGTGAAGCACAGAAAATGGGCAGCTCCAGTGATTCCCATTTTAAAAAAGGACAATTCAATTTACTTGTGCTGAGACTATAAGTTAACCGTAAATCAGGCATATACCACAGAGATTTGTCTCTTGCCACGTATAGAGGAGCTAATGGCCACGTTTAGTGGTGGGGCCATCTCCTCAAAAATTGACTTAGCCTCATCATATCAACAGGCGCTGTTAGATGAAGAGTCAAAAAATATGTAACCCTTAATATGCAGAAGGAATTATTTGTTTACAATAGCTTACCGTATGGGGTCAGTTCTGCGCGTTCAGTTTTTCAAAGGATAATGGAGAATCTCATGAAAGACCTGAAGGTTGTGGTATACCTAGACAACTTGTTGGTAACAGGGAAAACTGAAAAAGAGCTCCTTGTAAACCTTCAGAAGGTACTGGAGTGTCTCCAGGAGAGTGGTTTAATGGTGAAAAAGACAAAATGAGAGTTTGGCAAGATGCAAATTGAGCATTTGGGTCATGTGTTAAATAGTAAGGGGATTTATCCATCAGCAGACAGAAGTTAAAGCTGTACAGAAAGTTCCAGCTCCCACTTGTCAGAAGGAGTTGAGAGCATTCTTAGGACAAGTAAACTACTATGGCAAATCAAAGTACAGTATTAGCTCCTTTATATGAACTATTAAAAGAAAATGTGTCCTGGAGGTGGAACCAACGGGAACAAAATGCTTTTAATAAATGTCAAGAGTTGCTGACATGTGATAAAGTCTTTGTGCATTATGACCCAAGCCTGTCCCTCATCCTACATTGTGACAGCTCTGCTCACGGCCTTGGAGCTGTGATTCAACACACTATGCCATCCGGAGAAGAGTGCCCTATTGTGTATGCATCCCGCACATTGGCTCCTGCAGAAAGAAAATACTCACAAATTGAAAAACAGGCTTTAGCCTATGATTTTTGGAATCAAGAAATTTCACCACTATTTATGGTGGAGAAAATTTTAATTGGTTACAGATCATAAACCGCTACTAAGTTTATTTGGAGAACACATAGGATTACCTTCAATGGCTGCTACACGTATGCAGAGATGGGCCATCATTCTGCCAGCCTATGATTACCAAATTGACTATTGTTCCTCGGAGGCACACAACAATAAAGATGGAATTTCATAATTTCCCATTCCAGAAGCGCATCATCCTGCAACAAGGGCCTTGTCTGAAGAGATTCACTCCCTATTAGTTCAGCATTTACAAGATGCTCCATTAAAGTCACAGCAAGTTGCAAGAGTATTGCACATAGACAGGGTGTTGTCCAGTGTTCTCAGCTTTATTATGGAAGGCTGGCATAAAGTCACAGATGAAAATTTAAAATCATATTACACTTGAAAAGATGAACTTTCAATTGAACAAGGTTACATCTTATGGGGCATGAGAGTGGTTGTGCCCTTGAAACTGAGAGAAGCAGTATTAGCAGAGCTCCACAATGTATACCCAGGAATAGTGAAAATTAAATCCCTAGCACGTAAATATGTATGGTGGCCAAAAATAGACTGTGACATTGAGCAGGTCTGCAAACCGTGTTATAGTTATCAGGTTGAACAAAAGATGCCAAGAAAAGTTTCACTTCACCCATGGGAATTCCCTGCTGCTTGTTGGAAAAGGTTACACCTTTACTTTGTAGGTCCATTTTTAAATAACATGTTTATAATTATTGTGGATTCCTATTCTAAATGGAGAGAAGTATTTAGGATGCCAAATACTATCTCTAAAGTCATAATTTCCACATTGAGACAATTGTTTGCATCATATGTGTTGTATTGTATTAGTACACAAAGAAATCTCCAAATACCTTCTTTATTATAGGAAAGCCTCTCTCATACAATCTCCTTCAGGGAACTCTCCTCCCATCCCTCTCCCAGTTCTATTTATATATATTTGTACAGTGCCACCTACTGTCCAAATTAAATAACATTAATACCACAACATATACATACAGTAGTTACAGATAATGGCTCACAATTCGCATCAGAGGAGTTTCATACATTTGTGAAACAAAATGGAATCATACACATCACTAGTGCCCCTGGACATCCAACCACCAACAGACTAGCTGAAAGTTATGTGCGGACTTTCAAAGTAGGCATTAAAAAGCTGGCACGTTTAACACCAGCTATTGAAGACAAAGTGTCATTATTCTCAATATCACACCACTCCTAACTGCACAACGGGTTAGTCTCCAGTGGATCTCTTTTTTAACAGACATGTTCAAACTAGGTTGGATTTTATTAAGCCTGATATTGCTGTTGCAGAATGAAAGAAGCAGTTGCTGGAGGTTCCAGCATGACCAACATGCAGTAGACAGGTTATTCAGTGCAGATGAACCAATATATTTCAGGAATATCACAGGAGGTGGACCAGTGTAGATTCCTGGGACAGTAACTCAGCAAATAGGACAGGTTTCTTACAAAATTAAAGAAAATGACTCAGATTGTACTTACTGGAGACACTGTGATCAGCTGAGAACTCATTTTACAGTAAGACCACTTGCTGAGGAAGCTGATAAAATGCAAACTGCCACTCCAAACTCAAATGCCAGTGCATCATCCAGTGTTATTCATAAGAAAGAAATTAACACTGATGCTGCAACTGTTGACAGCTCTAACTTGAATGACAGAACAGAGCTTGTGGAAGCACTTCCAGCTCTGTGCCGCTCCCTGAGAGTGATTAGACCAACTAAGAGCTATGATCCTTAAAATGGACAAAGGAAATAAAAAGAGAACCAGAAAGATATTTCTGTAACAGTGTTCAGATGTTATGCTTTAAATGGGTAATACTGTGAAAGTTTGGTGAATTGTTTTTTTTTAGATTGCATAATATATTTATAATAATAATATAATATGGTTATTACGGTGTATCTACCAAATTGAAGGGGGATATGGTGTATTAAGATTGTATGTTTGTATTTTTTGGCATTTTGGAGTTGCTGTAGTTGGAAATTGAAGAGTAACAAAAATACTTGTATATATTGAATTGATACATCACAGTTATATTCCAATGTGAATCATAGAAAGATACTGTAGTATGATGACAAGTACTGCTATGGAAATGCAGGAGACAAGCTGTTCAATTGCTGTAAAAAAGGCTCGTTTGTCTTTAAGGAACTGAGACACAGTCACGTGAAAGCTGCAGAGTATGAAGTGAGCATGTGACTTTGAGAGACGTACCACGTGAAAGCTGGAACTACTGGAGTTGCTAGAGAAAGTTTAAGTTTGTGCATTTGTTGACCAAATGTAAGTTCTTATGTACATGTTTAGAAGTAAAGCTTTAAACATTAGCGAGGAAACTGCTTAGAATTAATAGTCATGTTATTTTATGCTACTTAGTGTTTATTATAATTACCGTAAATACCGTCAATATCATTCAGTAAAATATAGACTCAGCCTGTAAATTATTGGGCTGTTGCATTAACTCTTTAAGAAATGTTGTGTATTAATATGGATATAAACCTGTTATGTTGCTGCATTGAGGTTGTAATTGCAAATACCTTAAGGTGATAGTGTGTAGCTATAGTGCCATCTATTGAACGTCTGTATTGCATAGTGAAACAATATTTACAGTATACAGTAAACCCTCGTTGATCGCAGTTAATCCATTCCAGACTCTACCGCGATAAATGATTTCCGTGAAATAGGATTCTTTATTTATAAATCAAATATTTTTGCAGTTACAGCATAGAAAACCTCTTTACAACCTTCTAAATACATTTTTTAACATTATTAGAGCCCTCTTGACATGAAATAACACCCTTTAGTCAAAAGTTTAAGCTGTGCTCCATGACAAGACAGAGATGACAGTTCTTTCTCACAATTAAAAGAATGCAAACATATCTTCTCTTCAAAGGAATGTGTGTCAGGAGCAGAGAATTTCAAAGAGATAGAGAAAAGCAAACAATCAAAAATCAATAGGGCTGTTCGGGCTTTTAAGTATACGAAGCACCACCGGACAAAGCAGCTGCAAGGAAGGGAGCAATGTGAAGGTAGTCTTTCAGCATTTTTTAGAGGAGTGTCCATATCTTCTAGGCCAGTGGGCAAACAACCCCTCTACTCACACCCCCTCCGTCAGGAGCAGAGAATGTCAGATTGAGTGAGAGAGACAGAGAAAAGCAAACAATCAAAAATCAATACGTGCTGTTTGGGCTTTCAAGTATGCGAAGCACTGCACGGGAAGAATATCGTATGTCATTGAGGAGTTTTATTTAATATGTAATATGTGCTCAGATTTGGTAGCTTCTCAGCCATCCGCCAATAGCGTCCCTTGTATGAAATCAACTGGGCAAACCAACTGAGGAAGCATTGTACCATAAATTACAAGACCCACTGTCCACAGAAATCCGTGAACCAGAGAAGAATCCGTGATACACATTTAGATATGCTTACATTTAAAATCCACAATGGAGTGAAGCTGCGAAAGTAGAAGCGCGATATAGCGAAGGATCACTGTATATGTACTAAATGTTTTCTTTTGTGGTTTTCCTTGTTAATACCACACACTCACCTACGTAAGCCTACCTGTACAGTTGTTCTACCTCATGTGTATTTCTGGCATTTCAACATTAAAGGCATGTTCCTGCTATGGTTGGATTAGTTCCTGTGTTCTAACCGACACACCACAGCCACTACAGCGAACTGCAAGTCTGCCTTCTCACCTTCCTTTCCAAAGACCGTCATTTTGCATCAAATAGATGATTGTTACACGAATAGCACTACACAGGCAAGACTGCAACTTTGTATATATTTGCTTGGCTCTTAAACACTTGGTACTTTTGTTTAAACAGATTTTTTAAACTGTATTAAGTGGAAATAAGTTATAGAATGACTGATATGTTTGTGATGAACAATTACTGCTGTATTAGATAGATAGATAGATAGATAGATAGATAGATAGATAGATAGATACTATCTTGTATATGTATGAATATGAAATGGTTAGTTTATGAAAGTACATGAAATGTCATATAGCAGCATTGAGGGATTTTGGTTAATGATTTATCCTGTTGCTTCATACCTTTAGGAATGTTATTTGGAAAAAAAAGAGAGTTCTACAATGAAGAAAGTAATTGTGCCTCTGCATATAATCTAATCCAGAGCAAATTATACAACCCAGAGTTTTGTCATGCAGCTAAACATAGCTTGCTTTAAGTACGGCATTCCTGCAAACCTTTCTTATATTACCCTAGAGGCTATGCATTACTTCTGTATGTAGGTGTATGTATGTGATCCTGTCTGTTGTGACTCTTGGTGAAATGAGGAGTTATTGAGGACACAGCTGAGAATGTGAGTATAGAAGAGGAAATGTAATTTTCATTGGCATTTACTGTATGCTGTTAAATTAGAAGGGGAAAAAACACTGGGACTGAAACGGTGAAATATATATGCAGTGTTATGATGACTTTATTGAATGTAAATAAATAGACACAACTTGGATGACAGACTGAAAGCTTTGTGTTTTTATTGTTCACATTAAAAGTATCAATATTAAACTTTTTCAATAATATGCAAGTTTATTGGAAGTTATTTTTTAAAAGCATTTAATGGTGATAGCATGATTATTAAATTAAACAAGTCACATTTTGTAAAATGGGATCTTTTCATTGTCTTGTATTCACACTGTCAGTGTTGCGGTCCACCAGGCAAGGCAGTGGGATTGTGCATGTGAGGTAATGGCAGAAAGAAAGTGAAACATTGTTTGGAGTTACTTAACTCCAATAAGCAATAATGAAGCAAAATGTGATACGTGTCAGAAGACCAAACCTGGTAAAATACATGGAAGTCAGTCATATTGCCAAACATGAGGAGTTACAATAGAGGCAAACCGAAGAGAGCGCAGACACTCAGGCTAAAAAAAACTGGCATGGTCGCCAAAGGGCTGTAGTCTACTCTTAAAGAATCTTTTCAGAAAGGTAAGCAGTACCCAGGTAATGTTAGTTGATGAATGGACATACTCAAGACACATTTTCATACTTTCTATATTTATGTCCATTTTGAAAGAAAAATTATTACTCAATATTAACTTTGAGGTAATAACACTCGGGATGTAAAAACAGTGCTAAAAGTGGTAGTCCCCATCGTTACTCAGGCAATGGTATAGTCGCATCTTCTCCTGTCACCTGTAGGCATGCCTAGTAATAATGGCGTCTCATGAAATAAGTTTTTCAGCAGTAAGTGTTGCACGCTCTTGACAGTGATATTAGCAGTGATGATAAGCAGCCTCTCATCAGCAGTGATGATGAAGTGAATTTGCCCTCAGTCAGTGAAATTGAAATGGACAGTGAAACCGAAAGTGAATCTGATGAGCCTGAAAGTGACACTCGCACAGTATTTGCATAATATACTGTACTTTTTACATTTCTGACTGCATACGTTTAGTGTTTTGCATATCTCTCTATTATAAAAGAAAATCATGAGATGAGACAAGACTATTTCCAAGAGATTTTTTCAAGTCCCGCGAGACCAGACTTTTGCCATGAGATTTTTTCAAGTCACACCATCCTCTCAACCATATTTAACTATGCACATGGTCCTCTCACTTCTCATTCATGTGAATACTTTTGACAGACACAGTTCCTGCTCTCTCAGCTCTTACAAATTTTTATGTTTTCCTCACTTTAAGATCCCAAACAAAGAAGACTTATGTCCAAATATTATTGGAGAATTTCATCCCGAAGGGTTATCAACTGAAGAAATGAGTACACGGGCATTCCTAGCACTGAGATATGATGAAGTCAAATGAATTAACTAAAAAATTATTGATCAGTTACACGGCAAATTGGTTAAATGCATACCAATAGACTATGCTAAAACGATGGTGATCGCGTGGAAGATGAAAACCTCAACTTGCAATATCCTGAAGAAAATTTACAACCATTAACACTGTCCGGTCTTCCACTGCATGAATTATTGTTGAAAGAAGGATGTATCCAAGAAAGGTAATGTAGTACATCTTCTGTAGATAACATTAGACACTAAAGAAGATCTTGATATGTCATATCTTGATATACAGTTTTCCATAAGAATAACTTTTGTGAGGAAAATTAACAAATCACAGAGACAAACATTCAAACAAGTCGGTTTATTTATTAGAGAGAAGGAAACAAAATTCACTCACCGGCAGTTATACATTGTGTGTCATGATGTAAGTCCAAACATGGAATCAAAATTCAATGCGATATTGATGAAATTTTATTAAAAAAATTGTTTTACAGTTTTACAGTAAATGTATTTAAACAAGTTTAAAAAGTATTTGCATGTTAATTTCAAAGCCAAACAGAACAAAATCAGATAACACAACGAATATCTCTAACGCCACATGAAACATAATTTATTTTCAAAGTATTACATTTTACTATCTTTTAATATGGTTAATTATTCGCTGTAATTTAAAATCGTTAGTTCTATTATGCATATGTAAAAATTCTCATGAAAATAACAATCTGTTTAAATTGTACATCCGCATCCCTATACACGAGCGGTAGAAACACAAAGTAGCTAACGTGTAGTGCCGGCCCAGGGATTGGTGAGCAAAGTGAGCAGGGGGCAAAGCCCCATAGTTTTAAATAAAAAATGTAAATGCAACGATTTTAACTTGTTTTTTTTTGAGAAAAAAATGTAACACTAACGCTTGTTGTTGTTGTTCCAGAGATCGCTTGCTAGAACTGAAAATGTTTAATCAATTTCTGCTAAGAAATAAGCAAAGAAGTCTGACCTTTGGCACTATATGCAATAGTCTACTAATTACTAAGTCTTTTTTATAGAAGATTAACCATTCTTACAAGACGACATTCTGGCTGCATCAGTATTGGTATCGGTATCAGCGATACTGGTCTCAGGATAATCTGGTATCGGATCGAAAAGAAAATAAGCAACAGTATCGCTCATCACAACTGTATTCCACAGCCAACAGACTTCAGAGCCAAAGACCTAGATGTACATCGTCATTAAAGGTCGGCGGATTTCACTTCCAGACTTATCTGTTTATCATAGCTCATCCTCTGGTGGTGGCGAAGCTTGCATATACTTCAGGATTTACCATTTTTGTTGCAGTGGCTCAATTGTGGGGCCCATTAAAGATAGATGATTGTATCTTCCACACCAGTCTTTGTCCGACAGGCAAACTGCAGTGGGTTCAGGTGGTCTACATGCGAAAACAGCTCATCCATCTTATCTGAGAGTGATTGAACATTTCCCATTACAACAGATGGTAGACCAGTTCTAAAACCTTTTCGCCTTGCTTTAACTCTCGCACCGGCACGTCACCCTCTCCATCTGTAGTCAGACTGCTCCTGTGGTAAAGTAGAACTGAGCTGCTTAGGCATTGGGGATCGCAGGGCAAGTAGTTGATTATGGGAGTGTTTAATAGACCCCGCTTTAACTTTCTCAATGTCTCTTACTGTTTTAGGTGTTACAGACATAAGGCAACCTTTGGGTCCACTTCACGACTCCATCCAAGTTTGCATCCGGTTTAAAGTGCAGTCAAGACAAGCCAGTGCCAGGGTTTGCATGCATTGCAGTTTGTCGATAAATTTAAGATCCATTTAAAATAACATTTATCCGATTTCTAGTGGCTACTATCAGCGACATGCCAGATCAATTCTACTCTTAAATAAGACTATTAACTAGTAATCAATTTCAAAAACAAAAAGAAAAACTGAGAAATGTGAGGCTTCTGTAAACGTCTGCTGCTCAGTTTGATCTCAAAATGGATAACAAGACAGTTCATCCCATCAGGCGCAGTGTCAAGTAAAGAGCATACTCTAAACAGAACACTCCAAAACGTACTGTACATACATACACAAAAGCGCAGATTAGGTTTGGAAATATCTGTTAACTAAAAAATGTTTTAAAAGGCAAGTGACAGACACACCCAGAGAAACACTTGTGAGTACATATTAAGTATGAGAACAAAGCACTGAATTACTGAACACCCCGTCTAAGGCTATAGGTATTTTAATATGTTATACACAAGCAGGATTGTCTTTTAAATTAGTTAGTAACCTTTGTAAATAACAGGTAGAAAATGATATGTGGGGTGGCATGGTGGTGCAGTGATAGCACTGCTGCCTCACAGTTTGGTGACCCGGGTTCGAATCCCGGGTCCTCCCTGCATGGAGTTTGCATGTTCTCCCTGTGTCTGGGTGGGTTTCCTCCCAAAGACATGCAGGTTCGGTGCATTGCCAATCCTAAATTGTCCCTAGTGGGTGTTTGTGTGTGCCCTGTGTTGGGTTGGCACCCTGCCTGGGGTTTGTTTCCTGTGTTGGCTGGGATTGGCTCCAGCAGACTCCTGTGACCATGTAGTTAGGATATAGCAGGTTGGATAATAGATGGATGGATGAAATATGTGTACTAATGCAGCATGTGTTTTCATAGAATGAACTCTTAAATAATAAACTCTTTCTGTCTGACTACTTGTGTGTTTATATTCATGGCAATAACTGAGAAACCAATACAAGATTGTAACCTGAAGATAGTGGTGCAAAAATTGAAAATAACATGTTGAAAGCATTTAACCAAACTACATTGTATGAAGGCAATAACTGTTTTAGTGGTCAGCTATTCTTCCAAATATTTTGTTTTTTAGAAATGTGTTTTATTATCCAACATTGAAGTGTTAGCTGCAAAAAGCATGTTAGTATTTGTCTATTTAAACAAATAAAACATAAATAAGTTTCATGGTGGAACAGTGGCCTCATAGCCGTCATGGTCACTGTTTGTGTGCAGTTAACATGTGTGCATGGATTCTTCTTGCAGATTCTCTTTCTCATAAATGAGTGTTTCAAGTTGATAGAAAACTTTAAATGGCCTGTTTGAGTGATTGTGGCTGCAGTTGAGTGTGTCCATTGATGGACTGTGCAGCCCCCCAGAGCTGATTCCTGTCTTGGATTGAATTCTGCCAGACTCTGACCTCCCATTGACCATACAATTGAAATGTGCAGATGAATCGAAATGTACAGTAATATTGTTAAACTAAGTTTGCACTTTAATTATTAAAATACCTGTAGGCAAACAATACTCTGAGCCAAAAAGCATTGTAAAATATTTGAATTACCTCATTTGCTTATTTGATATTGTTTAGCTCTTAGAAAATAGCATTTTCTTAATTTTCCAGCCACATAAAATTCATATCTTTGTATTTTTTTGAAATTCTGTTTCACAGTGTAGAATTAGGTTAAGAATGTGGTGCATCTCTAAAGCAATAAAGACACGATTATATATTGTGATAAAGAATACCAAAAGACATGATAAAGGTTTGGGGCATGTATCCTGGCTGCTAAAGTTGAAATTGTTGAACAGATATATTCACAAGACTGAGTGCAAACCAGAACTGATCAAGACAAGAAAGATGGTGGCTTTAAAGGCCCTTTCAGGAAGTGACGTCATGTTTAGGACTGGAACCGGAAGTGATGACCGCGGGGACCGAAAGTGACATCATCTTTGGGATCAGACATGATGTCATCAGGATCGGAGGTGATGTCATGGAGATTTCCCGGGAATGGTCTGCAAGTAACTGAGAAAGGCAGTCAGCTTACTCGACCACCCCAGGTCAGTGGTGGTATTACAATTACTCAGGCCCTTTAGCTGTCTCCTAATTGCACGTGTGTGACAATATTGTAAATTGAGAAGTATCCGAATAGAACAAGTAGCAGTCAAATTCAAATTACTTGCTTTACATTTGCATGAAATTACTATAAGAAGGTACCTCCAAAATGTCCTCAGATATCACTATGAACAATTGGATTTAAATTACATTTCTATAATACTCTGTTATTCACTACTGAAACAGAAGAAAAATATCTAAAGCATGTTCAGATCAGGGTAACATGGTGGCATTCTCATTTGTTAGCACTTCTGCCTCACAGAGCAAGCATCCTGAGTTCTGAATACCGAGTGTGTAATTCATGTGAAGTTTACACTTTCTCTTCAGGTAGTTCATTTTTCCTCCCACATCTTTGTTTTCCTTGACAATTCCAAATTGACACTTAGTGAGTGTGAATATAAGTATCTGTGGGAGTGAGTCCTATGACAGACTGGCATCTTGTCCAGGGTTGTTTCCCACGTCTGGTTCCCTATGACCCATCACTGGGGTTTGAGAATGTTATTTACCACTTTGACCAAGGAAATTGTATGAGACATTTTTTTATCTGTATATCACCCCATGCCACTTAATTCTTACAAACATTTCACTGTAAGAGAAAGATTTAACATCATTTTATGCAAATCGTTGAGGTGGTCTCAAGTTCTAATTTTTCATCCAGGTTGGAACACCTGCCTGAATAACTTATTGTCTCTTTAGAAAGGGACCAAACATAAAAAGACATTGCATTGGTGTTTGGAACAAACTGTTTAATTCTTTAAAGATAAATGGTATATTCCATTCTGTTTTAATTACTTCAGTCTTTCAAAAGTACTTTTGACAGGTGTATCAATTTAGAAAATGTTTAGTTTTATTATAGTAAGAATAAGGATATCTTCCAAGGGAGAGGGAGAGAGGATGGATACTGTAGACCTGTCAGCCTGTGTTGATTTTCTTTCAAATCATGCAAAAATATGCAAAATGCCACATTCTTCTAAACCATTTTCTACTCATCCTGTGGAGCAGCACAAAATGACTGCATGGCACAAAGGCTGCATGTTGCAGAAATGTGCCAATCACTCCATAGTCACACCTGGTGTTAATTAATGAAAGTGAGAGAAAGTTGTGATTGTTGAATTTATAAACGTCATTCAGCTAATTGTGACAACTATTATAAGCAGTCATAAAACCATCTTATCACACTCAAAGCTGCCTATTACTCTTGTCATGTCAGTTTCCGTCATGCTGCACACATAAGGGAGTTGCAATAAATACCCCTTAGTATTGATTGTGAAGATTCTTGTTTAGTAATTTGCATTTTTCATTGAAGTAGGTAGTAAATTTATCCACATAACTTATTTCCCTCCATGTACTTTGTGAATGTGTACATATGCAGACAACATTAAAATAAAATAATGTGTTTAAATACATTTATGAGTTACTGGAAACATATGGTATGTACTTTATTTTATTTTCATAAATTTCAGATAAGGGCTTAACTGTGATATGCTTGACTGAATAAAGTGTTTAAATTAAGGAGATTTCTTTACTTAAAATATTGCATATACTCTACATAAGATCAAAATATTCATATACAAGTAAATGCACTTAGGGTTCCCTTCAGCAGCATCTGTCACTCTGACTCGAAAGTGTCAGACTGCATTTTGGCTTTACTTTAAGTTTTTTTTTTAATATCCAATAAATATTTCTTGAAAGACTCTAAAAAAAGATTTTGAGTTTTTTTTCTTTAATAATATTCTTTCTCTGTCTTTACAGTTTGTATATGGGATTTTTGAGAAACAAGGTGGAACAAACAGAAAAAAAACTGGATTGATATTTTAACAATTATATATTGCAATGGGGTTTTCCTTACTGGCAAATAGCTGTAGAATTTAGAGTGGACAGAGGGGAGACAAATGATGAGTGATGGGCTCAAATGGAGCCTTTATCTTTAAAAGGTTTAATACTGGGGCACCTTGGGAAGCTGTCCTGGCTCCCTTCCTGTTTAACCTCTACACAACAGTCTTGCAGTACAATACCAGTGATTGCCATCTACAGAAATTTTCAGATGACTCCTCCAGCATAGGTTGCATTAATAATAGTGATGAGTCAGAGTACAGGAAAGTCATGGAGGACTTTGTCTTGTGATGCAGTGGCAACAACCTGCAACTCAACTTCAGAAACATAAATGAGTTGGTGGTGGACTTTTAGCCTGATACGGAACCCCTGAAACCGGTTATTATTCAGGGAAAGGACGTGGAAATGGTGCAGAGTTACAACTACCTGTTCACTGTATAAGAAGGGCAAGGTCAGACTGAACTTGTTAAGGAGACTCAGGTCTTTTGATGTGTACAGCAAGCTACTGGAAATGCTCCATATTAGCCAGTGTGGTGTTCTATCCTGCAGTCTCTTGGGGAAGCAACCTGAGCACTAAAGAAGAACAATTCCTAAACAAACTTATCAGAAAACCTGCTCCATCACAGGACAAACGCTGGACACAATGGAAGCTATTGTGGAGAAGAGGATGGTGGCAAAATTGAATGCCATCATGAAAAATCTCATCCATCCCTTCCATTAGGCTCTGTCTTGGAGCACCTTTAGCCTCAGGCTCATTCCACTATGATGTTGTAAGAAGCACAACTGGGGATCTTTTCTTCCTGCTGCTATCAGGAAATTCAATGCTTCCTCTGCACAATTTTATATTACATGGCAGCTCTATCCTTAGCATCCTTCTCCCAATATCCCCAGCATCTCTCCTCTGCACATGTCCAAACCAACTCAATCTTGCCTCTCTGGCTTTGTCTCCAAACTGTCCAACCTGAGCTGATCCTCTAATGTACTCATTTCTAATTCTGTCCATCCTCGTTACACCCGATGCAAATCTTAACATCTTTAACTCTGCCACCTCCTGCTCTGTCTCACCATCTCCAACCCATATACCATAGCTGGTCTCACTCCTATCCTGTAGACCTTCCCTTTCGCTCTTACTGATACCTATCTGTCACAAATCACTCCTGACACTCTTCTCCCATTCCACCCTGCCTGCCCTCTCTTTTTCACATCTCTTCCACAATCCCCATTACTCTGTATTGTTAATCCCAAGTATTTAAACTCATCCACCTTTGGCAACTCTACTCCCTGCATCCTCACTATTCTTCTGAACTCCCTCTCATTTTTTACACATGTATTCTGCCTTGGTCCTACCTACCTTCATTCCTCTCCTCTCTACAGCATATTGCCACCTCTCCAGGATCTCCTCAACCTACTCCCTACTCTTGTTACAAATCACAATCTAATCCACAAACATCATAGTCCAAGGGGACTCCTGTCTAATCTTGACTGTCAACCTGTCCATCACAATTGCAAATAGAAAGGGCTGAGAGCTGATCCCTAATGTAATCCCACCTTGAATGCATCCATCACTCCTACTACAGACCTCACCATTGTCATACTTGTCTTGTACACATCTTGCACCACTCTTACATACTTCTCTGCAAATCCTGACTTCCTCATAAAATACCTCAACTCCTCTCTAGGCACCGTGTCATATGCTTTCTCCAACTCCACAAAGACAATGCAATTCTTTCTGGCCTTCTCTATACTTCTCTATCATCACCCTCAGAGCAAACATTGCACCTGTGGTGCTCTTTCCTGGCATGAAGTCATACTACTGCTCACTAATCATCACCTCCCTTCATAACCTAGGTTCCATTACATTTTCCTATATAACTTCATGCTGTGACTGATGAATTTTATCCCTCTCTAGTTAGTACAGCTCTGCACGTCACCCTTAATCTTAAAAATTTGGTACCAGTACACATATTTTCCAATCCTCAGGCATTCTCTCACTTTCCAAGATTGTAATCAGCAATCTGGTTATAAACTGCACTCCCATCTCTCCTAAACACCTCCATGCTTCCACAGCTATGTCATCTAGATCAACAGCCTTCCCATTATTCATCCTCTTACTTCCTCCTTGCTAATCTGTTGCATTTCCTGGTCCACTCTCTCCACATCATCCAACTTTCTGTCTCCCTCATTCTCTTCCTTCATTAACCTCTCAAAATACTCTTTCCATCTATTCAACACACTCTCCTTGATTGTGAGTGTGTTTCCATCATTGTCCTTTATCACACTAACCTGCTGCTGATCTTTCTCAGTTTGGTCCCTGCACCTAGCCATTCGGTACAGGTCCTTTACTCCCATCTTAGTGTCCAACCTCTTATGCTACTCATCATACTCCTTATCTTTAGCCTTTATCATTTTTCTCTTCACCTTATGCCTCATCTCCTTGTACTCCTGTCTCCTTTCTTCATCTCTCTGATTATCCCACTTCTTCTTTGCTAACCTCTTCCTCTGTATACTCTCCTGTACTTTCCCATTTCACCACAAAGTTTCCTTGTCCTCCTTCCTTCCAGATGTTATAAAAAGCACCCTTCTAGCTATCTCCCTTACCACTTCTGCAGTGGTTGCCCAGCCATCTGGTAACTCTTCACTGCCACCCAGTGCTTGTCTTACCTACCCCCTGAACTCCACCTTACAATCTTCCTTATTCAAATTCCACCATTTGATCCTTGGCTCTGTCCTTGCTCTCCTTCTCTTCTTGATCTCCAACATCATCCTACAGACCACCATCCTATGCTGTCTAACTACGGTTTCCCCTGCTTCAAATTTGCAGTCTCCAATCTCTTTCAGACTGACTCTCCTGCATAGGATAAAATCCACCTGTGTGCATCTTCCTCCACTCTTGTATGTCTCCCTGTATTCCTCCATACACATTTACCACAGCCATGTCCATCTTTATTGTAAAGATCAACTATCATCAACCATCACCTCCTCAACCCCTCTATTCCATTCACCAACATGTCCATTGAAATCTACTCCAATCACCACTCTCTGTCCCTTGGATGCACTCTCCACCACTTTCTACAACTCACTCCAGAAATCTTCTTTCTCATCTATCATAAACCCTACTTGGTGTATGCACTAACAACATTCATCATCACTCCTTAAATTTCCAGTTTCATAATCATTACTCTGACATCCTTTTCACCTCTTGTTCCTTCAGGATAACCCTACCCGACTTCTCCTCCCATCCACACCATGGTAGAATAGTTTGAATCTTCCTCTGATACATCTGGCCTTACTCCCCTTCAGTTTGGTTGCTGGCACCCACAATGTATCAACCTTCCTTGACTCCATCATATCAGCTAACTCTGTCCCTTTACCACTCATACGGCCAACATGGCTCTGAGGCTAAGGATCTGTGCTGCTATCCAGAAGGTTTCCAGTTCGAATCCCTGTCCCTGCCAAAAGAGATCCTACTCTGCCTTGAGCAAGACCCTCAACCTGTAATTGCTCCAGGAGTACTGTACAATGGCTGACCCTGCACTCTGACACAAAGGGGTATGTGAAAACTAACAAATTCCTGATACAAGAAATTGTATAAGTCGAAATTAAGAACAAACATTCAAACTTCCTCCTCTTCTTCTGCCTCAGGACATGCCTTCCCCCCTTCTTTTCCTTTTGAAAAAATTGTTAACCTGGGCCTCAAATGATCCGGTATGAAAATCTGTATTGTTTTCAGCATATAGATTGTGCAAAATTTACACCATATGCCCTTCCTGATGTAACCCTCCCCATTTACCTGGGCTTGGGACCGGCTTGACGAACACACTAGTTTGTGGATCCTGGACTTCCTAAGTAGTGCATATAGTAAACAGGGATACCAAACCCTGTAACATCTACTGTTTTCCAAGTAATTATCCAATATGCTTTGTATTATCGTGATATTTCCTGGTACTTACCCTTTAACTTCTTCCTTCGGGATAAGTGTACTTACCAGGTTCGTTACCTGGTTTGTTTACTGTCACACCTTAAGCTTAACACATACATACATACATAGAAATATGCATGTACACAGAACCTAACCATATGAAAGTACCATATGAAAGACGTATACACATGCACATTATGCCCTAGCACTTTAACCCACACAAGTATGAATAACACATGAACAGTCTGCTTTCCCTAGTACACCATGAAACTTACTTATCATAGGCACAAACATCATGAGTTGTCTTAGATATATAGTGCATTCGGAAAGTATTCACAGAGCATCACTTTTTCCACATTTTGTTATGTTACAGCCTTATTCCAAAATGATTTAAATCATTTTTTTTCTCAGAATTCTACACACTACACCCCATAATGACAACGTGAAAAATGTTTACTTGAGATTTTTGCAAATTTATTAAAAATAAAAAATTGAGAAAGCACATGTACATAAGTATTCACAGCCTTTGCCATGAAGCTCAGAAGTGAGGTCAGGTGCATCCTGTTTCCCCTGATCATCCTTGAGATTTTTCTGCAGCTTAATTGGAGTCCACCTGTGGTAAATTCAGTTGATTGGACATGATTTGGAAAGGCACACACCTGTCTATAGAAGGTCCCACAGTTGACAGTTCATGTCAGAGCACAAACCAAGCATGAAGTCAAAGGAATTGTCTATAGACCTCTGAGACAGGATTGTCTCGAGGCACAAATCTGGGGAAGATTACAGAAAAATTTCTGCTGCTTTGAAGGTCCCAATGAGCACAGTGGCTTTCATCTTCCATAAGTGGAAGAAGTTTGAAACCACCAGGACTCTTCCTAGAGCTGGCCAGTCATCTAAACTGAGCAATCGGGGGAGAAGGCCCTTAGTCAGGGAGGTGACCAAGAACCCGATGGTCACCCTGTCAGAGCTCCAGAGATCCTCTGTGGAGAGAGGAGAACCTTCTAGAGGGACAACCATCTCTGCAGCAATCCACCAATCAGGCCTGTATGGTAGAGTGGCCAGACAGAAGCCACTCCTTAGTAAAAGGCACATGGCAGCCCACCTGGAGTTTGCCAAAAGGCACCTGAAGGACTCCCAGACCATGAGAAACAAAATTCTCCGGTCTGATGAGACAAAGATTGAACTCTTTGGTGTGAATGCCAGGCGTCACGTTTGGAGGAAACCAGGCACCGCTCATCACCAGGCCAATACCATCCCTACAGTGAAGCATGGTGGTGGCAGCATCTTGCTGTGGGGATGTTTTTCAGCGGCAGGAACTGGGAGACTAGTCAGGATAAAGGGAAAGATGACTGCAGCAATGTACAGAGACATCCTGGATGAAAATCTGCTCCACAGTGCTCTTGACCTCAGACTGGGACGACGGTTCATCTTTCAGCAGGACAGCGACCCTAAGCACACAGCCAAGATATCAAAGGAGTGGCTTCAGGACAACTCTGTGAATGTCCTTGAGTGGCCCAGCCAGAGCCCAGACTTGAATCCGATTGAAAGTTTAAAGGCTTACAAAAAGTTAAAGATGTCAAAAATGAATGTCCCAGGGCGATATTGATCTAGCAAGCAAGGTTGTTCATGAGATGCTTTAGCTGATGATCAGATGAAAACGGTCGCACTTTCCTGATGTCGGTCTGTCTTTTCCTCTTGATGTCGCTCTCACCCTCTTCTGATGTCACTGCTCCATTGTCTTCTGATGTCACTCTCAGGGTCACTCTCAGATGAGGCATATTTATTATAAAATTCCACAGGAGTTTCGCAAGACATGATTATTACATACACCTGATCGGCTAGATGTCAATATGACGGATGACTTTGCTCAGATTTTTTAATCTGTTTGAGTATGTCCATTTCCCAAACAGTTTTTGATATTTTAAGAAACCTTCCCTTCCTAAGCTGTAAACTGGTTTTGCAATTTTTAGTCCCACGGCATCTCCTTCTGTTTGCAGGTTGTAAAGTAATCAGATACGGTTTGAAACATCAGCATGTCTTCCTTTCCCCAGCTGCCAACCAATTTAGTCCCGGTGCAACAGATGTTACTGTGCTTTGATTACTAGTACAATTCAGGAAAACAGGATGCTTTCATGTTAAAACTGTCTTGTATTTAAATTCATCTTGAGCAAAATATAATAGAAATATAGACACAAATTTGCAGATTTTGCACACCACAACAGGTTACAGCAACAAAATAAATTTAACAAGTATGGAACACTTTCAATTACCAAGCACGAACCAGTGAACTCATAGTTTCTTAAACTATGGCTTGTGGGGGTCATGACTCACTATTGTATTCAAAGGGAAAGGGTCACATACGGTTAGTGAACTGCTTTGTGATGGGTTACCACAGCCAGTTCAAGCAATTGACATTGCTCTGCTATGACTGTCTACAGAGATTGTCTTGGGTCGTGAGAAAGAAAATTAAGAAACACTGATTTACCTAAATAGTAATCCTTTTTCTTTTTTCTTTTTATTAGAGTCTCTCAAGGAGTCTGTTGAAGTGTCACAGATTAAGTCTGATTGGTGGGTGAATAATCTGCCCAGAATGGATCAGGGTTTCCCCACCTGCTGTGTCAGGACCTGCCATAGGCATAGCAGTCTGAACAGATGCCTCTGAACATGGTGATTGATCATGTGAAGCTTGCCCACTCCCAGTGAATGTACTTGTGTGGCTTTGCTCCAGTGGTATGTCACATTTGACCTCATAGACTGCTCCGTAGCCCTCAGATCCACACGATTCAACTTGGACAAAGTGCCATCTACCTGCACCAGATGAGAGTGTAGTGTAGGAGCTGTATTTCCAGATTCCAGTGCAATCTCCTGGAAAGGGTTTCATTTGAATCAGCTAGCCAAAATTGAGTTAAGGCAGTTCATTGGCAGCATCATCTCTTGAAGAGGGCTATGTGCAGTGGGGAAAACAAGAGACATAGCAACAGCACCCCTCTTGCCTGGTGATGGTATTACATTCGGGTGGATCCCAAGTGTACATGCCTGACATGACACTTCCCTCAGGGTATCTTGGTTGGATGGACAGGGTCGAGAGGTTTCTGTTGTGAACTTGGAGTCCCAAAAAGTTCCAAAAGCACTTGCAAAAAATTCCAAATCAAGGGGCATATCACTCTGAAACTCCAGCTAGTAATAAGAGCAAGCACCAAATCTTCTTAAAATGAAAAATTTATTTTCAGAAAATGCTCCTCAATAACAATAAAGTTCATACGGAGCACAAGAAGCAAAGTAATTGACCAAAAACACCAAACCAATGCAAACACAGTCCCAATTAAGTAATCTTGAAACAAAGTCCAACACAGATTACAAAGGTCAAAATTTCAGAAATATACTGTACCAAGGCAAAAGAACAGCAAAAGTGCAATTAAGTCAGACTCTAGAGCAGTGAACCATGCGGAACTGTGGAAGATCCTCTGGTTTTATAGGGCAGAGTGCAGGTAATGGTGGTGATTGGCAGTTGGTCCCACCTCTTAGGGAACCACCCACAAAACACATGGAATACAACAAGGCGGCTTATATACATAAACAAAAAGAGTGATACATATAAATAGCATAAATCAAAAATGAACAAAAGAGACATAAAATATAAATTTGAACCCCAGCCAGAAGAGGAACTTTGGCTGAGACATTACATTGTGGACCCGGGAGAGGGCATGTGCATTAATATGGAGGACCACCTTCTGTTGACGGACCATAAACTTATAGGGCTGGAGCTCCAGGAACTACTGATTTGATTCTATATGCAGTGCCAGCCACTTCAGGGGAACTTGATCCATCACTAGTATGATCTCCCTCCCCAATTGGTAATACCTAAGCTGGGTGGTGGCAGACTTAATGGTGGGGGTTTCATGCTTTGTAGCCACATACCTTGTCTCCATGTCCAGCAGAGTTACATGATGGGGGAAACGACTCCATCAACGATCTGATTTAAAATAGCATGGGAGTCTGATGTCAGATGTGTCGGTTTGAAGAATAAAAGTTATTGCAAAATAAAGTGAGAGTACAGGAATTGAGGACAGGGTCTTCTTTAGGTCACTGAAAGCTCCATTCCCTCAAACCACACCTTTGTTTTAGGATCTTTCTTTTGAGTTAACTCAGTCAAAAGTGTAAAAAGTGATGGTAATATCCTGCGAGACCCAGTAAGGACTTGAACCTGCCTTTTGGCTTGCAGTTCAGCCCAGTTTTAAATGGCCGCAACGTTTGAGCACTGAGACTTTATCTGTGCTTGCCCCACCACATATTCCAGGAAATTGAAGCTGAAATAACATTTCTTCAGATTAATTTTTAGATTTGGCATGGTATGAAAGACAGCTAAAACATGGTGAAAACCATGCGAAAACCAATTGGTGGAGTAGATGTAGGCATTACTATAGGTATTATGGGGCTGTAGCAGCTTGCCCACCAGATGCTGGTAGGTCACCGAGGCCCTATGTATCCTAAAGGGCAGGAGACAATACTGCCAGTGCTCTTTAGGGTTGCTAAATTTGATTTTCTCCTTTACCAAGATCATTAAATGGATTTGCCAATACCCCTTTGTCATGCTGAGGGTGGAGAGATATTGTCTAAGCACTCGAGAAGGTCATTGACCCTTGGCATGGGGTAGCTGTCGAAATGGGAGACCTGGTTAAGCTGGCAGAAATCATTGCAAATGCACCATCTCCCATCCAGCTTGGGCAAAAGAATGATAGGGCAGTATCAGGAGCTATGACTTTCTTCAATAACCCCCAATCCCAGCATCCTTTTGATATTGAGTTCTGTTTCAGCCCTCTTTCTCTCAGGGAGGTGGTAGTAGTGTTTCCTCACCACTACTCTGGATTCTGTAATGATATTGTGCGACTCTACATTGGTCAGCCTGAGGTTTGAATTGACCATTTCTCCTACAGCAGTGATGGCTAAACTCAAGTACCACTACTGAGGGGGGACTCGGGGTCACTTGGAAGTCAAGCTCCCTGGTGCTTGCAAAGAGTGCCATGCTAGGGGCAGCTTTGGCCTCCTCCTTGCCTTGCACTTCTTCAACTGGTTTCAAGAGGCTTATGTGGTAAATTCTTTCCTGTGGGCACTGGTTGACCTAGATCACAAGGTAGTCTGCAAGTCTCCTTCTTTCCTTGACCTCAAAGAGACCCTGCCAATGGGCGAGGAGTTAGAAGTAAGATGTGGGGACTAATACGATAATCCAGTCCCCCAGACAGAAAACTCAGAGAGCGGTACCATGATTATACAGGCAATTCTGCGAATGCTGGGCTTCTTCTAAATATTCCCTAACCAAAAGCCAGGCTTTAGCAAACCTGTCCCTAAAGGATAGTGACATAATCCAGAACATTCACCAAAGGTGCTTGTTCCTATTCCCAGCTCTCCGTCATGAGGTCCAGTAGAAGGCAAGGGTGTCACTTGTACAGCAACTTAAATAGTGAAAACTCTTTGGGGGCCTGGAAAATGTCACTATAGACGAACAGGACTAAAGGGAGGAGCTGGTCCCAGTCTTATATCCTTTTGCACCACCTTCTGCAAAATTTGTTTTAGTATCTGATTGAGGTGCTTCAGAAGCTGTCTGGCAGAAGATTGAAGATATATATCTTGAGATGCATGATATGGAGGTGTTTGGCAGTTTCCCTATAGGTTTTTGACATGAACAACAAGTCTTCCATCATGACTTCCTTTGGCATGCAATTTCATGCAAAGACTGCTAAACGTTCTTGCACAATGGTTCTGGAATTAGTCACTTTCAAGTAAATGTTTTCCAGACACCAAGTGGTGTAGTCTTGCATGCCCCCTTACACACATTAAGAGTGAACCAACTACACACACGCCAGTCCACTCAAATGGGATATCAGTCACTGACAAAGGGATGATTGGTGCTCACTTCATCAAAGAATTTGATTCAGCTGGCAGTTGGGACTTACAAAAGCAGCACAGACCCTCATCCATATCAGGCCAAATAAAGCACACTTTGATGAGTCTGAAGGTTTTTTTTGTGTCTAAATGGGCTCCTTCCTCCTGAATGGCCAGGGACAAGTAGTTGGTGCCTCACCTCACCTTGGTGCTCTGTCATCCAGGATAATGGATCCTTCTCATTCTCAAAGAATGCTCAGATATGTTTGTGACCCTGTGTTCGGATTCAGCGGGCTGGAAAATGGATGGATGGATGGATGTTTATGTTAATCCTTACACACTGCTGCTGGGTGGGTTTGTTTTGTTTTGGACGTGCTCTGTTTTTTAGGTATGTCAGAGGACTGGGACTTTGTGAAGTTTGGTCCATTCTCACGTGGGGAGGCAAAATGGAGGGTGGGGGGACTGGGGGGTGGGAGCAAGCTATCTCTAATCTATCCTTTTAACCCTTATAATTATAAGTGCTGATGTAACAATAGGCTTAATGGCAATAATTCCTGGGAAAATTGAAAATTAAGATCAAAGCTATCTTATCTTAAGTTAAGACTACAAAATTACAAAAAAATTTCAGAAGCAATGTCTCCATGAATGTCAAAGGTCTCAATCACAAATTAAAGAGAAAGAAAGTATTCTCTCACCTAACAGGTCTAAACGGTAGAATAGTATTTTTACAGGAGACCCACTTATTAAGTAAGGATCAGTTTCAGCTGCACAGATACTGGACTTGCCAAATATTCCATTCCAGCTATACAAAGAAAGCTAGAGGTGTGGGAATTCTTATACATAGAACAATCTTATTTGTAGTATCAGATGTACTATTAGATCCTGAAGGGAGATATCTGATTGTCATGGGTAATTTATTTAACTGTAAAGTGATTTTGATAAATATACACTCACCTAAAGGATTATTAGTAACACCTGTTCAATTTCTCATTAATGCAATTATCTAATCAACCAATCACATGGCAGTTGCTTCAATGCATTTAGGGGTGTGGTCCTGGTCAAGACAATCTCCTGAACTCCAAACTGAATGTCAGAATGGGAAAGAAAGGTGATTTAAGCAATTTTGAGTGTGGCATGATTGTTGGTGCCAGACAGGCTGGTCTGAGTATTTCACAATCTGCTCAGTTACTGGGATTTTCACACTCAACCATTTCTAGAGTATACAAAGAATGGTGTGAAAAGGGAAAAACATCCAGTAAGCGGCAGTCCTGTGGGCGAAAATGCCTTGTTGATGCTAGAGGTCAGAGGAGAATGGGCCGACTGATTCAAGCTGATAGAAGAGCAACTTTGACTGAAATAACCACTCGTTACAACCGAGGTAAGCAGCAAAGCATTTGTGAAGCCACAACACGCACAACCTTGAGGCGGATGGGCTACAACAGCAGAAGACTCCACCGGGTACCACTCATCTCCACTACAAATAGGAAAAAGAGGCTACAATTTGCATGAGCTCACCAAAATTGGAAAGTTGAAGACTGGAAAAATGTTGCCTGGTCTGATGAGTCTCGATTTCTGTTGAGACATTCAAATGGTAGAGTCAGAATTTGGCGTAAACAGAATGAGAACATGGATCCATCATGCCTTGTTACCACTGTGCAGGCTGGTGGTGGTGGTGTAATGGTGTGGGGGATGTTTTCTTGGCACACTTTAAGCCCCTTAGTGCCAATTGGGCATTGTTTAAATGCCACGGGCTACCTGAGCATTGTTTCTGACCATGTCCATCCCTTCTTGACCACCATGTACCCATCCTCTGATGGCTACTTCCAGCAGGATAATGCACCATGTCACAAAGCTCGAATCATTTCAAATTGGTTTCTTGAACATGACAATGAGTTCACTGTACTAAAATGGCCCCCACAGTCACCAGATCTCAACCCAATGGAGCATCTTTGGGATGTGGTGGAACGGGAGCTTCGTGCCCTGGATGTGCATCCTACAAATCTCCATCAACTGCAAGATGCTATCCTATTAATATGGGCCAACATTTCTAAAGAATGCTTTCAGCACCTTGTTGAATCAATGCCACGTAGAATTAAGGCAGTTCTGGAGGCGAAAGGGGGTCAAACACCGTATTAGTATGGTGTTCCTAATAATCCTTTAGGTGAGTGTATATGCACCCAATATGGATGATAATAATAATAATAAATAATACATTTTATTTATATAGCACCTTTCCCATGCTCAAGGCACTTAGAGAATATAAGAAAGAACGACAGGGTATGCAGTATATAGCATTGTACAAACCAAATAAATAAATAAAGAAGATTAATATAGTAAATTCAGAGAAAGCCTAACAGTCAACAGAATTGATGGTCTAGCACACACATACAGGTTACATGAGCATCTTGACATGGAGGTAAACTGAGAGAAGGGGAATGAAGTCAAGTAGAGCTAAACGCCTTCCTGAACAGATGAGTTTTGAGTTGTTTTTTTAAAAGAATTCATGGAGTCAGCTGACCTGATTAATTTCGGTAGGTCATTCCAGAGTCTGGGCGCTATATAGCTGAAGGCCCTGTCACCCATGGAGTGTAGATTAGTTTGGGGCACAACAAGATTGCCAGAATCAGAGGACCTTAGTGGGCGGGCAGGCACATAGTGATGGAGAAGGTCACTGATGTAGTTTGGCTCAAGGTTATTTAAGGCTTTGTACGTAAATAGTAGGATTTTATATTCAGTTCTGTAAGACACAGGGAGCCAGTGAAGACGGGGGAGGATGGGTGTGATGTGCTTGCTGCTGCTGGTTCACGTAAGGACTCTTGCAGATGAGTTTTGAATAAGCTGGAGCTGTGATATAAGGTTAGAAGGGGCACCTGCCAGCAGCGAGTTACAATAATCTATGCAGGATGTGATAAAAGCATGGACAAGTTTCTCAACATTAGAAAAGGAGAGTAATTAGTGAATATGGGATATGTTACAGAGGTAAAAGTAAGAAAGTTTCTTTATGTGGGCAGAGTAAGAAAGGGAGGAATCAAAAATGACACCAAGATTCTTTGCAGTAGAGGCAGGTCTGATGAGATCACCTCCAAGATGGATTGGGAAGGAGCTCATTTTATTAAGTTGCATTTTAGTCCCAATTTGCAGAAGGTCAGTTTTCTTGCAATTTAATTTTAAAGAGTTCTGCTCCATCCAGGTTTTAATTTCACTAAGGCAGGTTGTGAGCTGAGAAAGCTTTGATGAAGTTCCACTTTTAACATTGAAGTAGAGTTGAGTATCATCTGCATAAAAATGATAGCCCAGTCCATAGCTACGAATAATATGGCCAAGGGGAAGCATATAAATACAGAAGAGAAGAGGGCCGAGGACAGAGCCCTGAGGAACTCCTTGTGTGACTGGCACTGAGCTGGATCTGCTGTTGCCAAAACTAAGAAACTCTTGCCTATCAGTCAGATAGGACTTGAACCACTGGAGGGCAGTGACAGAGATACCCAGCATGTTCTCCATTCTGGACAGTAGAATGTCATGTCTGACCGGAGTGTCAAATGCTGCACTGAGGTCTAACAGAATTAATATGCTGGTTTGTCCAGAGTCTGCTGCCATAAGCAAATCATTGGCTACCCGTTGCAGAACAAGCTGTACTCTGAAACCAGACTGAAATGGTTCCATCAAGTTATTAGTGGTTAAGTAATTGGTGAGCTGGGAGGCTACAACACGCTCAAGAGCTTTTGACAGGAAAGGTAAGTGGAAATAGGCGGAAATTGTTAAGATTGTCAGCATCAAGACCAGACTTTTTTAACATTGGGGTTACAGAAGTGATTTTAAAAGTGAGAGGCACAAAGCCAGTGTCAAGGGATGAGTTTATTATTGTTGTAACAGTCGGGATTATGGCATGAAGGCAGGATTTAAGTAGTGTGCTGGGGATGGGGTCCAGTACACAAGTAGTCGGCCTCATCTTACAAAGCAGGTTATTAACAAACGCAGATGTGACTGGTGAGAACTTAGAGAAGGAGCTGGATGGAGTGGGAAAACAGGGAGAGATATAAACAGATGATGTATTTATGTTAGTTGAATTATTTAGATCTTTAATTTTGTTTGGAAAAGTGGAGGAAATCCTCACAGACTTCAGTAGAAGAGGTAGTTGGGCCAGATGCAGGTTCGAGTAGTTTATTAACTACAGAAAACAAAACCCTTGGGTTATCGTGGCCACTGTCTATTATTCTGCCATAATGGGTGTTCTTGGCAGCAGCTCTCTGTAAGCTTTTTGGTGGTCAGAGAAAGCCTGGATGTGCACGGTGAGGCCAGTCTTACGTGACATTCTCTCAAGGCGTCGGCCAGCTGCTTTCATAGATCGCAATTCTGAGTTATACCAAGGAGCTGAACGTTTAAAGGAAACCTCCTTATGTTTTAAAGGAGCTGTTTTATCTAATGCTGAATGAAGGGCCGAGTTGTAGTGATCAACAAGATTATCTAGTGTTGACAGAATAGGTGCAGACAGTAAAAGATCAGAAATGGATCCAGAAAGGATAGAGGGACAGATATTTTTAAGGTTTCTGTAAGAAATTTGTCATTTACAGGTAAGAGGAGGTAAAGGCAGTGAGACAGTGAAAAATACTGCTTTATGGTCAGAAAGTCCCAAATCAGTGCTGTAAATGTTGGCAACAGATAGTCCAGAAGTGTAGATCAGATACAGTATATGACCACCAGAATGGGTGGGAAAATCAACATGTTGTGTCAAGTCAAAACAGTCCAGTAAGGATAGGAATTCATTTCTCAGTTTAGATGTAGTAATGTCAATATGGATGTTGAAATCACAGAGAAGGATAATTCTCTGAGAATAAGAGCTTAGGTGGGTTAAAAGTTCAATCAGATCAGATAAGAAGGATGCATTGTATTTTGGGGGACGATAAAGAACAATGAGTGAGACAGGACCTGTTTCCGTTATTAGATTAAGAGCCAGGCACTCAAGACAATGGACAGTCAATTGGGATTCGTTTGATGTTTAAGTCTGCTCTAATAATTACCACTAATCCACCTTCTTGTCTAGAGCTGCGAGGTTCTGTATGGAAAAGTGAAACCAGGTGGAGTCGCCTCTGTGAGCGACGTCAATTCGTTTGGTTTTTGCCAAGTCTCCGTTAAACACAGTATATCAAGTTTGGTGTCAGTGATGAGTTCTGACAGCACCAATGCTTTGCCATTAAGAGATCTCACTCAAGTTAAACAGTGCAACCTTAGTAAATGAGGCTTCTTTTTTCACAGAGCCGTGATCAGGGTTTATTTCCACACAATGTAAATTTGACACACTGACACTTCTATTTCCAGGGTCATGAGAAGGAAGGCTTATTCCTGAGCAAATGCTGCCGGTTGTCTTTTCATTTGCAGCCAGGTGGTGGTGGCGACCTGACACGCGATGAATATATTTCGGGCGCTGCAAAGTACCGGCGTCTTTAAGGATGTTCCAGTCAGACCATTTGCTCTGGACAAACTGTTTAATAAGAAGGAGTTTGTCATGAGAGTATTTTATCATGATACTGGGCAATACTTATCTGAAAAGCAGTGGAGAAGCAGCACAGCACAGCGGAACCAGTAGAGCAGGTGGGTGTGATAGCGTAGATGAGATGAGCGGCGATAGCAAAGCAGCAGAAAGCATAGTAGGAGGAGGTAGCAGGATTTGGAGGTTCCAAAACACAGCCACAAACAGTAGCACTTGGTAATTTCAGGCATGATAGCCCCAGAGCCATAAGCCAGGTTAGTATGAACATCAGATCAGTTCCCAGTCGTAGAGTACTGTAAAATGAATCGGGAGCAGATCAGCATAGTGAATATAATCACGGAGACAGATCATCCCGAGGACATAGATTGCCAGGTACAAAGAAATGTTCATAGGTCTCGTCCCGCGATCCACAGACTCAGCCATTCCCAGTCAAAGTAGAATCCATAAAATCTGTAAATATTAAGCCAAATCCATGCAATTCAAGTTGGCTGTATCCACGAACTATACATACAATAAAAGAAATAAAACAAGCGTGAGAATTAAGGTGAATTTTGCAAAAAGTGTTGTTAACAGGGAGGAGCGGCAGCAACTTGCGTGTGCCAGTGTCCCCTCACCTGCTAATGATAGGAACTTCATCCAAAACATATTTGCATCCATTCCCAATGTGAACACTCATAAAATTATAATGGCTGATGACTTAGATAGGTCTCCTTTCACAGGGGTGATGACATCTAACACTGCAAAGACAATTGCTCAGTTTATAACTGATCACAACTTATCAGACCCCTGGAGATTTCTAAACCCAAACTCAAGAACATATTCCTTCTACTCACCAGTGCATAACTGCTACTCAAGAATTGATTATTTCTTTGTAGATAACAGTTTCTTGCCTACGATTAAATCTTGTAAATACGATGCTATTGTTATCTCCGACCACGTCCCTTAATAATAATAATAATACATTTTATTTATATAGCGCCTTTCCCATGCTCAAGGCACTTACAGAATATAAGAAAGAACGGCAGGGTATACAGTATATAGCATAGTACAAAGCAAATTAATAAATAAGAAGATTAAGACAGTAAACTCAGAGAAAGCCTAACAGACAACAGAACTGATGGTCTAGCACACACATACAGGTTACATGAGCATCTTGACAGAGAGGTAAACTGAGAGAAGGGGAATGAAGTCAAATAGAGCTAAAAGCCTTCCTGAACAGATGAGTTTTAAGTTGTTTTTTAAAAGAATTCATGGAGTCAGCTGACCTGATTAATTTCGGTAGGTCATTCCAGAGTCTGGGCGCTATACAGCTGAAGGCCCTGTCACCCATGGAGTGAAGATTAGTGTGGGGCACAACAAGATTGCCAGAATCAGAGGACCTTAGTGGACGGGCAGGCACATAGTGATGGAGAAGGTCACTGATGTAGTTTGGCGAGGTTATTTAAGGCTTTGTAGGTTATTAGTAGGATTTTATATTCGATTCTGTAAGACACAGGGAGCCAGTGAAGACGGAGCAGGATGGGTGTGATGTGCTCGCTGCTGCTGGTTCGAGTAAGGACTCTTGCAGCTGAGTTTTGAATAAGCTGGAGCTGTGATATAAGATTAGAAGGGGCACCTGCCAGCAGCGAGTTACAATAATCTATGCGGGATGTGATAAAAGCATGGACAAGTTTCTCAGCATTAGAAAAGGAGAGGAAGGAGCGAACACGGATATGTTACGGAGGTGAAAGTAGAAAGTTTCTTAATGTGATTTATGTGAGTGGAGTAAGAAAGGGAGGAATCAAAAATGACACCAAGATTCTTTGCAGTAGAGGCAGGTCTGATGAGATCACCACCAAGATGGACTGGGAAGGAGCTCATTTTATTAAGCTGCATTTTAGTCCCAATTTGCAGGAGTTCAGTTTTGTTGCAGTTTAATTTCAAAGAGTTCTGCTCCATCCAGGTTTTAATTTCACTAAGGCAGGTTGTGAGCTGAGAAAGCTCTGATGAAGTTCCACTTTTAACATTGAAGTAGAGTTGAGTATCATCTGCATAAAAATGATAGCCCAGTCCATAGCTACGAATAATATGGCCAAGGGGAAGCATATAAATACAGAAGAGAAGAGGGCCAAGGACAGAGCCCTGAGGAACTCCTTGTGTGACTGGCCGAGCTGGATCTGCTGTTACCAAGACTAACAAACTCTTGCCTATCAGTCAGATAGGACTTGAACCACTGGAGGGCAGTGCCAGAGATACCCAGCATGTTCTCCATTCTAGACAGTAGAATGTCATGTCTGACAGTGTCAAATGCTGCACTGAGGTCTAACAGAATTAATATGCTGGTTTGTCCAGAGTCTGCTGCCATAAGCAGATCATTGGTTACCCGTAGCAGAGCAGTTTCACAGCTGTGCTGCACCCTGAAACCAGACTGAAAGGGTTCCATCAAATTATTAGATGATAAGTAATTGGTGAGCTGGGAAGCTACAACACGCTCAAGAGCTTTTGACAGGAAAGGTAAGTGGGAAATAGACGGAAATTGTTAAGATTGTCAGCATCAAGACCAGACTTTTTTAACATTGGGGTTACAGAAGCGATTTTAAAAGTGAGCGCACAGAGCCAGTGTCAAGGGATGAGTTTATTATTGTTGTAACAGTCGGGATTATGGCATGAAGGCAGGATTTAAGTAGTGTGCTGGGGATCGGGTCCAGTATACAAGTAGTTGGCCTCATCTTACAAAGCAGGTCATTAACAAACGCAGATGTGACTGGTGAGAACTTAGAGAAGGAGCTGGATGGAGTGGGAAAACAGGGAGAGATATAAACAGATGATGTATTTACGTTAGTTGAATTATTTAGATCTTTAATTTTGTTACGGAAAAAGTGGAGGAAATCCTCACAGACTTCAGTAGAAGAGGTAGTTGGGCCAGATGCAGGTTCGAGTAGTTTATTAACTACAGAAAACAAAACCCTTGGGTTATCGTGGCCACTTTCTATTATTCTGCCATAGTGGGTGTTCTTAGCAGCAGTTAGTGCTTCTCTGTAAGCTCTTTGGTGGTCAGAGAAAGCCTGGATGTGCACGGTGAGGCCAGTCTTACGTGACATTCTCTCAAGGCGTCGGCCAGCTGCTTTCATAGATCGCAATTCTGAGTTATACCAAGGAGCTGAACGTTTAAAGAAACCTCTTTATGTTTTAAAGGAGCTGTTTTATCTAATGCTGAATGAAGGGCTGAGTTATAGTGGTCAACGAGATTATCTAGTGTTGACGGAATAGGTGCAGACAGTAAAAGATCAGAAATGGATCCAGAAAGGATAGAGGGACAGATATTTTTAAGGTTTCTGTAAGAAATTTGTCGTTTACAGGTAAGAGGAGGTAAAGGCAGTGAGACAGTAAAAAATACTGCTTTATGGTCAGAGAGTCCCAAATCAGTGCTGTAAATATTGGCAACAGATAGTCCAGAAGTGCAGATCAGATCCAATATATGACCACCAGAGTGGGTGGGAAAATCAACATGTTGTGTCAAGTCAAAACAGTCCAGTAAGGATAGGAATTCATTTCTCAGTTTAGATGTAGTAATGTCAATATGGATGTTGAAATCACCAAGAAGGATAATTCTCTGAGAGTAAGAGCTTAGGTGGGTTAAAAGTTCAATCAGATCAGATAAGAAGGATGCATTGTATTTTGGGGGACGATAAAGAACAATGAGTGAGACAGGACCTGTTTCCGTTATTAGTTTAAGAGCCAGGCACTCAAAAGACAGTGGACAGTCAATTGGGATTCGTTTAATATTTAAGTCTGCTCTGATAATTACTGCTAGCCCGCCTCCTTGTCTAGAGCTGCGAGGTTCTGTATGGAAAGTGAAACCAGGTGGAGTCGCCTCCGTGAGAGACGTCAATTCGTTTGGTTTTTGCCAAGTCTCCGTTAAACACAGTATATCAAGTTTGGTGTCAGTGATGAGTTCTGACAGCACCAATGCTTTGCCATTAAGAGATCTTGAGTTAAACAGAGCAATGTTAGTCAATGAGGCATCTTTTTGCACAGAGCTGTGATCAGGGTTTATTTCCACAGAATGTAAATTTGGTACACTGACACTTTTTTGCTCATGGAGCTAAAATCACAATGCCCCACACACGCAGCTGGTGTCTTAATACACTTTTACTAGCAGACAAGAACTGTACAGAATTTATATTCAAGCAAATCTATTTTTTTAGAAACGAATACATCATCAGAGGTTTCTGCAGGAATACTCAGGGAAACCCTGAAGGCTTTCTTAAGAGGACAGATTATCTCATATCTTTCCCACTGAACTAAATTGGAAACAGAGAAGGTATCAGAGCTAATCAGTGAAATTACTACAATATACCAAGAACATGCCAGGTGTCCAACTGAGGCACTTCATATGAAAAGACATGCTCTGGATTCAGAACTCAACCTCTTGACAACTAAAGAAACAGAACAACTCATTTTTAAATCAAGCTATCATTACTATGAACATGGAGAGAAAGCTAATACGATCTTAGCTTAACAAATCCACAAGCAGGAAGTTTGCAATGCAATCCTAGCAATCACTAACACAGATGGAAACAAAATCATTCACCATAAAAATATAATGCAGACATTAGAGACCACTATAAGTCTTCATATTCTTCTGAGTTTAAAGAAGACAAGACAAAATTTAATGCATTTATGGATGCATTACAGATACCTCAAACAGATACTCCCAGCACAGAGGATTTGGATAAACTTCTGGCACTATCAGAATTACTAGATGCTATAAACTCACTTCAGAGTGGGAAAGCGACAGGCTCTGATGGCTACCCTGCAGAATTTTACAAAAAATTCTCAATTAAGCTAGATCCCCTTTTATTAGCATAATTTACTGAAGCTAGAGACAATAAAACTCTACCTCAAACTTTTTGCCAAATGTTAATTACCATCTTTCCAAAGCAAAATAAGGACTTATTACAATGAGCATTGTTCTGAATAATGATGTTAAGATACTCTCCAAAGTCCTAGCTAGAAGGATTTAGAATGTGCTTCCTTTGGTAATATCACAAGACCAAACTGGATTTATTAAAAGCAGACACTTAGCTTCCATTCTTTGACACCTGTTTAATGTAATATATTTATCCACAAAGTCAAAGACCCTGGAGATATTATTATCATTGGATGCAGAAAAAGCATTTGATATGGTTGAATGGAACTACCTTATCACTACATTGGAGAAATTTGGGTTTGGCCCGAACATTTATGCATGGATCAAACTACTGTATACCAGTCCAGAAGCTTCAGTTTGCATTAACAACATTAATTCAGACTGCTTCAAACTAGAACGTCTGTTTTTTGCCATCACCACTGAGCCACTGGCAGTTCACTGTCGAAATGCTTATGAGATAAAGAGGATTATTAGAGAAGGACTTGAACAGAAAATTTCTCTGTATGCAGGTTATATAGTACTGTATATATCAGATCCACAAAATACTGTGCCTGTTGTCCTAAAAGCACTAACAGAATATCAAAAGATTTATGATCTCAGAACTAACTTGAATAAAAGTGTGCTCTTTCCAGTGAATTCTCAAGAACACAATATCAGGTCGGATACCTTCCCTTTTATCATCCCAGATTAGTTTAAATACCTAGGTAAGTAAACGTAAAGCTTTTTATCAACAAAATTTTGCCATCTATGTGGAACCAATTAAGCAAGACTTGCATAGATGGTCTACCCTTCATCTCACTTTAGCTAGACAAATTAGCAGCTTCTTTTTTATTTCAAAACATTGTAATATACATCAATAAACATTTTTTTAAGAAATTAGATTCAACTATAACCTCATTTATTTGGAATTCAAAACATCCATGTATCCAAAGGGTGACACTACAAAGACCAAAGGCAGAAGGTGGCATGGCTCTACCTAACCTTTCAGTTTTATTACTGGGCTGCAAATATACAAGCTAGAAAAACCTGGACATTGACACAAATAGATGAATGGACACAGGCTTGGTCTGGAATAGAAATAAAATCCTGCAGTATTACTTTATATTCCATGCATTGTACCCCAAAAAGTATAAGTCATTACCAATATACTAACAACCCAATTGTGCTTCACTCACTCAGAATGAGGAATCAATGTAGGAAGTATTTTAAGATAAAGAAACTTTTATCTGTGGCACCTCTGCACAGAACCGCCTTTTTCCACTCTCTCAAACGTACACAGTTTTTAATGTCTGGAAAACATTAGGGATTAGATCACTTAGAGACCTGTAGATAGACGTCTTTGCACCCTACGAACAATGACTCTCCAAATTTAAGTTTCCAGCAATACATTTCCTTCACTACCTTCAAATTAGAAACTTTGTTAAACAAAACCTATTCAATTTCCCTCACCTTCCACGTACCTCTATGCCAGAAAAAATACTTATCAGTCTTGAGGACTCGGACAGAATCTCTGTAATATATAAAAACATTTT
Source organism: Polypterus senegalus (assembly GCF_016835505.1). Classification (NCBI taxonomy): domain Eukaryota; kingdom Metazoa; phylum Chordata; class Cladistia; order Polypteriformes; family Polypteridae; genus Polypterus; species Polypterus senegalus. The sequence goes on from NC_053159.1 coordinate 48,985,775, forward strand.
ACAGTCCCTCTCTTTCAAAAATCCAAGAGTATAGTGAGAGAAGGATCTCTCACTCAACATCTAGGAAAGGGAGTTGACGGTAGCAATACACAGAATTCACTCAAGCTACATAAGCGCAAAGCATACAATCATTCAACTTAAAATTATATATGGAGCACATTTGTCTTGTTTAAAATTGTCCAAAATGTCTACTGGGAAAGATCCAACCTGTGAACGTTGCAATCAAGTTCCAGCCTCATTAGGCCATATGTTTTGGGTGTACACCAAATTAACATCATTTTGGACCAAAATCTCATTCCCATCAGACAGCCTTGGTGTCACTATTCCTCCTAATCCATTAACAGCTGTGTTTGGTGTGCTTCCAGATTGGTTTAAAGTGGAGAAAGACAAAAAAAACTGTAATTGCCTTTACTTCATTATTAGCACGTAGACTTATCCTGCTCAACTGAAAGAATCATAGCCCACCTCTTTTAAGTCAGTGGATAACTGATGTTATATATTATTTGAAATTGGAAAAAATCAAATTCTCACTTAGAGGATCTGCACGAAACTTTCTCAAAACCTGGCAGGATCTAATCAATAACATTTTAGAATAAGCATTTATTTACATTGAGGAAGCAGATTCTCTCCCATCTTTCTTATTCTGTTTATTTTTATTCATTTATTAATTTATCTATTTACTTATTTTTACTAGTTTAAAGTTTTGCTCTGCTGGCCTTGCTTTCTTTCTTATGGGTTGGGGGTTGCTTTGATATTGTTGCTTGACTTGCTTGTATGGAATGCTATTTGATTTTAATAAAATGAATAAAATGCAAAAAAAAAAAAGCTCAGGCAGGTGCAGATTTCATGGTTAGCTGACAGTTCACCAAGCATTTTGTGCAAACTTCAGGAAATCATCAGTCAAGTGTTCCCTTCTGAATGAAGCAGGAAGCAAATGATACTTAAGCTGATACTGTGAAAGTATTTGGCAGCTCTTCTCAACCGGGTAGACAGCATCAATGCATTGTTTCATCCCACCCTTACCAGCACTCTTGCATGATGTGTGACCTCCCTGAGGTGCACAGCTAGGTTTTGGTGCACTACACTACAGCATACGGTACCTGAAGAAAGACAACTTCGGGAGAGACAAATAGCCATTTGATACCATTGTGTCTCTCAATGAATGAAGGTTAGGCTTGCCCTTTTTTCATTATATTGTTGTGACTGGATGTATCAGCAAACACAAATGGAAATGTTGCTCCCCGAAGCAAATAGGATGACCATTGTGCGTTTATTCACCAGTGCACTGCCTAAAAAAGAAATTCAAAAAAATGAAATTAGGAAAAAACACTTTTAAAACAAAATTTAAAAAATGAAATCAGCTTTGTTAGAATAGCTGTGGACAGCAGTAAGAAGTCTTGCTTATACCAATATACCCTGCATATAAAGGTCCACGGAAGAAGCAGAATAAAACACCACCAAAACATTACAATTTAATTTTTAAAAGTAAATAGAGTTACTTGTATAAATAGCTTTTAAAAGAGAGCTAGGATAAGTTACAGTTTCAAAGTGTAAATGTTATATAGTGTGTGCTTTTTTATCACAGTATTAACCTGACATTTGGAAATACCTTACATTTTAAAGTTATTTGCTTTTCATTTTCCAGCTATAGTTCAATAAAAAGACTGTAAATTAAAATATGGCATTTTTAAGGTAAAATTACTTAACATACAATTGTTGGAGTTATAGGCAATTGTGGATTTATTGATTAAGGCAGATCATATTTTTTATTTATAGAAATGTTATCTAGATATGTACAAAATTAAATATGTAGGAAATTGATTTAGATTTACCATATTGGAGGGACAGCAGCGTGGTGGTGCAATGGCTAATACTGCTGCCTTAGAGATTTAGCATTTTGGGTTCAAATTCCAAGAACTGTTGTTGTCTATGTGGGGTTTACATGTTCTCCCTTTGTTAGTTTGGGCTTTTTTGCAGGCTTTCATATAACCTAGTCCTATGTGAGTCTGTGCATGAGTAGGCCCTCAGAGGGACTGGTGCTCTATTTAAGATTTGCTTCTTTCACTTGGTCTCATGCTGCTGAGAATTCATGAGGGACACGGTCAAACGCCTTTTCCAAGTCCACCAAACACATGAAGACTGGTTGGGCAAACTCCCATGCAACATCCAGGACCCTGCAAAGGGTGTAGAGCTGGTCCACTGTTCCACGACCAGGACGAAAACCACACTGTTCCTCCTGAATCCAAGGTTCGACTATCTGATGGACCCTCAAATAGACTTTCCAGAGAGGCTGAGGAGTTCCCTCTGTAGTTGGAACACACCCTCCGGTCCCTCTTCTTAAAGAGGGGGACCACCACCCCGGTCTGCCAATCCAGGGGCACTGTCCCCAATGTTCATGCGATGTTCCAGAGGCGTGTCAACCAAGACAGTCCTACAACATCCAGAGCCTTGAGGAACTCCGAGCATATCTCATCCACCCCCGGGGCCCTGCCACCAAGGAGTTTTTTGACCACTTCGGTGACCTTAGTCCCAGAGATGGGAGAGCCCACCTCTAAGTCCACAGGCTCTGCTTCCTCATTGGAAGGCATGTGGTGGGATTGAGGAGGTCTTCGAAGTACTCTCCCCACCAACCCACAATGTCCCGAGTCAAGGTCAGCAGCACTACTTCCCCATTCTGAGACACCGGATGGTGGACCAGAATCTCCTCGAAGCCGTCCAAAAGTCCTCCAAAAATCTTCCAGTGAAACTTGTGAGGCTTTTGCTATAGTTTTTAATCACAAAATGAATTATATTAGAAGTAATATAGTACATCTCCCCAATACTGATCCTCTTAAATCCTGGTACTCCATTTTAAACTCATTTTTACTAATTGATAATGTACTTGACATAGTAAATTCATCATTCATCATTCAGTCCTTAGTTAAGGTTTTTCAGGTCCTGCAGGAGACGAAGGAGGACTTGGACAGGAAGATCGGCGCCACGATGGCGGCCTTTGTTAAATGGCTGGAGACACGGGGGGTGTCAGCCTCCTGCCTGCAGGACACAGCGGTTCAGGTAGGTGAAGCCTGGGCTGTATGGGCCGTAGAGGAAAGGGGGCGGAGTGCAACGGCTGCGGTTATGATCAGTGCTGCTTGCCAGGCTGCCCCGCCCACTAAACAAGACGCTGCTGTGTGGACCGACACTGTGGCAGAGGAACGTGCGGAGAGGCAGCTGGTGGATGTCGGCTGCCAAACAACTCCGTCCCCTCTGCCGGCACCGGTCTCGCGGTCGTCTAAAGGGGTGCAGGCGGCACAGGGTCTCCCTTCTTCCCATAAGGAGACCCAGACCGTCAGTACACCCCAGAGGAAGAGGAGGACCGGACAAAGAGGTTGGGAACTCCTAACAAGGTGCAACATAAGCCCGTTGGTGTGACAGTGCAGGAGGGCTATGCTGCGGAGTGGCGAACATGTCACAAGCCCTCCTCGGAGCGGGTGAGCTGGAGGGGGTTGGTTGTGCTTTAACTGTGGCCGCGGTGGCCACCTCTGGAGGTGTTGTCCAGAGAGGACGTCCAAGTGGCAGAGACGTCAGGGCAACACCCCCAGACCTGTTCGTTATGTTTTTACAGGAGCACAGCCACGAAGCCAAGGATGCCTGGAGTGGATCGGCCCTCGCAGGGCAGGCTGGTGAGCCCCACAAGCCTCATTTGAGGGAGGGGAATTGTGAAGGACAGCCGGGTCCCATGGCCGGCAGGGACACCCCTGCTGCTTATGTTCCGGGGAAGCCACCATGGGCAGTCCAGTACCTCCCCCGGGATGCTTGGTGGCAGCTTCCTTGGCTGACGGTGATTCCCCAACCAGCCGCAGGGCTCCATGGGAGATGGAGTCCTCCACAGCCTGGTTGGGGGCTCGGATGGCCACTAGGGGGAGCTGCATGGATTCAGTGTGTTGTGCTTTAGTGTTTGTGCTTTTGGACTGTGTATTGCCTGTGGGTCACGGGTGAAGAATGAAATAAAGTGTGTTTTATACATGCCTCCGTGTCTGTCTGTGTCGGGTCAGGCGCCTATATAGCGCCTTTGTTACAACCGTCATTATGCAGCTAAATGACCACCTCAATAAACATGCTATTCTTGATAAGTTTCAGTCAGGTTTTAGAACAAATCACAGCACAGAAACTGCACCCATTAAAGTAGTAAATGACTTGCAGGTAAATGTGAACCGAGGCTGTTTATCTATTTTCTTTTTCTTGGATTTGAGTGCCGCATTTGTTACCATTGATCACAGTATTCTTAGAGCCTTCTGCTGTTAATGCATTTAAAATCTGGAATAGCTTACCAATAGAAATTTGCCAGAGTAATATGGTTGAGCGCTTTAAAAACTGGTAAAAACTCATTATTTTAACATGGCTTTCTCATAGCTTCATTTTAGTTTAACCCTGATATTCTGTATATGCATTTAATTACCTTTATTTCATGACTCTGAAATCTGTACTTACCCCTACTTTCTCTGCTGTTCTTTTCTGGTTTTATATGGAGGCGATATGCGCCACCACCACCCAATCAAAGCACCGTGCAGTCCCTACATCAATGGATTGAAGGCCAGAGGTCCACATAGCCATCATCATCAAATTCTTCCATGTGAAGCCTGAAAACCGAGAGGACTGATTGAGATTAATTATGTTAGGTAGAATGCCTAGAGGGGTCTGGGGGGGGGTCTCATGGCCTGGAACCCCCTGCAGATTTTATTTTTTTCCTCCCCAGCCATCGGTCTTTACTTTTATTCTAATAGTAAATTAGTATTGCCTAATTTTATTTAATATTTTGTCTTTTTTTCTCTTTCTTTATCCTGTAAAGCTCATATAGCTACATCAGTTGTGTGAAAATGTTGTATATAAATAAATATTGTTGCTGTTGATCACCAGTTAGTCTTTATCATGTCACTACAGGGCTGAAAGACAATCCCAGTCCATCCTGGACACATCATCGGTGTTACGAATACGTTGAGGAAATTAGTGTCCACAGGAAAAAGAATGAGGGAAAAATAAGCTGAAGATGGACAACAGCAAACTAGAGTCAAGTTGTTCAGAAGGCAAAGTTAGAATACTGAAAAAGGCTAAAAACTAAAATTATATATCAAAGTCGGAAACAGAAAACAGTTGAAGTCAGAATACTGCACCTAAGGTCTTCAAATTTAAATTTTCCTGGAAGAGCCTCTTAGTTTGGAGTACACTAAAGGTAAAGGTTAGAAAACAAAAGTGAATTTGTGAGCTTGGGTTCTTATATCAGCAGAATGTGATTACCTAATACATTATGTGACTTCCAAATATAATTGAGAATTCAGAATTATTTAGACTGACTGGCACATTTCTTAGGTGGTTTACTTCATATTTTTCAAATTGTGTTCTGATATCTGCAACCAGAATCTTCTTATTCTTGTCTCTAGTTGGCTATTGTTCTCTTGATTTTCTCTCTCTCTACCATTTTAGAAACACACTCCATGCTGGAAAAAATCTTGCTCAATTTCAAGGCCTTAGACACCATCTCTACAATATATTAAATTATTTTACAGTCCCTCCCTTTCAAAGATCCAAGAGGAAAATGGGAAAAAATCTCTTAATCAATAAATCAGAAAAGGAGTGGAAAGTAGCAATGCAGAGACTTCACTCGAGCTCCATATGCGCAAAGCATACAATTATTCAACTCAAAATTATATATCAAGCACATCTGTCTCACTTAAAACTGTCCAAAATGTTTCCAGGACAAGATCCAACCTGCGAACGCTGCAATCAAGTCCCAGCCTCACTGAGTCACATGTTTTGGATCAAAATTTTAAGTGCCTTTCAGACAGTCTTGGTCTCACAATCTCTCCTAACCCATTAACAGCTGTGTTTGGTGTTCTTCCAGATGGTTTTAAAGTGGAGAAGATCAAACAAACTGTGATTGCATTCACTACACTTTTGGCACGCAGTCTTATTTTGCTAAACTGGAAGAATCCTAAATCTCCTCTTTTAAGTCAGTGGGAAACCAATGTTTTATACTATTTGAAATTGGAAAAAATCAAATATTCAGTTAGAGGATCTGTACAGAATTTTTTCAAAACCTGGCAGGATCTAATCAGTAATATTTTAGAATAAGCTCTTAAAGCACAGAGGAAGCAATTATCTCCTCATCTCTTTTTCTTCTCCATTCGCCTCTCTTGGTCTATAAAACTCATCAATTTAGATATGTTTACAAGCCTTAAGTTTTAACCTGTTGGCCATGCTCTCTCTCTCAGGGGTGGGGTCCACTTGTTTTTCAATCTCCATCCTATTTTTTGTAAAAATTGAACGATTTGTATGGAATGATTACAATAAAATTATTAAAAAAAAAAAAAAAACACACTTGGAGGCTTTTAGGAGTTTGAGAAGACAACCATCTTACCATTTAATTTGTTTATTGAGAGGATTAATTGTGTGATGTTTGTTGTGATTAGCACTAATGAGAAGGCATCCGTAAAACAATCACATGTAATTACATTTATTGAAAATGAATTAAACAAAACAATTTTTCCAAAACAGTAAATATGCAGTGGTTAAGAAAAGAAATGGGAAAAATAAATGATTAATTCAGAACATGCATAGAACTTAAAGGTCAGAAAAACAAAAGACACAAAGAAACTTAAAGAAAATTGTTAATTAGAGAACTGAAATGAAATTTTGAAAGTGTAATCCTAAAGACAGTTTAAAAGGCCAAAGCTTCGAGCCATTAAGTTCACAACTAGAATAAATTTGAATCATAACAACTATAATGTTAAAGAACAAGTCACAAGAGCTATAACATTAATTAAAAGATATGTAAAAGTCAAAACTGTGAATGCCCAAAATAAAACAATACTTAAAGAAACTAAGCACAATGAGACCAACTCAGACAGTGAGTAAATCGATTCCCCAGTGGAGAGATATTCCTTATGGATGATTGCAGTCCTAATGGTCACAGAACCTGAAAGCACAGACTCTATCTGAGGCCCTGCATAACCTGACTATGAAGTACATGGAGATAATTAACAAATAAAATTAAAAGCAGTTAGAAAGGAACACAACGTTTAAAAAGGTACAGCCACGGATGAGGCATAGGCAAAAATCCTGACATTCCCAGCATTTCACCAATCTTTGCTATTCTTACAGTGAGCTCCAATTGATATTGTAAAAGATGTAACAGGAGACAGCATAAAGGTTTGGGGTTTGCCGCCCCCGTATATTGTACACAATCCAGTACGATTTATAGGTCAAAATTATAAACAAACAGTTCATAACGCTCGACGCCGAAACGTGGCGTCGGCGGCCATTTTATTAGGGAGGATCCGGAAGTGGAGGAATGCTGGGAAGGACCGTGAGGGAGGATGGGATTGATGACGTCAGGGCAAGATGGCGGAGGAAGGGCGGAAGTACGGCACTGTGGTCAAAACCCGGCTTATGGTGGAGAGAGGTCCTTTTTCCTACGAGGAAGCAGAGGGAGAAAGTTAGTACCCCACCATTCCCTGCCGGCGAATGTGTTCCCAGGTGCGTTCGAATCCATCCGCGGTCTCCTACTCGCGCGTGCGTGACAATATGTAGATAATTATTAGAAGTGTGATGGTTCAGGACACTTTCCATTTGTCTCTCTGTCTTCTTCCCTGTCTAACTCTCCTTTTGTTATGCAAAGCAATGAGAAAAAAAATCAAAAACATAAAAACAAGTACATAAACAGTAATTAAAGTAAAAAATATGCAAATTTGGTGAGGGAATACTCCACCCAAAAATGATATTTGTTTTTGTAACTTTTACGTCCAGTTGTACAGATGTTTGCAATGATGGGGAGGTGGGTCTTCAATTCAAATGCTCTGTTCCATTTGAAGAAACTCCCCAGCCATTGTTGAGAGAATTCTGTATAAATTGGTGTATTTAATAATATTTTAGCAAAACTACATGTGTTTAGACACTGTGAGCATACAATTGGATATATGACATATCAATTAGGTGACATGATGAGTAAATTGAAATTTCTTCCATGATATTTTTCTCAATTTGTTCAGTGTTCTTCTCCATTGAAGCCTGTTGTGTCAGGAACTTTGTTATCTTTGTTCTGTGTAAAAGCATGAGAAGAAAACATTTTCTCACTGGAAACAACATGGAATAAGTAACAGGTAAGAAAATTATCATTCTTGAATGAAATATTGAAAACCAGAGAATGCTAAGATTTTTGTGAACAATCCTGAGAAGTGGTGTTGTGATCATTTTGCAACATACAATCACTATGGCGTTAGATACTTTTGAATCAAACAATCTAAAAGTCAAGTTATAAAAGGCATTAAGAGTTAACAGGACGTGAAGAGAAAATGTAACAAAATGCCAGAAATATAAATGCCTTATTCCAAAAACAACTATCATGAGATCCATACATAAGATGGTGAGATGCATGAAATTCAAAGATAGCACTGCAGTAAATTTTTAAAATAATAATAATAATGGAATAAGCAATGAATAATGGAAATTTGAAATAAACCATATTTCATACAGTCAGTGCTTGAAGTGGAATGGTACTTACCAATATGCTACACTGGCACTTCTACTCTTTACTCTTTCACGTAACTTGGTACTCTAATGCAACATGTACTAACCTGTAGTTGTCTCCTGGGAATTGTAGCAAGCGAAAGGGTCTGTTTCCTAGAATCTCTCCACCTCCTACTTTATATATGTATGAACCCAGGCTGATGAAGCCAAAACATCTGGAGTACGACTTCTTTTTTTACTCTTCAACTGCTGCAGTTAATCATAACACTTAGATGCAGTGGAATAGATGCTGGCATATTTTATTTACTGGCTGAATTTTTACTTAACTGATTAGTGCTTTAATTGAAGCAGTGCTATTTCCAAGAGTGCTTTCTCCACCATGGAGTTGCTAATCACTGATCCTAGCATTTATTATGAATGCCTCCAGAAAAAAGGTGTCCAGAAAAGGAAAACGGAAGAAACAGAATGTCAGAGAGATGAGGGAAATTTGGGGTTTTTATGCAGAAACAAAGTATAATTTCAATAAACCTAGATTGCACTGATGGTAGATCCAACCCTGCCACACCCTGAGATTCCAGTCAGTGTCAGTCCTGAAGTGCAGCAACCATAAGCACTGGGGGGAGAAGGGCCAAGGCAGTTAGTAGTGGGAAAAGAAAGTAAGCTAGCAGAAGTTAAGAAAAGGCACCAGCAGGCAGAGCCAAATGAAGGAGTTGCTGGAAAGAAAGATGATTGAGAGTTAGGAGGATGAAGAAGTAGCTGGAGCAGAAACATGTTCATCCTAGGTCAAGGCAGCTTTATCAACCCAGTCCATGTCAATGATGTCACAGGCAAACGAAAGAGGCTACTTGAGAGTACAAAACACGGTCCTTGACAGGATGATGTAAGAATACCAGTAAACAGGAATTATGATCTACAAAAACTGCAGATAAGGAAAATGAGGTTAACAGAATTAAATAGATTCATACTTGGTGGCATGGATCGTGGACTATTTTACAGACAGACCTCAGTATGTGCGTCTCAGGAACTGCAGGTCTAACATTGTGGTCAGCAGCACAGGAGCGCCGCAGGGAACTATGCATTCTCCGGTCCTGTTCAGTCTATATACATTGGACTTCCAATACAATTTGGAGTCCTGCCACGTGCAAAGGTTCGCTGACGACACTGCTATCGTGGACCGCATTAGGAGTCAGCAGGAGGAGGACTATAGGAACTTAATCAAGGATTTTGTTAAATGGTGCGACTCAAACCACCTACAACTGACCACCGGCAAAACCAAGGAGCTGGTGGTGGATTTCAGGAGGACCAGGCCCCTCATGGACCCCATGATCATCAGAGGCGATTGTGTGCAGAGAGCAATAGACCTATAAATACCAGGTTGTGCAGCTTGATGATAAATTGGACTGGACTCCCAATACTGATGCTCTGTGCAAGAGAGGACAGAGCCGACTATAGTTCCTTAGAAGGCTGGCATCCTTCAACATCTGCAATAAGATGCTGCAGATTTTCTATCAGACGGTTGTGGTGAGCGCCCTCTTCTATGCGGTGGTGTGCTGGTGAGGCAGCATGAAGAAGAGGGGCGCCTCATGCCTGGACAAACTGGTGAGGAAGGCAGGCTCTATTGTAGGCATGGAGCTGGACAGTTTGACATCTGTGGCAGAGCGACAGGCGCTGAGCAGGCTCCAGTCAATAATGGAGAATCCACTGCATCCACTGAACAGTGTCATCTCCAGACAGAGGAGCAGCTTCAGTGACAGACTGAGGAGATCGTTCCTGCCCCAGAGTATACGACTCTTCAATTCCACCCGGGGGGGTAAACGTTAACATTATACACTGTTATACCTGCCTCGCACTCTCCAGCTTGCATTTTTGAACTTGCACTGCATTTTTATCACTCTTTAATTAATATTGTTTTTATCAGTATGCTGCTGTTGGAGTATGTGCATTTCCCCTTGGGGATTAATAAAGTATTTATCTATCAATTGTAAGAAGAATGAGTCAAAGACATCATAAAGATTTGGGGCAGCCACCCTTATAATTGTATCGGCTGCAAGAGTTGGTTTTGAGTAGCACAATGTGCTTAGTTCAGAATCCAGAACAGAACTGACTGTACTGAGGCAAGATGGCAGTTTTAAAGGCCTGGAAGGGAAATTACGTCATCTGTGCAGGAACTGGGAGTGGCGTCCTCGTGCCCGGAAGTGATGTCATCCTTGGGGTCGGCAACAGGCGGGATTTCCCAGGAAAGGTCTGTAAGGGACTGAGAGAGATAATCAGTACACTCCGCCACCCCCTGGCCTTGCGTAGAATTACTAGTGTTTAGGCCCTTCAGATGTTTCCCACGTGCACATGTCTTAAATAAAAAGTAGAACCCTGGAGAAAGTGAAAGCTGAAGACAAAGGAGAGGCCAACAGCAGGACACAGTCATAAAACAGTTTGATTGAAGTGATGGTGTCTCAGAGGCTTGGAATGGTATAGTATGCAGTAGTTTAGGTCAGAAGATGGAAAAATAACAGTGCCTCTGGCTCACCTGTAACATTGTTGCAGTAGTCTGTTACAATTATCATTATTTTTTACAAGCTTTAAGAGCTTAATTTGACGCTAAGGTGCCTAGATACAAGTAATTTCAACTGTACATATTTTTTGTGTGTAATATTAAACAGTACCCAGACCTTATTAAGGAAAAGTGAGCTTTATAAAGATAAATGCAACATATGTCTCCTTGTATTAGAGTGCCTTGCTTTTTTCTCACCTACTTCTACTGAAACTATCTATCCATCTGTTCATTTATTTGTATTACTATTGTTTATCTAATTAGATGAATAAAGCTGGAAGAATTCCAGGCAACAGCAGGAACATGGTGGTAACCTGATGCGGTGGTCCATTACAGAGTCATTACCTGACCTACTTTTGCCCAGCTTGGCTAATTTCATCTTGTACATTCCCTGTGTTATAGGAAGTCAACTGTGAAAAATGTAGCTTTCATTAAGATCCAACTTTTAGAGATCTGTGGAGCATATATTGTATAGTTGTTAGTAAAGGAAATGAATGATGCTAATCAGGGATAAGAAACAAGTATCTTGAATGTATACCTTGGAGAAACATGACTGTAGTACAGTGAGTGGGTAGCATAATTTGTATTATCAAGTATTATTCAAGTCTTTGATGACGCAAACAAAAGACAAGAATGACAGGAAAGGGAGGTGAATGCACAAGTTGCTGTTCACGTCTGGCTTATTTTTAAATTCCCTTTTATGTCTTTTCAATTATTTTCAATTGCTAAATTATTATTCTATATGTTAATGTTGTTTATGCTTGTTTTCTAAATATTTAAGTATTTTTTTGAAGTTTTGTTCATTTAGTTTCTATGTGTGAGAAATTGTTCTGCCCAGTTTGTTGTAATTTTTTAGGGGGTCTCCCAAAGAGCAGGGCCACCTGTCCATCTCCCTTAAGGTACTGCCCCAAGTTCTATGAACTGAAATTATAAAGACTATAAAGACAATTAAATGCGGTACATTGTCTGCACTTGGTGTTGGTTATTTTTTTTGTGTTTTGCTTATCATTATTAGGGAGTTACTGCATTTTTGACCTTCCTTACTCTGTTTTTGATCACTATATGTTGGATTATGTTTTGGGACTCTGATTGTTACTGGGTTGCCTCCTTTTTAGACAACTCCTTTTCTGTGTTTATGCTTTTTGAGCTTTGTTTTTTATGCAGTGAATTCTTTGAAATAAATGTTTTATTTATAAAGATTCTTTGTCTACTAAGGGATTACACTGCAGGGGTGTCCAAACATTTGTTTGCAAAGGGTCACTTGTGAATGTTTAAGTGTTTCAAGGGTCCAGATATTAATAAAACCTAGTAATACACATACATTCCATACTCTGTTAATAAAATATCACAATCTACAAAAATTATTTCAATTATTTTATTAGTACTTTATGGAAAACAGTAACTGACTGCATCCATCATATTGGATTAAGGTGAAAACAAACAGATCAAAAAGCTGCTCAATATAAAACCTCCTGATATCAGTATATCTTTTCCCACTTCAATACGTTTAACACAGTTACAAAAACTGGCACACAAAGTTAGTTAACAACATCAAAGAAAGGTATGGGTTTATTAGCTTCCCATGTGAAGCACATATCAATAGGAATAAGGTTAAATTAATAATGTACTGTATATTTGCATGAAATTCTAATAGTGATTTGAGAAAATGATTATCATTATAAAAGTTACATCAAGATTCTGTTCTAATGTGAACAGTGAAGCTGTTATTTGAAGCCAAGTATTTCATTATACTGTAGATCAATGTTCTCTCTAAGCTGAGCGCATGAGCGATCACTCACACGAATTTAGAGCATCGCTCATACTTCCTGCATGATCTCTCACTCCAACGGCATTGCTCGTACTTATCGCACGATCGCTACGCGAAAATTGGTGCTCATAAATTTTTGGCTTAAACAAAACGTCGCTCATAAACAATGTTTTTTGCTTACTATATGCTACTCCTTAGAGGGAACATTGCTGTAGATATGTGTGAAGTTTATTGTTGACACTCGCAAAATATCACATCAGTCAAAGTGGGTCTCAGTCTATTCTTGTTAAGGGATATTACAGAAATGCCTGCTCACAAATACACATTGACCCAAAAAGACTAAACTTTCTGTTTCTGTGGGTTCTTAAAAGAAAGGGGGAATCTCGTCTTCTCTATATTCCAATAGAACTCAGGAAGAGAGAACTGCTTATGACTGCTACAAAGTGTGTCGTCACACTGCATGTCAGTCAGTTCTAGCAGTTTGTATACGGATGCTTTGCTCATGTTGACTGTGAATGAATTTGAGAAAATTTTAATATCATCTTTTTAATATCATGATCTGTGGGAAGTTATTAAAGCAGTGTTCAAGCTCCACTATTAGTGATGTAATTACTTTCATGCATATCTCTCTTCCAGCAGAAAATACACTTGGATGAGTAGCCATTATCTCTTGTAGGCAAGGAAAATGTGAAATATTATGTTCATTTAGTTGTTTCTAAAATAAACACAGTTTTACAATAAATGCTTTTATTTTCATACAGACGTGGGGCACAATGGTATTTCTGTCTTGTATGCTAGTGTTCAGTACATTTACTTAACCAGTTAATTCGGCCTTGAATAAAGGAATTCTGGATCAGACATGATTTCCAATTTTCTTTGAGAAGTTATACAATCTCACTTTTAAGACATAAAACCTGTTTCAGGACTGAGCCATCTAATATCACAATGATAGATCACATCTCCATATTCTGCCTCAATTTCAGCACGAAAGGACTTAAATTGCCTGAGGTTAAAGGCTTTTCAGCTAATAAAGTTTATCATTTTTTTAACTTTCCCATGAAATTGTCCATTTTAAAGACTTTTGCCCATATGATCTCTTAACTGTACGACCCGCGTCCTCATTTAATTTTTTTTCACATAAGCAAGGCCAGTCTACTCTATGTACCTGACAATGCTGGAGCCCCAAATGTAGTAACCCCGCAGATTTTTGGCCACAATAGTTTCATGTTTTACATAGCTTTAGATACAGACTGAAAAACAGCTACACCCCTTGTATTTCATTGGAGACATTGGAGGTCAAGCTCTTTGATGATTAAAAACTAATTATCTATTCTCCACAAAAATAGCACCAGCGGAGCAGTATCTGTTAAGAAGCCAAATGTTTTTGCCTTCCCTGCAATCTGACATTTAATGTTTGTAGATAAGTCCTCAACCCTCCTGGTAATGGCATTTCTATCAAGACTCAGACTCAGTACCTTTTGTGTTTTATCAGGAAAAGGTACATTCATGACTGTTGTGAGGCACTGCTTGACAAACTCACCATTAGAAAACGGCTTTCCGTGCTGTACTATAAGCGGAGATACTTGATAACTAGCTTTTGTGGCTCTTTCGTGCATTTTATTTACTTGGCTGAACACATTTTGCTGATTAAATAAACCTTCTTTTAGGTGCTCAACTTTTTAAAGCCTCTCCTATCCCATACATTCACTCAAGATTGAGTGCCTTGTTTAATTGCACATTGTACTCTTTCTTGACAGCAACTGTCTCATTACAAACAAGACATTTTCCTCGGAAATCTGTAAAAAATAATGACTTTGCCAGTGTTCTTGAAATTGCACATATTTTTGCAGTAGCCATGTTAAACTTGGGAAGCTTGCTAGCTATTTATTGGTTTCTCTTGTGGTTTTTCCTATGACCAAGGTTATTAGCAACAAAACTTACAAGAGTAAGAAAGCAGGCTACCTTAGTGTGCATCTTCTCTGGGCAGCCTGGTGGACATTCTGGCCATTTTGGAGACCTCACACCATTTTGGCATTTTCAATGAGTGAATCGCTACTGTCGCTCCCACAGCTAGCCTCCTGCCCTCTCTGTCACTAGGTTGTTATTCAATGACTGGACGCCCCTGTGATATATGGTCACATATGTAGCCATGACGGCATTCTCATTTCAAGTTTTTAGGTTGTTTTTTTGTTTATTTCTACATTATGCCTTTAAATGTTCCACCAATTATTGTGTTCTGTGGGTGGAACATCACTGCTGTTGAGTCCCCACTTTGTCTCTATATTGAGGACAGAGAGACATACCCAGCTTATTAAGTGTAATTATTAGTATTGTTATATAATTGATTTTTTTAATATTGGATTATTTTGCTTCTGTTTTTGGATTTCATTATCTGGATAATGTATTGGGATTGTTCGCCTTTTAGACAAATCCTTTTTGTCCTAATTTTTGCACTTTCCTATATTTTTCTGATAATAAATTCTTTATTTATAAAGATCCCTGTTTGGATTGTCTTTCCAAGCCAGAATTGCATAATTTTTCTCTGCATTGTAAGACTTTATGGACTTTAGTTGTTTTTTTTAAAAGCAATTTCCCTATATTTGACCCTGCTTATGTCATGATTTTAGGTACCTCTGCTGCAAATACGTGGAAAACTATAATCTTGGATGATTATTTAGTTAATTTGAGATTTATTATTGCAATTATAATACTATTATTTATTTATTTGTGTTCTTTCACGATGCCATTATGTTTTCTTTACAAGATTACTAAGAGAAGCATCAGAGGTCACAAATCAAGTGACTAGAGGTGTCACTGAGTTTAAAGGTCACTCTTTGAGTTCACTTCCTCATCCGATTTTGCGTATTCCTCAAAGAAATTCTAAATTTGTTCATGATTCTTGTTTATTGAACATTAAGATTTTTCTGGCCCATTTTTGATTTTTTTCACTACAAGTTTTGCTTGGTTTTGTCGCTAGTTTTTCATTTTGATCCCCTAGTTTTCTAACTTAGGCTTAGGTATTGTAACACTAACCTGACAGACAAACGCTCAGGACACCAGGAAAAAGTACTAAGAAGAGTTTTAATTCTGATTCTTCTTATTAATATTGTTATAAGCACCACATCTACCCTACACAAGTAAATAAATAAACACAATAATCACAATTCTCTCCTCCAACCTCCCAGCAAGCTCTGTCCTCTACCTCCCAACTCCGGCTCCCTTGCTGGGTTCAGAGTAGTCCTTTATATAGTCCTTGACCCGGAAGTGCTTCTATCCTTCCGTCCCCGTGACTTTGAAGTATTTCTGGGCCATGTAAACAGCAGGGACTCCCCAGTCTCCCTGCAGCATCTCCTGGCTGCACCCACGATACCCAGCAAGGCTGTGTTGCCGAAGACCAAGTCCCATAGTGCCCCGCAAGCATCTGTGGCACCACTGCAGTCCAGGGAAGCTGCCCTCTATCGTCCTGGGGGAGGCAGTGTCCTTGATAAGCTGCCTTCCCCCATCCTTCTGTTACTGGGGCATCCTGGCCGGGATAAACTGATGGACGTCCCTTAAGTATTTACCTCCTGTTCATCTCTTTAAAATCTGTCTGATGCAACAGCTTAAGCATTAGTCTGCAGATAGGAGTTGGGGCTGCCTACCTAGTGGTGAGACTACATCCAGACAGGCTAATGAAGCTCTTGGCCTGCTTTGTGGGAGTCACACTCCTTTTCATAATGTTTGTGTCTCCTATTCACATCAGAGCAACTGTCAAAAGTCAAAATTTAGTCATCGAGTGAGTAAAAAAAGAGAAGGCTGTTGACCTATTTGTTCCAATATCAAATTTAAAATTCTCTACATTACTACAATATGTAAGTTGTTATAATTCTTTAAGTTGATGATTAACTATTTTTCGTTAAAGCTTTCTAATACATTTTAAATGAAAAGGGCACATTTTCTTCTATTCATAAGATAAAATAACCATTTACCTTTTTCAGCCTTCAAAAGTATTTAGACAAACAAATTATGGCACAGTAATCAAAGAGCAAGGGGCGCCTTGCATGCAAACAAACACTCATGGCACATCTGTCTTGTTTTTATTTTTATAATGAAGAATCTCAAGTGAGTAGAATGCAGGTAATCAGGAGTCTTCTTCTGGAAAAATAATTAGGGTGTTAATTAGCAGAAGCAGCGAGAAGGAAAAAATTACTTGGAATGAGGTGAAAGAGAATATGCCACTTAATCTTTTGATTTAATGGTTTAAGATATTTACATATATTTGACCTTCACTTAATTGTCAGTAAAAAGTGTACTCATCCGAAATTAAACATGCAAAAGAAATGACTTTGTTTTCAATTTTAAAAAGTAAATATAGTGTGAGGGTGGCACAGTGATTAGGGCTACCACCTCATGGACCCAGCATCCTAGAATTAATCCTGAGCCTTGTTATTATCGTCTGTGTTGGTTTTCCTCTACGTGTTCTTTTTCTCCTTCAATTACAAAAAATGTGTACGATATGTTAATTGATTATTCTAAACTGGCTTTGTGTGCTGTGTGCTGTCTCTGGTCCCTCTTGGCCGTGAACTGGATTATGCAGATTTGAGAATGTTATGATATGTTAATTTTGTGTGAAATGTAAAAGTGAATACTTCATTTAGCAGCAATAACTTCAGAATATTTAGGATTCTCTGGTCTCCTCTTGTATTTGGAGTTTTATGTCTATAATAATAATAATAATAATAATAACACCTTTTTGTTTGTAGTAGGTAGTCTTCTCATCCAGAGTTGGTTGATGCCTTGTGCCTGATATTGTCAATAATGTCTGTCCAGCCTGCCTCCCTGTAATTTCATAAAATAGATTCAGAATGAATGGATAACAGTACATTTTGTTTAGAGAGCACTTTTTCCATGGAAAACTGACTTCACATGATCAGATCACAATTGTTTATATACACATTTTTAACATTTGAAACATTTTCAGATTAGGCGATAATGATGCCATTATAATGGGAGACTAATTGTGACAGATGTCTCTCTACAACCAGAACGATGCTAAAGAGATCAAATTTATGCAAAAGGACGCATTTAAAAAAATAAATCATCTATTAAATGTAAGCATGTGAATACCAAAATCAACAATGTAACCAAAACTCAAAATGTTTTTTACACTATAAGTCTTCTTAAACTTGTTTTGAACTCTTTTCTTTCTTCTGAACTTTCTTCTCAAAATGGTGGCTCACCCACTTACCTTCCTTCAACGTAAGACCAAGCTCTCCCTTTCTGACTTCTCACATTTCTCTGTTTGTGCTCTGATTTCTGAGTCTTTGCTCAAATGTCACTTCCCACTTTAGAATCTGTGTTCTGTTCTAGAGTGGCTTACGTTTCTTAGTTTACTTCCTTCCGTCTAAGCCCTGGGAAATGTTCTTGGGTCATGGGCTTGGATGTTCTTGTTTTGTTACAGGCATTGTAGGCCCTAGTAGTTGCCCTCCATTCATCCATAAGCCTTCAGCTGCCCTTAAAGAGCATAGTTTTTAAGGAAGCGTCTCTATTGCTAATTTATGATCCCAACCTTTTCCTGGACATGAAGGAGAATAATCGCCTGTCTTCCTACCTTGAACTTAAAAGGGCAATTAGCCCTCAAGTTTCCTAAGAAGGATGCCAGTGTTAACACCGGTCAGCAAGAAAATCCTGTGACCTCTTGCCACCCACGTTTCACACTCTATCGCCCGTATTTGTACACCCTGGAAAAACTGGTCTCCCTGCCTGGAACTTCCAGGTCACCACACAAGACAATAGTCATGTGCCATTTTACGCTTCATGGCCAAGGGCCATAAGAAAACAATTAAGTAGTAATGTTCTAGAAACTGCCAAAACCAGCTGCAGTAATAATTTTTCTATTATTATTATTAAAAATAATAATAATAATAATAATTATTTCACAGGGTCTCATATGTTTTCTAAATCTTGGTGGGCCCAAGGTTTGTTTTGATGCTGCTCCATGTGGCTAATTCTTATTTATATGACCTCACAATCTTACTTATACCACTGTTTCTCAACATTTATGGTCTTGAATCCCAAGTTTGCCTTTTTACATTCATTGGCAACCCACTAGCGGGTATTGAAAACTGCACCCTTGGTGAAATGAGCTTACTTAGAAATGAGGAAACATATCATGCAGCACTGCTGATTGCTTTGGTGACCCACTTGCGAGCCAATGATGGTAACCTGCAACACACTGTTGACACCCTGAGTCACAACCAATTAGTTAATAAACACTTGCTTAGATGACCCAGTGCAGCTTACTGGTGACGCAACAATGGCAACCCAAAACTGGCTGTTTACAAACACTGTTTTACACGGAAACAGCTTGTGGCCACTGAGACACGAAGATCAGTTCGTACTACTTTGTCCTGGCAGTTAAAGTATGCATACCAAGAGACTCACACAAAAACCGCAGAGCCTCAACTGCAATGACTTTTACACTTTGTGACCGACATGAGGCCAGTTAGACATATAGCCAAACAGCCTGGCCCAAATGGAGCCATAAGTTGGCACATGTCTGCATTAGCAACTCATGCCTTTCCACATTGCCATATACAGATTCTCTTCTTATACTAGTGTTATACTCTTTTCTTTAGTTTATATTGTGGGATTTTGCTCTGCTCTTTAACACACTGATGATGGCCTTACCAAGAAGGCAGCCCTCATTGATTTTCATTTCATGTTTCCAATTTGTAAATCTCTATAGAGTGCTGTGTAAGGATAAACTAAATTGAATTTTAAAAACTCATGCATTAAGTTTCAGATTTGCTTGTGTATTTTGGGTTATTGCTTTGCTACTTGGGTAACCTTGAGTAAAGCTTTATTTACTGAACAAATAAATGTATTCACATTTTACTCTGAAATACTCTGATATACTGTGCTGTGATTTTAGTATGTCCATCACACATTCCACTACCAAGCCTAATATGAAGTCCTTTGAGTCAAATATTTTGTTTGCTTTTGTCCTGGTGTGAAAAATCTGCAGACTATATTAAGTTTTAATTATTTTGCTGAAATGAATTGAATTTACATGGTTTTAATTTCAGGCTTTGCATGCATCTTTTTGGATTGTACTAGTAATTCATGTATTTGTTCCAGTCATTTTTTCAATTAGTTTATGACATAGGTATGGGAAATAACTGCAGATGCCATAGAACCTGTTTTAATTAATTTATATCCTGGAAAAGGATAGACATGACAGGACTAGGAATTAAAGAATTATCCATCCATTTCCTAACCCGCTGAATCCGAATAGGGTCACGGGATTCTGCTGGAGCCAATCCCAGCCAACAAGGCAGGAACCAATCTTGGGCAGGGCGCCAACCCACCACAGGACACACACAAACACACCCACACACCAAGCACACACTTGGGCCAATTTAGAATCACCAATCCACCTAACCTGCATGTCTTTGGATTGTGGGAGGAAACCGGAGCGCCCGGAGGAAACCCACACAGACACGGGAGAACATGCAAACTCCACGCAGGGAGGACCCGGGAAGCGAACCCGGGTCTCCTAACTGCGAGGCAGCAGCGCTACCACTGCGCCACCGTGCCGCCATTAAAGAGTTATTTTAAACCTAATTCAATGGATAGATAGATAGATAGATAGATAGATAGATAGATAGATAGATAGATAGATAGATAGATAGATAGATAGATAGATAGATACTTTATTAATCCCCAAGGGGAAATTCATATACACCAGCAGCAGCATACTGATAAAAACGATATTAATTAAAGAATGATAAAAATGCAGTGCAAGTTAAAAAATGCAAGGTGGAGAGTGAGAGTGTGAGGCAGGTATAACAGACAATAACTTTGAATAATGTTAACGTTTACCCCCACGGGTGGAATTGAAGAGTCGGATAGTGTGCGGGAGGAACGATCTCCTCAGTCTGTTAGTAGAGCAGGACAGTGACAGCAGTCTGTCGCTGAAGCTGCTCCTCTGTCTGGAGATGATCCTGTTCAGTGGATGCAGTGGATTCTCCATGATTGACAGGAGCCTGCTCAGCACCCATCGCTCTGCCACAGATGTCAAACTGTCCAGCTCTGTGCCTACAATAGAGCCTGCTTTCCTCACCAGTTTGTCCAGGCATGAGGCGTCCCTCTTCTTTATGGTGCCTCCCCAGCACACCACGCGTAGAAGAGGGCACTCGCCACAACCGTCTGATAGAACATCTGCAGCATCTTATTGCAGATGTTGAAGGATGCCAGCCTTCTAAGGAAGTATAGTCGGCTCTGTCTTCTCTTGCACAGAGCATCAGTATTGGCAGTTCAGTCTAAATTTTCATCCAGCTGCACTCCCAGGTATTTATAGGTATTTATATTAAAGACATTGATCAGAGTCATACGTCATCAGGAGAACATAGCCAATCAAATGTGTGCAATGTCACATGTCCTGAAGCTCCACATGTGCATTTTAACATGAATATGGCTTGTCTGTAAGACCGAAACAGAAGAAAAACAACAGAAGGAAGACATAGGAAGTAACATCAGAGATCGAGAGACATCTGATTTGGAATGCCAGACAGCATAACCTTATGAATAACATTGATCAGTAAACCAAAAGCTGACCAGGACAACATCCACCCCTTGACACTTCTGATTTTCAGTTAAGATTTTTTAAGACTGTTTATATCCGGCTTTTGCCATCTATTTTATTTTCTGTTATATTTCTTGTATTTGGTATTGTTATACTGTTATAATAAGTACTTCATTGTCTTTTACCTAGAGTGTTTAAAATAATATAAGGGTACCAGGTGTTAGTTAGATTGCTACTTTCTTATTCACAGGGTTTATCAAAGCTATTGAGGTTGCTTCACAAAAATTAGAACAACTGTAGTGAAACCAAAACATGATGTGGTTAGCAAGTGGCCTGTAATATAAAGATTTACCTTTTTATGTGTTATTCTGACAACACCTGTGTGTTTGTTAGTGCTGGTGACAGTGAATTTCTTGTCACACATGTGCGAGTAGGAGTGAACTAAAGGGCCAGAATAATGGCAACTCCACATCTGACCAGGGGGCAGCTGTGATGATGCGGTTCAGCTCCATGCTTCCATCTGCTGTTCGGGGGCCCTTGAACCCAACACCGTCGGTAATGTTACCGATGAACTAGACAGTGAGGTAATAACAATGGAGCAAGGGGATGATGTACAAATGTGCAAAGGTGCTTTTATTTAAACAATAATCCAACAAAACAAATTGTTCAAAGTAAAGTGCAGTCTGTTCATTTTCTTCATATAAACAATCCAAAAAAGAAATGTGGAGGTTTAAAACAAAATAGAAAAAAAACACAATCCTTTAAAAAGACGAGAAGGTTAAAATATTGCTGGAAGCAGTCCTTGAAAAACAATGACATTCCCGGTGCTTCTATTACACTAGCGTCTCACCTGCTTCTCCAATTTGGGCCCTGCAGCAGGTGAGACGCTCTCTCAGCAGCTGTCCTTTCTTTCCAAAACACAGGTCTGGAGACCTCCCGATCCTGGCTTCGGTCTGGCACTCATCCCAGGCTCGAGACTTGGAATCCTTGATATCCAGGACGCTCACACCAAGGAATTCTCCACCAAGCCTCCCGACTCTCGCTGCTGTCCCTGTCTTATATGGCCAGTCAACATTCACTGGTCACTCCAGCTACTCGTTCACTTAGCGGGAGTGACCACTACATGCAGCCAGTCACCATTCACTGGTCACTCCAGCTACTCGTTCACTTAGCAGGAGTGACCACTACTATGCCTCCCGGGTGTCAGCCTAACACCCCAGCTTTCTATACAGCTGGCACAAACCTTTATAATGTATTTGCGTCATTCTTGTACCACCCTATATAGAGAATGTTATACAGAATATTGTGGAAAGACTGGCAATTGGCACAACTCGAGACTTTGTTTGTGTAGGATCTCTGAATATACGTATGTGTATCTATGAGTGTGTTAATTTTCAAGGGCGAAAGTAGATAATCCCAATAAAAGTTTCTGTTAAGTCTCATAAACTTCAGAATAGTCCTGTTTTTTAACATTTTTTAAATTATAGCCAAAAAATTAATTACAATTTGTTTCATTTTAAGTTCTGTTTGCCTAAGTAGTGCAATTTGTTTTCCTGAAGATAAGGGGTTTCCAACTGGCTCTCCTTTTGCGAAAGTTATTCTTGCTTAATTTTGCCCTGATGGTGGACTCATTTTTAAATGACTTTAAACATAAAAATATAACAAAGAGCCTCCCTATTGGCAACTTTCTCTACCTTATGTCTATGAGGAAAGGTGAAAAAAGGGTTGGTGTAAGGATAGCCACAAGGATGGGTGGCAGCCTGCAGAATCTTTAGGTTATTGAAAATTAAAATATTTGTCAAAATTAAATTCATTTTAAAATTAAAACATTTATCTAAAATTAAAATCTTTCTTAAACTAAGAAATAAAATTCAAAATCATGAAAAGAAAACTAAAAAATAAAGCTTCAAAAATATAAAAATCTTACGATACAAAAAATAATCTATCCAAAGTACAATTGTTATAACCTGCCAAAATGTGTTTCTCAATCTTTAGCAATCCAGGAATTAGAAGTATCAGCTAAATAATGGCATACAAATATCACACAAAAGAAAGACTTATCAACATACTATAATATGGCATAATTGAGAAAGGACAGAATTAAAAGATATCTCAATATGAAATACTCAATACTGAAAGCAAAAACTCAAATGAATATTAATTCATTTCCAGTTATTTTTCATTGGTCAAAGTGCTAAATCGAATTGGACAAAAATAATAGACAAAACAGCAAATTATGTAACCAGTTTTAATGGTGAACTGAAGAAATTTGACATTTATCATATTGCATCCTTGGATTCTGTTTCTTAACTAATGTTTGACTCTTCCAAAATCTCTAGATTTAACCAGGGGTTCATCATATGATGAAGAATAAAAGGTAATTGTGTAGCATGGCTTTGTAGATTGAGAGCAGAGTTGAAATTTCTCTGTTTCTAGATTACTTTTCTAATTGCAAGGCATTGGAAATTTGTATTTGTTTTTTTACTTAGGAATTGTTTCTTATAATATATCATTAAATGTGAAAAACATATGATTTAATAAGTCTAAATTCTATCTCTTATGTCTGTAAAGGCTAAGATTTCATTAGAGCCTGATTAAAGTAAACTACTTGGCGAAACACTGTGATGAAAGTAAGGGTACACTTACCTTTTCAGACATGTGTGATACATGGTTTGTTTTGTTGTGCCTGAATGAATAACAAAAAGCTGACATTTGAGCATGTCCCTTAGCAATGATATTACTTTAAACATTTGCTGTGTGTTTCAGTTTATGTAATTGACCATGGAGGAAGGGGTGATTGAAATGTTGAACACCAAAAATGGTGATGAGAGCTTGCTCTGGTATACCAGGATTATATCTAAAGAAACACAGGAGAGAGTTTCAGGAGAAACCTAGGTCCCAGAAACTTTTGCAAAAAGCTCTAAAAGTTGAAGAAACCATCAGCCATAGGCTCGTAAAAAAGAAAAGGTTTCTTCCATCTTAAAAATGTTAGGAAATTAAGGCGATTTCTAAATAAACAGGATTCTGAGAAATGAATTCATGCATTTATTTCTAGTAGGATTGACTACTGCAATGCTGTGTTCACTGGATGTTCAAATTGTTCTTTATACAGCCTCCAGTTAATCCAAAATGCTGCTGCAAGACCCCCTTCTTTTTGACACCCACTGCACGCCCAACCTACCTGGAAAGGGGTCTCTCTTTGAACTGCCTTTTCCAAGGTTTCGTCCATTTTTTCCCTAGTGAGTTTTTTTGGGAGTTTTTCCTGGGGGGCTATCAAGAGGCAGGGCCTGTTAAAGCCCATTGCGGCACTTCTTGTGTGATTTTGGGCTATACAAAAATAAACCTTATTGTATTGTATTGTAATGTAAAACATAAATGACAGGGAAAGAATCTTTATAAAATAAAAATATAACAGGCAAAAGAAGCTCTGCGGAGAATAAAAGGCCCAAAAGGAACTGCCTAAAACAATAAACACAATCCAAGTCCCAAAAACACAAATCCAGAAAGTGAAATCAAAAACAAAACATAGAAGTCAAAAACACCAGAGAATCGACACAATAACTCACTAACACCACCAAGCACATTCAGTGAACTGTAAGGGACTGTGTGCTCCCACAGCCTTCTTAGGGTTGAGGGAGGTCTCTTGATGGTGATGGATAGGTTACCCTGCCTCTTGGGGAACCACCCACAAAACAAAAGGGACGTAGTAACACAGATACGAATATGTAGAAATAACATAATACATAAAACTACTAAAAACCAAAATTTAATGCAGATAGTTAACAAAAGTAACTATGACTGCCTATAAACCTTGATAAAACATAAAAACATTATTAGGCAAATGTTAACTGTCCTGCTACAACACAGAAAAGGCTGGGAGCATATACTGAAAGCATGTTGCCGCACCCACCACATAACACGCTGAAGGGCAGGAAAAACATGAAAGGACCTGGAAATGAAACTCAACCCAGAAAACAAAGCAATGTTCTATTTTGTTTCACACAAGATTTATTCCCTGGCTTACGTTTGGTTTTCTCTTTATGGTTATTTTTGTTGTTTTTCAGTTATTATTTCTCATGTGTTTTTGTTTTTAGGTAAATATTCTTATGTTTATTTATTGCTGGGTATTAATATTTTATTTATTTATGCTTATTTGTTTCACTTTTCTTTGACTTTCTTTCATTTTTTGATAATTGTTTGAGTAAACCTTTATTTATAAAGATTTTTCTTTTGCTCTTGTCCCGTTAACCCAGAAATGTATGCTCATAGTCTCCCTTAAGAGGCATTTTTTATGTATTTAGTGCATTCAAAGTGTTTTTGAGCTTTTTTAGACTGAGGTTTATTTATGTGCAGGTCCTGAAGCCTGCCTTATGAGTTTGATTCCTGTTCCTAGGTCCACCAATAAGAGTTTAGTTTATTTTGAAGCCTTTATACTCATTTGGACCATTTATGTGCTTGGTGATTCACACAGTGTCAAAACCAGAAAAAACAGTAGGATAATGTTATGATTTAGTTGATTTATAACTTTTTTTTTTACATTGTGCATTTTTTTTGTGATTTTTCACTTGGTTATGGGACTTGAGATTTACAGAATCTGTTTCTACACTTTAAACATTTACAACAAATGTATTTGAAGATGTTTATATAATTGTATGTCTTTTTGATGCTGCTCTTTTAGTATGAGACTGTGTAAAAAGAAACAAAACCAAAAATGAGCTTTACTCAAAAAACAGCAATTCAAGGTTCAGGATTCAAGATTTTTATTTAGTTATATTTGCTGAAGAAAACACCTTTTCCATTCAGTAAAGTAATTTTAAAATGTTTACATTATTTGAAAAATAGATTTTTTGTTAAAACTACTTCTAGTAGATTGATAATACCTTCCATCCATTCATTATCTAACCCGCTATATCCTAACTACAGAGTCATGGGGGTCTGCTGGAGCCAGTCCCAGCCAACACAGGGCTTAAGGCAGGAAACAAACCCTGAGCAGGGCACCAGCCCACCACAGGGTGCGCGCACCAATCACACACTAGGGACAATTTAGAATCACCAATGCACCTAACCTACATGTCTTTGGACTGTGGGAGAAAACCCACGCAGACATGGAGAAAACATGCAAACTCCACACAGGGAGGACCAAGGAAGCGAACCCAGGTCTCCTAACTGCAAAGTAGCAGTGCTACCCACTATGCCACTGGGCCACCCAGATTGATAATACATTTAATCTAAAATGAGTGTGTGATACATAAGAAAATTTCTATACTTCTGAAACTGAACATGTATGCCTCTGGGGAGAAAGGAATTTTTAAAGCAATATGTGTGGGTTTTCAGAGTAATGAACTTGCCTTATCTACTAAAATTAATTTCTCTAGGCAATGGGTGTCTATCATCAATTGACATGATCTCCAGTTTTTTAACATTGCCCTCTGACACACACTTCCCAAATCATGTACATCAGCCCCAATAACTTTAGCTGAATGATTGGTAATCTAGTGGAGTTTTTTTAAAGTTTGGGTAATCAGACCACTAAACCAGAAAATAAATTTTAAAATGATGACAGAGTGAATCACACTCTGATTAACGGACAACATGAGATCCTTGTCCACTTTAAAAAGGCAGAGTTTATGGAGGAGAAATAAGCATTTAGAGTACAGATACAGTGGAACCTCGGTTCACGACCATAATTCGTTCCAGAACTTTGGTCGTAAACCGAGTTGGTCGTGAACCGAAGCAGTTTCCCCCATAGGATTGTACGTAAATACAATTAATCCGTTCCAGACCGTACAAACTGTATGAAAATATGTAAAGATTAAGCACAAATATAGTTAATTACACCATAGAATGCACAGTGTAATAGTAAACTAATGTAAAAACATTGAATAACACTGACACAAAACACCCAGGCTCCCTGATCAGCTACAGGAGCTGGCTCGCTCGCGCTCCCTCCCTCCCTCAGCTACAGGAGCAGGCTGGCTGACGCTCTCTCTCTGTAGCGCGTGCGCGCACACACACACACACACACCCTATCCTCCCCCCCCATCCCTTCCCTGTCAGCTGCCCCCTCTCTCTCTGCGCTTGCTCGCTCACGCTCTCTAATCTCTCTGTAGCACGTGCTCAAGCAGCATTTTTTTTTTAAATGAGTTTTAAGCACAGCAGAAAAAAACGAACATTAAAACAAATCCGAAGTGCAGTGCATGCAAAAACCAACTCGCAAGCAACCAGAAAAGAAAGATTGCAGGAGATCACGCTATTAAACTTAAAGCCTGATCGCTGTAAACACTGTTTTTAAAATGAGTTTTAAGCACAGTGGAAAAAAGAAACATTTGAAAAAAGATAAAAGTAACATTGCAACAAATCGCGTTATGAACTGAAAAATTAACTTTTGAAAAATCCCTAATACAAAAACCACCAAGAAAACTAACCTTGCATTAGTCGAGTTCTGGCATGAAGTGTTTTCCTTCAGGTGTTTTCTCTCTTGTGATTTCTTGGGTTTCTGGTGCTTTTAGCTGGTGGGAGTGAAAGCCTCCTGCAGCCATTCCAAAAAGAACGTTCTTGTGACCCTCCACATTACTGGCAGTCTGGCTTTGTTTACATTGTGCTGCTTGAAAGCACGAGGGTTCTCAGATTGGTAAATGAGTAAACTGGTAAACATTTTTTCCACCTTTTGTAATTTCTTTCTTTACTTCGATTTCAATTTTCTTCAAAACTTTCTTCTGACCACTCTCCACTTGCTTAGAAGCCATAGTTAACTGCAAAAGCACACGAAATACTGTAGAGCACAAAGAGAGTGCACGTCTTATTGAAAACAATGAACAAGGAGCGGCTTTGCTTAAATGAAAAAGCATGGCAGCTCTCTTTCTCTCTCAGGCTGCCTGTGGGGGGAGGGGATGTTTTCGCTTGCACTACAGCCTACAGATAGGCAGGCAAACACGTGCAGCAATCTCCTCCTCCCCCTTCCCAGCGCAGGCACGTGCTCGCTCGCCCCTCTCTCTCTCTCTCTCTCTCTCAACTGAGGGCGCAAGGGAAACTGGCTTGTTCAGCAAACACGTGAAGCAATCTCCTCCTCCTCCTCCCCCTCCCTAGCAGGCACGTGCTCGCTCGCTCTTTCTCTCTCTCTCTCTCTCTCTCTCTTTCAGCTCAGCTTGCAGGCAGGCAAGGGAACCTGGCTTGTTCGTATACCGAGTGTGTGGTTGTGAACCGAGGCAAAAGTTTGGCGATCTTTTTGGTCGTGAACCGAGTTGTACGTGAACCGGGACGTTCGTGAACCGAGGTTCCACTGTATATGTTTTTTGTATTTGTATTCCAGTTAAGATTGTTATTTAGTGTAGTTCCTAAGTATTTATATTGGGTGAACATGCAGATTTCTGTCTCTTAACACTAGAATTACCAAAGCCTAAAAAAAACATGTAATCCCGGCCCACCTTAAATCCCTTTGCACCTCTCCGTCAGCGTCTTTTGTCTTGTAAATGTGTCGATCAACACAAGCAGCAAGCAGCCTGCTATCCCATCCCATGTAGACTTGAACTGTATAATGTGTGAAGCCTCAAGTCCAATTATCAAATAAGCACTTTCACAAAAGGTACAAGTATAATACAACAGCTTCCATGGTGCAGCAGTAAGAACTGCTGACTTTTAATCAAGAAGTCTCTGGTTCGATCCTGGCTGCCTTACAAATTTACCATTTTGAGTAGTGAGTTCAGGCCGTGATATTTCAGTTCCGATTTTAATTGTAGTTTTAGTTTTTATTTTATTTTATAAAATTAATTTTTATTTTGTTCTAGTTTTCAGTGGAGTTAACAATTTTTATTTTTATTTAGTTCTGTGTTTAAAATTTTATTTTTTTATTTTATTTAGTTCCAGCTTTTTTACATAATACTGGTACAATTTTAGTTTTTTTTTCTGTTGTAAGACCACAAATACTGGCCTTTACCTATTTCAATGCAAGTTATGTTTCAGTCACCAAAATACACTCACAGTTCATAATGTCGTTAAACACAGATTGACTATCAATGATCAAACAGATTAATTGGCCTAATGAGTACGGTCAGCAAGATCAAATGTTTCAACCCAAGAAACCAGTCTGTGCAAGCACGTTGCTGTTAAGCTTTAAACAAGCTTTTCAAGAGATTTGTTCAGGTTGCAACGATGTCCATTGCACAGATAGCCAAACATTGAAAATATTCATTTGACAAGCGCCTGAAATGCAGGTACACAGGCAAGGTCCTTGGCCACTGCACTAGCAGATTATTTCTGCTTCTGTACTGAAGCAGTGACGTGCAGTAAGGTTCACGGCTGTTGAAATCAGTCAGATTTACAAATACCTCATATGAACCCAAGAGTAGCTTATTCATCATTCAGTTGGCAGCATGCACATTGACTACTGGTTATGTTTCATATCTCATCAGTATTTATTACACACACATAGGTAAGGTACATATTTGGCTAAAAAAGAACATTACATTTATAGCAGCGAAAGAGAACACATTATCTCTGCACCCTCCATATGTTCTAAATTTGCCGTTGCAATTTCACAATTCATACTCATTCAATACAAAAGAAAGTATTGAGTGGTGTACAGAAAAAACAAATTTCAATTTTGACCTTACTTGAAATGCAGTTGTTTTTAAAAGCTTTTAATTCTGATGCTCTAATCAATTCTACTACAGACAATTCAACAAAAGGATAACAAGAAAAACAAAAGAATATTTTATTTAAGGTCAAAATGTAGTTTTTAAATATTGGATTGTTTTTTTCTTAGTCTGATTGCATTTTTTTATAAATTTGAAAAACATTTATGGTCTTACCTTTATTTGTAAATGAAGTTCATGTGCCCATCCTTCTCCACGAATATCTCTGTCACTTTCTTGTAAAGGTCCTCCTTAATTTCCTTTAGTTTTAAAAGTCTTAATATTCCATTTTGGCAGTCAGTTGGAACAAAAAATAAAAATAAACAGACTGCTGCAGTGCACTTGACTTTCTGATATCGCTAACTTATTGGTGCCTAGAGCCTCTGCATAAAAGAACAACAGCAACAAGCACCTGTTGGGCTCACATCTGCCCCTTTCAGTGCGACATGGTGCTGTCAGTCCCACCTTGTGCCTTTTCACTGCAGTTTTATGTCCGATCAGTAAGACTAAATATGACACACACATTCATTAAAGATATTAGCCAGACTGTGAAAAGTCAGGGTGTAAAATAAAAGTGTGTGCAAACATTATATTGACAACATACAGAGAGAGAGACAGCAACAGGCACACACCAGTTGCACGCATCAGCCCATTGTGTGAGGGAGAGCAAAGTCTGAGGGGAGGTTCAGCTCATCTCGTTGCTGCTGCACCTCGGCAAATGGTGGTAAAACCTTGAGGATTTCCTATGTTTGTATTAATGCCTTTTGAAAAAGCATCCTGTACTTTGACTGTATGTGAACGATTTAAAAAAAAGTCATGAATCTATAATGTGATAATTTGGTAAACATTCTTACTGTCCAATTTCTCAATCAGTATGTGAGGCTGGATGGTGCTGAATGCTAAAGAAAAATCCAGAAATAGTATTCTGACATAGAAACCAGGCTTATCAAGAAAAGTGCATATCTGATGTAAGGTAACCAGCAGAATATCTTCTACACTTCTGTTTGCACAGTAAGCAAACTAGGGATTATCTTATCTTATAGTGTCAGTCAATAAAATGCTTTCACCAAGTGTTTAAAACATTTCATTGGAATGAAGGTGAGTGAAATGTGTCAATAGTCAGACTTTTTGGCCTGGAGACCTTAGGAACTGGGTTATTGACTTTTTCCACAGCACAGGCACAATAACACGGGTTAGGGACCAGTTAAAAAGTAAATGAAAAACTGGATAGAGCTGTTGGGTGGGTGGGGGGAGTACGTCAAAGACCTCCTCAATCCCACCAACATGCCTTCCAATGAGGAAGCAGAGCCTGGGGACTAGGAGGTGGCCCCCCCCATCTCTGCAACTGAGGTGGTCAAAAAACACCTTGGTGGCAGGGCCCCAGGGGTGGATGACATACGCCCGGAGTTCCTCATGGCTCTGGATGTTGTAGGACTGTCTTGGTTGACACGTCTCTGCAACAACGCATGGACATCACGGACAGTGCCTCTGGACTGGCAGACCGGGGTGTGTTCCAACTACAGAGGGACCACACTCCTCATCCTCCCTGGAAAACTCTATTCGGGGGTTCTGGAGGGGAGGGTACATCGGATAGTTGAACCTTGGATTCAGGAGGAACAGTGTGGTTTTCGTCCTGGTCGCAGAACAGTGGACCAGCTCTACACCCTTAGCAGAATCCTGGAGGGTGTATGGGAGTTTGCCCAACCAGTCTACATGTGTTTTGTGGACTTGGAAAAGGTGTTCGACCGTGTCCCTCAGGGAATCCTGTGGGGGGTGCTCCAGGAGTATGGGGTACCGGACTCCCTGATAAGAGCTTTTTAGTCCCTGTACAACCGGTGTCAGAGCTTGGTCCGCATTGCCGGCAGTAAGTCGAGCCCATTTCCAGTGAGAGTTGGACTCCGCCAGGGCTGCCCTTTGTCACCGATTCTGTTCACAACTTTTATAGTCAGAATTTCTAGGCGCAACCAGGGTGTTGACAAGGTCCGGTTTGGTGGACTCAGGATTGGGTCACTGCTTTTTGCAGATGATGTTGTCCTGTTTGGTTCATCAGGCTGTGATCTTCAGCTCTCTCTGAATCAGTTCACAGCCGAGTGTGAAGCAGCTGGGATGGGAATCAGCACCTCCAAATCAGAGATCATGGTCCTCAGCCGGAAAAGGGTGGAGTGCCCTCTTAGGGTTGGGGGAGAGATCCTGCCCCAAGTGGAGGAGTTCAAGTATCTCGGGGTCTTGATTACGAGTGAGGGAAGAATGGAGCATGAGATCGACAGGCGGATCGGTGCGGCATCCGCAGTGATGCGGGCTCTGCATGGGTCTGTTGTGGTGAAAAAGGAGCTGAGCCGTAAGGCAAGGCTCTCAATTTACCAGTCGATCTACGTTCCAACCCTCACCTATGGTCATGAGCTATGGGTAGTGACCTAAAGAACGAGATTGTGAATACAAGCGGCTGAAATGAGTTTCCTCCGCAGGGTGTCTGGGTTTTCCCTTAAATATAGGGTGAGAAGCTCAGTCATCCGGGAGGGGCTCAGAGTAGAGCCGCTGCTCCTCTGCATCGAGAGGAGTCAGGTGAGGTGGCTCGAGCATCTGACCAGGATGCCTCCTGGACGCCTCCCTAATGAGGTGTTCCGGGCACATCCAACCGGGAGGAGGCCCCGGGGAAGACCCAGGACATGCTGGAGGGACTATGTCTCCCGGCTGGCCTGGGAACGCCTTGGGATTCTCCTGGAAGAGCTAGGAGAAGTGGCCAGGGAAGTCTGGGCCTCTCTGCTCAAGCTGCTGCCCCCACGACCTGACCACGGATAAGTGGAAGAGGATGGATGGATGGATGGAGAGAGCTGCTTAAAGCAAGATTTTAAGAGCTGACTGTAGTGCCATCTACTCCAACTGCCCTGCTGGTTTTTACCTGCCATAAACCTTTCTCCGCTTCAGTTAAACTGACCTTTGTTAGTTATCATTAATAACCTCTTAATGTTTCCCCATACTTCCTTTAATTTTGTATAATTAACCTGTTATTCCTTTATTCTTCTACCTGGCGATCATGTTGTTTACCCAAGAGTAGTGGTTTAATATCTTTACTCATCCATGGTTTACTATTTGGGTATACCTTTACAGTATTTTCCTTAATTATCATAGACTCAAAAAATTTTATACCATACCATACCATACCATATTTATTTGTTGAGCGCTTAAAAACACAGCATTACAACTGACCAAAGCGCTGTACAGTTACAACAAGCAGGACTAAAAGCAAAATATTAAAAACAAACATTAAGAGAGAATTAAAACAGAGATACTAAAACAGGTCAGGGGACCAAATAAAATAGAGAAAATAGCAAAAGGCAAGTGGAAAATGAAACAGGTTAAGAATTAAAAGCCAATGTGAAGAAGCGCGTTTTTAGGCGAGATTTGAATGTGGCGACTGAAGCGGCTTGCCTAACCACTAAGGGCAGGGAGTTCCAGAGCCTGGGTGCACAGACGGAGAAAGCCCTTTCACCACAAGCTTTAAAACATGCCTTGGGAACGGTTAGGAGCAGCTGATCTGTGGATCTAAGAACACGAGGGGGATTGTGACAATGGAGCAAGACACTCAAATAGGCGGGGGCTAGACCGTTTAATGCCTTATAGGTTAGGAGGAGAATCTTAAAATCGATTCTGAATCTAACCGGCAGCAAGTGTAGGGTTTTAAAATGGTGAAATGTGTTCGATTCTGCTAATTCCAGTAAGAAGACTTGCAGCCGCATTTTGAGCCAGTTGGAGTCTAGAAAGCGTGGCTTTACTGATACCAAAAAGGCAGGAATTAGAGTAGTCAAGCCGGGACGTAATGAATGCATGGATTACTGATTCCAGGAGGTGGTTAGACAGAATAGGCTTGAGTTTGGCGATTCGCCTTAGATGGAAAAAGCAGGATTTTACTGTGCTGTTGACTTGAGCATCCATTTTCAGGAACGTATCCATTTTGATTCCAAGATTGGAGACAGACGAAGTTACTGGAATGGGAAGAGAAACGAGGCCAAGGGGTGGAGCCTGTTTGCAGTCGGGACTAAAACAATGACCTCGGTTTTGAATCGTTCAGGTGAAGGAAGTTTACAGCCAGCCAGTCCTTAATGTCAGATAGGCAGTCGAGAGAGGTTTGATGGAGTCAGTTGGCTTGAGGGAGAAATAAATTTGGCAGTCGTCAGCATATAGGTGATATGAAATTGCATGTTTTCTAAAAATTGCACCTAAAGGCAGGATGTAGATTAAAAAAAGTACTGGCCCTAAAATGGAACCCTGGGGACCCACATGGGAGTGGGACTGATTCAGATGAAAAATCGTCTAGCATGACTCTGAGAGTCCTGTTGCAGAAATATGACCTGAACCAGTCGAGGGCTAAGCCAGATACACCAGCCCAGGATTCGAGTCGGAGATCATGATGTCGTGGTCGATTGTGTCGAAAGCAGCAGATAAGTCGAGAAGAACCATAACCACGTGGAGTCCTGAGTCCAATGCCAAAAGGACGTCATTTAGGACACGTAAATGCGCGGTTTCTGTGCTGTGTTGGGGCCTAAAGCCTGACTGAAAAAATCCATTACCTGATGGTCCTGTAGGTGATGAGTTAATTGCTCATAAACTACTTTTCTAGTATTTTTGACAAGAAAGGTAGTTTGGAGATTGGACGAAGATTGGAAAGAACGGCAGGGTCAAGATCAGGTTTTTCACAATTGGATGTACAACTGCGTGTTTGAAAGCATGAGGAACTATAGCCGAGGATAGACTACTAGTTATGATCTTTAGGACATCATATCGAATCACAGGAAACACATCTTTCAGCAGTCTGGACGGCACCACATCGTCCGGAGAGCCCGAAGGCTTCATTGAGGCGACGATTTTTTCCAGATGGGGGAGCGAAATGGGTTCAAAGCTGGTGAGGGAACCGTGCGCAGGAGCGGCTAAATCAACAGAGCCAGAAGAAGAAATGGAGATCTGGGATCTAATGTTCGTGACCTTATCCAGAAAAAACGTGAGGATCTGATTACAAAGAGCAGTGGAGGCAGAGAGAAAACAGTTACGGCTGGAGAGAGGACAGCATTTAGTGTTTTGTATAAGACACATTGATTGCCAGAGTTTTTTGAGATGATGTCAGTGAAAAAACGGTTCCTTGCACCTCTGACCGCTCTCTGGTATTGGGACCACGCGTCTCTCATGCAGTCGAAGGTAACAGTGAGACCATCTTTCCTCCATTTACGTTCTAGCCGCCTACAGTTTTGCCTGATGGAGCGAGTTTGTTCATTTAGCCATGGGTCATGCTTGACTTTGGATTGTCTCCGTTTGAGTGGGGCTACGACATCCATCACAGAACAGCAGGAAGTGTGGAAAGTTTGCAATAAAACATCAGCATCCGTGGATTCACATGATGTGGAGATTGGTGAAAAAGCAGCTGCAAAATCTTCAGCAGCAGAGGGGAATGACACGGAGGGACGGGTGGTGGTGGATTTACCATGCTCAACAGAGACCAAATCCAGATTAAACAGAACAGGCGAGTGATCAGAAAAGCTGGGAGGCAGAATGTCCAAGTCACTGATTCTGAGACTGCAAGAAAGAACCAGGTCCAGTGTGTGAACCTGTCCATGTGTTGGTCCGTTCACTAGTTGAGAGAGACCAAAGGAGTCAATAATGTCCAGAAAGTCTTTTGCTAGAGGATTAAGGGACAGCAGACATGGATATTAAAATCACCCAAACAAAGGAAGCGATCATATCTGCAGGTAATATCAGCCAGGAAAGCTGCAAATTCATCTAAAAAGTTCTTATTGTATTTTGGAGGGCGATAAATGAGTGTGCACAGCAGCGGTGGTGAGCAGACTAGTTCAAACATACTGAGCTCAAAAGTTGAAGGGGAAAATGAAAGAGGAAGGGAAGGGCGGTTGCAAATAAAATCAGATTTAAATAAGGTCAATAAGCCACCGCCGCGGCACTGTGCTCTCGGCGTGTTGATAAAGGAACATCCCGGAGGCAAAACTTCAGTGAGTGGGAGCGTCTCGCCCGGTAAAATCCAGGTTTCAGCGGTACATAAAAAATCCAGGCCATTAGAAAGAAAAAAGTCTTTCAGGATGAACGTTTTGTTCACGACCGACCTGGCATTTATCAGCGCGAAACGAACCAGCTGGGAGGACGTCAACAGAGACGTACCAGCCGTGGCGGCTGATATTGTCATGATATGGCGTAGGTTGTTAAAGTTCACCCCCCGGCGGCGGTGACGGAGCGAGGTACACCGGAGTGTCCGAGGGCAAATGGCATTCCGGCAACATTACCTCATGTTGGGAGCCAGGAGAGTTGTTCCTAGAGAGGATCTGGGAAGCTCGGAGCCGAGCCCTGGTGCCACTGCGCTTGCCCCGGCGGCGGCGTTTCCATCGGCGACTGGCCAAGCCATAGGCAGTGATGAGGAAAGCTGGGACTTCCTCAAACAGTCGGCCAAAGGATTGACTGAACTCAGGGGTCAGATGTTGAGAAACCCCCACACTCGTTCGAAGAGCCAGAAGGGTGAGGCGATCATAAGAAATGATCGAGTCAAGAAGAGCATCACAGGAACAGGTAAGCCGAGGAAAAAGCAGGACTAATAAGAAACAAAAAAGCCAGAGCGGCTGGCGTGCCTCAACAGTCGGCGCCATCTTGTAGTTCTATACATTCTTGTAGTTTATACATTCACTGGCAATGTAAGTGGCCTCATTCAGTGTTTGCGAGGATGTCAGCATATCCCATTCAGAAGAGAAGAAGCACTCCTGCAGTTCTTCTACACAGTCATTGAACCCGGTTTTTGTTTTCTGTATGACTGTTTTTTCTTGTTTCAGTTTGTTTGTACTTGTACTTGTAGCAAGTGAAAAAATGATGAGATTAGATGCACCCAGGGCTGCTATGCAATGGGATACGTAGGTACCAAACACATTTCCATAACATTTGTCTAATGTGTTGTCCACTCTAGTATTAATAGTCTCATACTGATGATAGTGTGGCAGAAATTATTCCAGTTTACATAACTGTTATCACCCATCATAAGTTTAATTGTGCCAAGTGAATTGGTTTCTAGCTTCTGAGCAGCTTCAAAAATGGTTTCTGTTCTGCCCCACATGTTGTTAGCTGTTAGCTGTTATTTGTTGAGCTGTGCTCCCCGTTCATCTTGTCATTTATTAACACACCTGTCAGTCACGTCCCACACTCACAGTGGTGTCAAAAATGTCTATGAAACTCACGTAAAGCATGTAGGTCACCTAATAATCATTTAAATACAATACACCCCATGTGTCTCACATAGTCACCAGTTTATCACTTGTTTCAGTCACGTTCGAATCGTATCTTTAAGGTATATAACCCCTGGGTCTGGTTAGTTGTGGTACACAGCAATTTGAACTACTGTCTACGTGCTTCTCTTTGTCTTGATCCAACCGTGGAAATCACTCGCCTTGTGTCTTTTAAAGCTTTATTGTTTAATGTACATTGTCTGCTATGTATTGCTTTGTAAATCATTCTTTATTGTCTTTGGTTGTACACCTGTATATTCCTTTATGTTTCTTTTGTATATATTTCAGTTTATAATGAAGTATGTCCAGTAAAAGCCTTCAAGAAAGCTCACTCCTTGTCATTTTTATGTGGATGTGCCGAGTTGTTAAAGCTCTCTACGGCCGCGTTGCACAGACAGCGCGGAGTGAGGCAGAAAAGTTTAAGCTGCAGTTCCAATGTCAGCATGTGGCAGTACATAAACTACTGTCACAAATATTGATAGATAGGTAGATAGATAATATGGACGAAGTTCAACAGTGAGTAGTTCAATATTCGGCATGCAGTACAGTGCTATTATTACACCACATTATAGGCAGACCCCACCACCTGACTACTTACCAGAAGTTGAGTTTCTCTCTTGATTTTCACAAACAAATTTATCAATTTCAATGTTCGTCTCTTTGAGTTGGTATTCTTAAACCAGCTCTCTGTTAAGGATATTAGACAGCTTTCACAGCTTGTGGAGGTTATTGCACAGATGCCCCTCACCTAGCTTATTCCCAAAGGACTGTATGTTACTCATAATGACTGTTGACAAAGGAGTTTTAAAACTTCTCCATCTCAGACTTACTCAAAGTCCACCTCTTTTTTCTTGCTTTTAATTTGTCCGGCATATTAACAATACACATTATGTAGATGAACAACAGAGGCCACACAACGGGGATTTCCTGCGTAGATATAATGTAACTGTCCTGTTGAAGTCGATAATTGTCAAAAGTAGAAAAGTTTTGCAAATATTCTAAAGTGTGAAAGAAAATTATAGTGTTTTTGCCTTAATTGGGGTGATAGCATACTTTAGTGCAGTGGAATACCTGGATAAGAAACTGTAAGGTTAGAATGAGACAAAGTCATTGACCATAGAAATATAATGCACACATTTAGAGACTATAAGTCCTAATATTCCACTCAGTTTAAAGAAGACAAGGCAAAATTTAATGTGTTTTTCGATGCATTACAGATACTACAACTAGATACTCTCAGTACAGAAGAATTGGATTACTAGACACTATAAATTCACTTCAAGAAGTGGAAGCAGGAGGCCTTGATGGCTACCCTGTTGAATTTTATAAAAAATTGTTCAATTAAGTTAGCTCCCCTTTAATTAGCAACATTTATAGAAGCCAGAGACAATAACATTTTACCTCAAACTTTTCACCAAGCATTAATTACCATCTTTTCTAAGAAAAATAAATGTGTGCTGACAAGCTTCCTCCCACCTGTGTTTTAGCCTTTTGTTTGACGTTCTTCCACAAAAGCTGTTTTTATATAAAAAGAACTACTGACAGACTTGTAATAGACAACAAAAGAAACTATTACACACGATTTAAAGACAAAAAACAGACACAAAATAGAGATGCACTGAGAGGTCTTTGATGGTGCAGTGACTATTCAATTGTCCGATCTTTTGTCCAAATCAGAGCACAATCCAAAATTATAGCTAGAAGGTACTGCAGTTGAATCACTGCCTTAATTCAAAACCTGAAACACTTTGAGAATTGGTTAATAAAAGCGAATACTGGGACAACAATTGTCTCCTGCTGCTAGTTCATAAACCATTCTGCTAATGACACCATCCAATGCACCTTTCAAGGGCATGCCCTCAGTAACCACACAACATGTCACAGCAACTAGAACACAAAAAGAACTTCACAAAATAAATGTAGTAATTTTTAAAATGACACAGCAATACTTCATAGCAAAATAAAACACATTTCATGAATCTACATATTTGATAATACATGAAAACTGCCTAGAATAACGTTGAGAAAATACATAATTATTTAAAAAAATTACAAAACAATTTAGTTATAATAGATGCCATTTAGTTTTTGCTACAGAAGTTGACATCTTGTGAAAAAAGCATCTTACAGTTGAATGCAGCGCATGACATAACTGACACAACCCTTAAAATGTTGGGATCATGCACTCCTGGATCATCTGAGATTGGACAATCTGAGGGCTTTGCTATGTGTATTATCTTTTGCATTAAGAAATTTTTCTCGAATTATCAAAATCAAAGTTGTTTTTCTGATTTGGATTTGATGAATGGACAGATGCTGATTAAGAACTCTTACCTGGTTATTGATAACGTCTCTCTTCTCTATTATTACGTCAAAAACATATCAAGTAAAGCTCAGAAATAAATGATTAAACCTTAGACTTTAGACAATATGGGACATCAAACCTTCTTCTTGTCTACTTATTTAACAGTGACAATTACTGTAATTGTAATTTGGCATTCGAGTTTTTATTGTCCTTTATGTCAAAGTTTAATTTGTGTCATTTTTTTTTTCTTAAATAATCACAACATAAGAATTAGTGCAGTAAACATTCTTCTATATATATGTTAATTTTTTTTTGTCACCCCTTGTCAGTGTTTTTTTTTTGTGCCCACATTCTTCACAAGTGTACCACAGTTCATTCTGGAATAGGCATGGGTAAAAATAATGATTTTCTGATTAATCATTATTTTTCATTTAAACTATTCAATATTGATTCTTAAAGTCTCAAGATCGATCTCACGAATCTCTTTCCTGCTCTATTACTGTATGTAGATTTATGGTGTCTGATCCAGTATATGGTGATAATGCACCTGTTAATGCTTTCTTTGGAAAAAGGACTTTACTATCTCACATTAAATGGTGCGTCCTCTTTGACTGAAATCAGTGTCTTAGACACTTAATTCAGATGTGTGGGCTTTCTACTGATTCAAACAGTGTGTCTGTTAAGAACAACTGTATAAAAGCAAAGCCATATGTATGATATCACCCTGCGGTGGGCTGGCGCCCTGCACAGGGTTTCTTTCCTGCCTTGTGCCCTGTGCTGGCTGTGTTTGGCTCCAGCAGACCCCCGTGACCCTGTAGTTAGGATATAGCAGGTTGGATAATGGATGGATGGATGATATCACTCATAAACATAATTTCAGCCAACAATGTACATTGGAGATGGCAGGTAGCTCCATGTTTCCATTTATTTGACCTTGTACCTAAAAAATAGAAGTATCTATTGCAGTTTTTTATCTGTAAAGATAATAAAACCTACATTAATGTTGAAAATAAGGCTTTTAACAAATGATACAGGTGTTTAAACTGTGATATGCTATACCCTCCGGAATGTAATTGAGTGAAGTTATTGTACTGAGGTTTTAGAAAGACCTTAAGCAAAGCATTGCCATGTCTTTCAGGTCAGCAGAAAGAGAAGCCCTAACTTCCGACAGCTGGACATTGAGGACAGCAGATTCCTACATGACAATCACCTGTCACTACATTGAAAATGACTGGGCACCTGTGGAGGATGTGTTGCAGATAGATATGCTGCATGCCCGTCATACCAGTCACACTGGAAGCATCTTCTCTGCCTATTTACTGCTGAGATGATGCTGTCGTTCCAAAATTTCCAAACATTATTGCATTGCATGACCACATCATTCACAACTTTGTGTTTAGCCAAATCCAATAAATGTTGCTTCTCTTTAAGCATTTGGATAGCTGTCTTGCCTACGTTGGAAAAAATTTGCAATGCGCCTCACCTGGTAAAGCAAGTGGTCAGTTGTTGGAATGTTTAGAGCAGAAAACAATACAAAACTGAGTGTGTGCACAAAATTGCCAACTTGAAGTAGCTCCATAATAGCGGCATTATCAGTCATGATGGCCACTTTTTCCTTTTCGTTCCATTCATTCAATGCCACTGTCAACAAGCATCAGCTCTAGATCCTTGTTTTAAAATGCTTCTTTTTGTCTGAGGACTGTCAGGAGACATTTTCAAGATTTATTAATGTGAGTACTACAAGTGAGCAACTGAAGATATGTGTAACTTGTAGAATTACAGAAAGACCCAAGTCTTCCCACTGTATGTTTAATTTCGACTAATTCAAAGTTATTTTAAATGTCCAATAGGGGAAAATGCTTAGCTCAGTTTAGTTGAAGGGTGTCTACATGGAGATTCATAACACACAAATAGGTTATTGAATAACATTTATTATTTAATAAAAAATATTTAATTATTTTATAATACTATTATTTGCAGGATGATATAGATGTTTAATAAAGTAGATGACATTGCATTGTATTAAAACCAGGAGCCCCCATATAAAATTTGTGGACTCTGATATGCCAATACATATGTTAGTTAAATTATGGTGAATTTTAAATGGGTGCAGTACTGTAAAAAATGATATTGTGTTCCATATCTTCCAAATACTAATGTCAATTGCTCATTACTAATCAAGTATTTCTTCTTAAATGTCATTCCATGCTTATGCGTATGTTATGAAGTTACAATGTTGACACCCTTCAAATAAAGTGATAGTGAAATTTGTCATTATTAATGTTTTCTATGCATGTAAGTATTTTCTAAAAAAAAGCCACCAATTCAAATATATCAGTGCATAATAATTAAGTCAAGATAAAATAGATATTGAATTGAATCGGAGCATTGTGAATTGGAATCGAATCGAATTGGGACATCAGTGCTGATACTCAGCCCTATTCTGGAACATATTTCTATAGTGCCAATAATCAAGCTAGTTTGTGTGTAAACACCTTACTACACGAGATTCTGGTGTCTGAGCTTTAGTCACCAATGGACTTATGCAAAAACTCCTTTAATTAGGCAAATCAGCAAAGTACAAACTACTAAAAGGAAAAGATATGGTCAAAAAGAGACAGCTGTTGATACATGAGAAGAGAAGAAACATCAGTGAGGGAAAAGACAAATCTTCATTAAAAATGAAGCAAAAATGTCAAGTGCAAAAAAAAACACAGCATAGAAGATGTAAAGTCAAGAACTTGAACCCACCATTTATCAACACTGAACTAAGAATGAACCTGAGAGACTACCTTAAAAATTTCTTGATGAGAGCTGATTGCAAAAGAAATTGTTGCTAAGCAACAGATCATACTTTTCATAGTATGAAAACCCCCCAGAGCATTGTCATTTTATCCTTTTTTATCTTTCTCCTTATGTTCCTCTCTTGTCTTATCGCTCTAATATTTACATAAACCTACTGACTCTACAGTATTTGTTGGAGATAACTGTCAAGACTCTCACTCAGTAAGGTCACTAGCCTCCATAATAAAGCTTACATCCAGGCATGGAATTAACACAAGTAAATTCTCACTACACTCCAAAGAAATTTAGTAAACGCATTTCTCTGGTGTCAAAGCTTTCATCATTCAGAGTCGATTACCCGAATGTCTTTTTTGTTTATTATTATCATCATTAGGAACAATTAGGAGAGCAAACTCCACAGAAAAAAGTGAATCAATAGGAAAATGACAAAAGAGATTTACAGTAAGGCAAAACTGTAGCCAAGCTAGAAATATTTCTAGATTCCTTATAAACAGATCTTCCATTACTGCAACGTCTGCTGTTTTCTAAATGTGGAATAAGAACAAAGACCAGCTAATTAAACTAGATGTAAAATGGCTGATTATGAAACTGTAACAAAAAACTGCAGCCATTAGGGTCACCCAGGACTGGGACTGGAAATCACTGATTTATAAAATCAGTCCTTACAAAGTAGCAAAACAATCTCAAACCTGTTTCAAATAATTTAGAAGACTGCGAGCATATGCCTATTACATTTACATTGGGTACAAAAAGGAAAAAGCTCTGGACAATTTGGAATTATCATTTAATTCCACACATCTTTGAGGAATGTGGAAATGAATACCTGGAGATAAAACCCATGCAAAAACAGGGAGAATGTGCAAACTGCCCACTGCCAATGGCCAAGTGGTAGACTTGAGCTTTGGGAAGCGGCTACCAATCCTTGCAACCTCTTTTCATAAATTCATAGGTGTAAATAATGGCCAATGTCATGGATGCACATCTCAGGATCTCCTTGCTGGCTCATTCAAAGTATGTGATAATCTGCCAGGGTGAGAGGGGGCGCGCTGACAATGTTTCCTCTCCTTTTCTCCCTACAGGTCCAGGAAACCTCTCTGTGAAGGCACTTAGCCCTCCCCTATGGGCCTACATATATAAAAAGCATAGCCACCCAGAAGGAGGCACCTTTTACAAGCTGAGTAGACTGCTGAAAGGAGCTCCTGTGAAGTACTTTATTTTGTGACAGCATGACAGCCTATTGAGTTTATTTGTTTTGCCCATGAAGGGTTGTACAATTGCTCCAGAAAGGCAATTACAGTATTTAAGTTGGTGGCCTGTATTGAAAGGGTCGAACTGGTTGGTGTCCCAACTATTCTCCACTGTTGTGACCTGCCATTACTGCATCACATCTTAATTTCAGGCCTTTATTTGACTTAATCTGGATACCAAAATATAGTTCTTCTTTTGACACTACTGAACAGCTGGCTCTGTTTGGCTTCTGTTTCTCAATCAGCTCTGGTTATTTGGGAATGGCTGCTTCTAATGTCACTACTGAGCTCCATTAAAAAAAAGGAGCTTTCTCTTGTAAACCTAAAGAGATAAGAAATAATTCTGTAATGAACACTAGAATAATTAGAAAAATGAACAAAAACAGGTTAAACTGTGACACCATGAGTTCTGCTTTGGGTGTGGAAGAATGAATGGGCCATCCCACCATGCTGTTTGGGTTACTCAAAGGGTATCCAGTGTTTTTATTACTAGACTGATAAAGCAGCATCTCTTACGTACTTGGCCAAATATCTATCCCTCATCACATGGAGATGTACATTATACTGGGACTCCCATCCTAAAAATACAATTTAAAAAGTGCTAGTATTTCTATCCATTAGAATGCAAATCCCGTAACCTTTCCTTTGAATTAAATGTTGATAAACTTTGCCTTCTTAGAATTATTATTCATGCAAATGTTCATTTAAAATAATTCTGCCTTGCACATTGGTAATTTGGATTCATTGTTTGCTACATGTCTGATTGAAGCTGTTCTTAATGTTTTATTTTTCTCATGGGATCTTTCTGATATTAAACTTTTGATT
Source organism: Polypterus senegalus (assembly GCF_016835505.1). Classification (NCBI taxonomy): domain Eukaryota; kingdom Metazoa; phylum Chordata; class Cladistia; order Polypteriformes; family Polypteridae; genus Polypterus; species Polypterus senegalus. Next base: position 49,030,239 of record NC_053159.1, read on the forward strand.
TTGTGTTATTTGTTTCTGTTGTAACCTTAATGCAATAGGAATTAATGATGAAGGTGTAAGACTGTATCTCTGATGGTATTTTTTTCACAGGTGGAACAGATAAGAATGCAAACACTGAAAAAGGAAAGTGTTGATTGCTTAGCAAACTGTTTTCCTGTGGGCAAAATCCAGAAATCCCACACAGCAAAACTGCATGGTACATTAATACTTAAGGTGTTTTATGGAAACACTCTTTCCAAATATACAGTTTAGAGGGTTTTGCAAAAGTTAATTTAACACTGGAGATTATGTTTTGTAGTTAAGGATGCTAAGAATCAATGCGGGGAGTTCAAAACAAACTATGTTGCTTTTATTCTTTTAAACTGAGAGCCTTGCTTTTATCTTTTATTTTATTTGAAACCCTTCTCTCTTAGATAAAAAGGAGTTGGATGTCTCATCAATTGAAACATACTTAGGAAGAACACTATACTGGGAAAGAGTATCTGGAGACAAAAAGCGATGGTGGAAAACAGTGACATCATCAAAAAAGAGATGAGAAGAGTGAACACAGTAAAGAACCTTAATTTTCAAGGAAAATAAATGCAAGAAGACCAAAATTGAATTTAACCTGCAAATGTTATATTGTATATAGTAGTAAAAGAAACCTGTTGATTGTGAGAATAACAATTGTCTGGAGGATTTATGGCCATGTGAAAAGCAAAAGCTTGTGATTCTGGCAAATGCTACAGTAGATCAATCAGCCATGCTGTGTTCTGTTGGTAAGATATTTTTTGTTCACATTGTCACATACTTGCAAGTAGGAGTTATCGAAGGGGCCCAAATAATGGCAATTCCATATCCGACCAGGGGGTGGCAGGGTGGACTAATTGTCTTTCTTGATTCCTTGCAGACCATTCTCGGGAAATCCTGCAGGTTCCTGGAGACTTTGATGACATCTCTTCCGGTTTTTGGCGCCTTCAATGATGTCACTTTCCCAGTCCCACCTCTGGTGACATCACTTCCACCTCTGATGACGCCACTTCCAGTTCTGCCTCTCATGACGTCAATTTCGCTTCTGGCCCTGATGAGATCACTTCCTACACTGGCTTTCAAAACCGCCATCTTGATTCAATACAACTGTTCTGTTTTGGACCTAGTCTTATGAACAACTCACTATCTTTAAATATCTTTTTGCAGCCAAGGCGCATTATACAGATGGCTGCCCGTAACCTTTATGATGTCTATTTGTCATTCTTGTGGCAACATTTAATTTTTTTTCACTAGCAATAGTGAATTTTATTGCCAGGCATCACAGTTGCAAGGAATTTCTTTTGGTGTTACACCCATAGACATAACAAGGTACTGTCAGGGATGCCAGGGGCCATGACCCGTCAAGGACCGGATGTGGGTCTGCACCCACCCTGGATCACGTGGGGGTTGCCTTCCGGGTTGCTTTGGGGGCCACGGGTACAGGGCATGGAAGCTCCACCCTGTAGGGGCCCGTGGTCACCGCCAGGAGGCGCCCCAATGCCTTGGGGACCTGTTACCTCAGCACTTCCGCCACACCAGGAAGTGCTGGGGGGAAGATTTATGATGGCGCCCGGAGAGCAGCCGGGAGGACAGCGGCACTTCCGCCACGCTGCGGCGTGGCCAGAGGAGGAATGCCGGGAACACCTGGTGCTCATCCGGGTACCATATAAAAGGGGCCGTCTCCATTCATTCGAGGCTGGAGTCGGGAGGAGGAAGGACGAAGCTCAGAAGAGCTGTGGAGGCGGCCCGAAGACAAGGCATTGTGTGGCCAGGACTGACTTTTGGGTTTGTGTGCACTATTTGGACTGGGTCTGAGTGACCAATTGTTATAAATATTGTGAATAAACGTGTTTGTGGGTGACATGAACGTGTCTGCCTGTCTGTGTCCGGGTCAACTTCCACAGTACATAGAATTAAACAACACAATATACAATATGAGACAACATCACACTATTACACACAGTAGTAATGAAAGAAATATTGCACAAAACACAAATATAAAACAGTATAGTAAAGTAGAATTGCACTCCCTCCCTGCTTAGGAATCTGCATTCCTTTAATGTGATAAGTGTCATTCTTCACATTTATAACTCTGTGATGTCCAGTGTGATTTTCTGTGCTGTGGTGTGCTGGGCTGGGCTTCAAAAGAGGCCCACCGAATCAATAAAGTAATTAAAAGGGCAAGCTCATCTATAGTAAGCACTCTGGAACCCTGCAGGTCATAGCGAAGGAGAGAATTAAAACAAAACTGAGTGCCATTATGAGCAATGCTGCACATCCTCTCTTTGACACACTAGCACTGTGTACATTCAGCCAACAAATCATTCAGCAAAAGTGTGTCAAGAAACACTGCTGGGGCTCCTTTATACCAACAGCAATACATCTGCAAAACACCTCACTGGGACTGTGACTGCCAAGTCAGAGCATTTCTTTCTTTTGAATTCTCTTGCTTTATAGTCCCTCTGGTGTGTGTTCAGACCAAAGTGTGTGTGTGTATATTTATTTATTTACTTACTTATCTATCTACGTATGTACTTATTTCAAGAGCTTCTGTAAAAACCCAAATTTCCCCCTGCAGGGGACCTGTAATCATTTAGAATGTATTTGTGCAACATTATGTGACTTTTTTTGTGGAGTATATCAGACTTCCCAATCATAGTCGCTGATCTCATTGCCACACCATGTCAGATTGCACAACTGAAAATTGTAGCTCATATCACATTTATCATCACAGCACCGATCTTTCAGCACAGCCATGCTCGCCCCTTTTTCTGACAGCCAAAAGCATGCTGCCTGACAGCACTCTATGAAGTGTTAACAGCTGCAGTGAGCTCAACAGGAATCTCTTGGCCTTTTTTTCATGTTTTCGTTTTATGAACATGTGAAATATAAGACATCAAACAGTCAAGCTTCTCTTCTGTTTGTGATGGGTTAATAACTGTGGTACATTCAGCTGCAGCCTTGGCCCTTTTATTTTTTCCATTCTGTTTAGGTACATTAAACATAGAACATCAGATAGACAAGCTTCTCTTCTATCTGTGATGTTTAAAACATGTGCTTCTTATTCCTCGTCACTACATTCTGTGCATTGTACTGTCAGCTAAATGCTCATTTGTTCTGAACACTAGCACGCAAAGAGCCCATCCCTCTGACAAAAGAGAAAATCACATGAGACTTCGCATTGAGCCAAATACTGAGTGAAAATTTATGTAAACAAAGGTGTTATCTGATCAGAACAATGACTTTGTGTGGAGAAAGGAATGCCATCTGGACCAGGAGTTTTACGAAATTTCTGCATCCAGAAAACCATTAAAACCTCATGCTCAGAAATGTGTATAGGAGAGGTGCAGGTGGAGTGAAACAGATATAAATCAGTCCTCATTGGAGGAGGGGTTCTCCTTAAACATGCAACAAAAACTCTTTAACTGCTCAGGTAGAAAGGCAAGATAGCTTTATATCCATAACCAGTAATCACTTGTAAAACACTCCACACAGATGGATAATAATTTATAGAGAAATTCTGTTCTAGCTGGGACTCATACAGGGTGTCTCACTCAAGAGTACAACTTTAAAAATGCGAATTACTCGCAAACGCGTGAACGTAAAGGCGAGCTGTAAGAACTGAATATACCTGTGTAAGAGCAGGTGCTAAGCATCCGCTACTCTCCTTACCAGAATTCGGCGTCGGTTCTTCTTGTCTCTTGGGCGACCTGTAGCGTAGCCGACTGAGTCTTCGATGTGTGGAAAGGCACAAATAGATGGTCACCCCAGTTTTGTGGACTATTTGCCAGTTATATTTATTTCTTTAAGAACACAACTGTGGACATACCGCACTGAGCTACACAAAAACCACTTCTATGTTTTTTTTCTATCTTTATCTCTCTACTCCACCCACCAAATTTCTCCTCCCTTAAACAATCTATCAATTAACTTTATTGAAATTTCCTGATATGAACTCCTGCTTACACCTGTATTTAATGGAAAACAAGTCCACATTACAAAAGGTGCTGAAAATGTCCTCCCCCAATGTCCTCGCACAAGGAAATGCGATGCTCCATATTTGAGAATGTCCTCTGCAACATGTCACTGTCGATGGCAATAATTTCACGCTCGATGTTTGCTTTCAGTTGTTCGATGGTCCTGGGTTTGCTTGCATAAACCTTGTCCTTTAAATATTCCCATAGAGAAAAATCTGAGGGAGTTAAATCGGACGATCGAGGTGGCCACAAACCTTTTGAGATCACCCTGTCTCCAAAATACGATCGGATCTCTTCCATACTGGCATGAGAGGTATGGCATGTTGCCCTGTCCTGTTGGAAGTAACCTTGTTGAAGTTCGTAGTCGTCCAGTTGTTTCACAAATTCAGTATTGCATGCTTGCTTTCGCCACTCTGCAGGGTTGGTGTTTGGGGCTAGACGGCCGTCAACCCGGCCGCTGCCACATCCGAAGCCACCGTAGCGGCGCCCGCTATAGTGTCCGCCTCTTTATGACACAGAATCAATTCTTCATTAAATAAGGAATATTTTGAACCTAGTTGCATGATGCTACATGCACGTGTTGCAGAGTAATTTGCATTTTTAAAGTTGTACTCCCGAGTGGGACACCCTGTATTTTTTTTTTGGCATCCTTAATAGCCTTGTCTAGCTAAAATTTAGACTCTGGAAACAGCTTTTTCTTGCTTCCTCTTTAGTTTCTGTAACTTTTTTACATTTTTAGAAAATCATGGTTTGTCATTATTGTATTTGATAGTCATTTTAGTTAGAATAGAGATTTCCTGACAAAACCTTATGTAAGATGTAACTGGTTCCATATACTAATCACATCCATCAGAGGAATTTCTGAATGCTCTTCATGCCTATCTAAAATTAAAGACTTTAGTTTTTACTCATGACAAAGTAAAGTGCCATTTGCTTTGCAGGTAGAATTTGTTTGTTCCAGCTTGAGGTGTGTGTCATATGAAAAGCGAGAGTATAGTGAAAGCAGCTGGCCAAGCAGAATACTTCAAAGTCAAGGAGAATGATCCAGAGCTTGAATGAGATGACAATATAAATGACAGAGATTTTCACTGAGAACTGTTTCCAGAATCATCTGAAAATGACTGTAGTGAACCATCATCCTGGCCTCCTGCTCTGAACTGTGTAGGTCTAGACAAATCTGGTAAATATATAACAGTTCAAAGTATGTTTAATGAGCTTTAATGACCTCTTGGGCACAGCCATCAGCAGTGTGTCTGTTTTCGGAGAGAATGTTGACCTTGTTGAGAGGTCAACACTGCTCCCCACTGATAGAGGTTTTATTGGTAAGGTGTTGGCCTTTCTACCTGCTGAGGAAATACAGTTACGTGCTGGTGGTTGCCGTCTACCTTCCACCTAGCGCAAATACTAACCAGGCGCTAGCAGAACTCTACGAGATCATCAGCAAACTGCAAACAACGCAGCCCGAGGAATTTTTCATTATTGTCAGAGACTTCAATCATGCCAACTTGAAGTCAGTTCTCCCAAAATTCTTCCAGAATGTGAACTTTGCAACTAGAGTGAAAGCTGTCTGGACAATATTTACACGAGCGCTCCTGACGCCTACAAGGCCCTACCCCGCCCCCATCTCGGCTGCTCAGACCATATCAGCATTTTTATGGTTCCTGCATACAAGTCCCTGGTGAAGCGCACTAAACCAGCCTGCAAGAACATCAGAGTGTGGCAGGTTGGTGCTGTTTCAGCTCTCCAAGACTACTTCGAATTGACAGACTGGGACATTTTAGGGAGGCTGCTATGGATGGTGACTCCATCAATCTGGAGGAGTATACGTACAGACTCTGTGGCTGGCGACATCTCCAAATGCATAAAGGATGTTACTGTTACCAAGGATGTTACCACAAGTGTCAACCAAAAGCCCTGGATTGTGAGAGAAGTGCACAAGCTGCTCAAGATCAGAAATGCAGCCATCAGATCTGGAGACAAGGCCGCCCTCAGGGTGACCAGAGCCAACCTGTCTCATGCTATAAGGAGAGCTAAGTGGGCATATGCACAGAGGATCAACAAACAATTCAGCAGCACCTACATACGTCATATGTGGCCGGGTGATCAGATAATTACAAACTATAAGCCCAACTCACACAGCAATGGTGATACCACTCTTACGGATGAGCTGAAGAACTTCTTCACATGGTTTTAGGCACAGAACAAAGAGCCTGCAAGAAAAGCAACACCTCCCTCCACTGACCAGGTACTCTGTCTCTCCATAACTGACGTGTCAGAGTCAATCCACTCAAGGCTGCAGGACCTGACAACATACCTGGTTGTGTGCTCAAAGAATGTGCCAGTCAACTGGCTGGTGTCCTCACAGACATCTTCAACACATCTCTGAACCAGTCGTCAGTCCCAGCATGCTCCAAGTCGACCACCATCATACCAGTGCCGAAGAAGTCATCAGTGACATGCTTGAATAACTACCGACCAGTTGTACTCACGCCAATAATAATGAAGTGCTTTGAAAGGTTAGTCATGTCACACATAAAAACTAATCTCCCTGCCTCCCTTGACCCTCTTCAGTTTGCATACGGCTCAAACAGGTCAACTGAGGATGCCATATGCTCTGCCCTTCACTTCTCCCTGACACATCTGGATAAAAAAGACAGATATGTCAGGATGCTATTCATAGACTTTAGCTCTGCCTTCAACATAATCATCCCTCAAAAGCTGGTTGTAAAACTGAGCAGATTGGGCCTGAACACCACCCTCTGCAATTGGATCCTGGACTTCTTGACAGAGAGGCCCCAGTCAATTCGAATAGGCTGCAACACCTCCAGCAACATCACACTGAGCACTGGAGTGCCGCAGGGCTGCGTGCTTAGTCCACTGCTGTTCACCCTGCTGACTCATGACTGCACAGCCATGCACAACACCAACCACATCATCGAGTTTGCGGATGATACGACGGTGCTGGGTCTGATAAGCAGGGATGATGAAACATTATACAGAGATGAGGTGGAACGGCTCTCTGCATGGTGTGAAGACATCAATCTATCTCTCAATGTTGACAAGACAGAAGAGATAATTGTGGACTTCAGAAAATCACATCCTCCCCAAATCCAACTCAGCATCAACGGTTTAGATGTGGAGACTGTTAGGAGTACCAAGTTCCTTGTTTGTACATAACTGAAAAACTTACGTGGATGCATAACACTTCATCACTAATCAAGAAAGCCCAGCAGAGACTACACTTCCTGAGGCGACTGAAGCGAGCAAGCCTTCCCCCTTCCACCCTCACCATGTTCTACAGAGGCACCATTGAGAGTGTTCTGACCAGCTGCATCACTGTCTGGTATGGCAACTGCAACATATCCGACCGCAAAGGATGGTGAAGACAGCAGAGAACATTATTGGGGTGCCTCTCCCTTCACTACAGGACATATTTTACAAACGCAGTGTCCACAAGGCCTGCAGCATTGTGCAGGACCCCTTACACCACTCACATGGACTTTTCACACTTCTGGCATCCAAGAGAAGATACTGCAGCATCAAAGCCAGATCTGCCCGACTGCAGGAGAATTTTTACCCCCAAGCTGTCAGACTCCTTAACACCATGCTGCCCCCTGGGACCTTCCACACTGCTTCAACCACCTCTAAAAACAGAACTGAAAATCTCATACTGACCTTTAAGTATTTTTACACTCTTGATATCCTTCTGCTGTGAAATATTCTGACCTGTCATTGTTTACACGTCTTAAACAACTATTATAATACACTGATAACTTCTGTATTATCTATATCTATTATTTATTATTTAATTATTATATTACATATTGTGAAAGCTGGCCCGGACACACAAAGATGGACAACATATTTTCACCCACACACCGTTTATTTACAATATTTACACAGTTTCAAAGTGGACTCACAACCCCAGTGCTTCCAGCACCGATTCCCCAAAGTCCAGGGCCCACAGTCTTTGTGCCTTCCTGGCCGCCTCCCGTCCTCTCTCTCCAGCTCAGTCCTGCTACCTCCCGACATCCACCAATGACTGGAGGGAGGCGGCCCCTTTTATGTGAACCCGGATGGGTTCCAGCTGCTTCCCGGCACTTAATGTGTGGCGGAAGTGCCGGCTGCGCCACCGGAAGCCGTCCGTGTCTCCCCGGTCGTCTTCCCCGGGATAAATAGGCACTGGGGCGCCGCCTGGCGGTGGCCACGGGTCCCTACAGGGCTGGGCTTCCAAGCCCCTACCGAGGCCTCCTGCATAACCAGGACGGACGCCCCCTCTCGGTCTGGAGGAGGCGCACGCCCTCCTCTGGTCCTCCAAGGCGTCCCAGCCAGGCTCCATCCCCGGCCAAAGACCACACGGGGTAAACCGGCATCGGGGCGCCGCCTGGCGGTGACCACGGGTCCCTACAGGGCTGGGCTTCCAAGCCCTGTACCCGTGGCCCCCAACATAACCAGGACGGACGCCCCCTCGCGGTCTGGAGGAGGCACAAACCACAATATCTATTGACTATATTTATGTATCTAGACTGCAAATACCATACATTGCATCAATGTTCATATTGCTAACTACACATCAATATTGCTGCTTCTTCTTTGTCTTGTCTTTGCACAATATCTTGTCTTGTTTGTGTTTTAATTTTAATTCTATTTTTAATTTATTATTTGCACGTCATGTTGTTACTCTGTGGATCCTGAGCTTTGCAATTTCGTCTATCTGTATACTTGTATATGGTTGAGTTGACAATAAAGTTCAGTTTGACTACTTACCCTGGCAGTGACATTCATGTCTCTGGTGACACTTCCTGTGAAGTCAGTAGACGGATTGGGAGAGCATGGGGGGCCATGAAGTCGCTGGGAAGGGGTGTGTGGTGCTCCCGATATCTGTGCCAAAGGACAAAGGTCCAAGTCTTTAAAGTCCTGGTGCTTCCTGTCTTGCTATATGGTTGCGAGACATGGATGCTATCCAGTGACTGGACTCCTTTGGTACTGTGTCTCTCCGGAATATCCTTGGGTACCGTTGATTTGACTTTGTGTTGAATGAGCGGTTGCTCAAGGAGTCCCAAATGAGGCACAATAACCTGCATTGTACGGGAGCGTCAGTTACGGCACTACGGCCATGTGGCACGTTTCCCCGAGGGTGATCTGGCTCGTAAGATCCTCATTGTTGAGGACCCGAGTGGCTGGACCAGGCCAAGGGTTCACCCACGTAACACCTGGCTGCGGCAGATAGAGGGTCATTTCCGGAGGGTGGGACTGGACCGTGTGTCTGCCTGGGGGTATGCAAACCAGGATCCGAAGGTGTAGTGGGTGTGGCAATGCGCTGTACCAGTGCATGTCCCCCAACTTGACTTGACTTGAAAGTATGTTCATCCTTAACATCCATCATGGAAGTCAGGTTCATGAATACATTTTCAAAGTCTGCATCCATGTGCTGCAACCTGAACTTTCCATGTAGATCACATTGCTTTTGAATTTCTTTAGAAAGAGACAACAAAGAAGGAGGAAGGCCATCTTTTAGGTTAACTTTCTGAGTGTTGTTCTCTCCAAGGATAATTCTGGGCCTCAATTCATTCAAAGTCATTTTATCTTGCCTCTTGTTTTATGACAGAACTACACTTTCCCTCAGGCTTGCAATCTTTTAAGCATGTACTTTAATTACAGAGATATATTCTGTATTCTGAAACTCTATCTAAGAAGGCTGCATCTTTGGATCAAAACTGTGTTAAGTGGCAGTTGCTCTGAAGGCTTAAAAAGACTGATAACCTAATTTCATGCAATACAAAATTAATAAAATGAAAACGTTGTTTACAAGTGTAACAGGAATTTAGTTCAGAGACATACAGTGACAAGGATCATGCCATTCATGAATGACACTCTCTTGACTGAGACAGCTGTAGCAAGATTGACTTCAAACAGCATTTTTCTTTGGCAGCCTGTGCTATTTCTGTTCTCAAAACATTGACAGGAACTGTTGATACAGTTGACACTTGTGGTTCAGATTGTTTTAATACTAAAGTCTTCCTAGTAGAAAGAAATCATCAGCTGACGTTTCATGGCAATTAAGAGTGGAAAATTTTGGAAACAATTTGAGTGCTGTGTAACCTACTTAAAAACCTGTGCTTTCCTTTAAAGCACATTATTCAAATTACAAGAATAGAATGAAACAATCTGATCATTTACAGATAATACTCCAAAAATTATGTTTTGGAAGCCGTCTGACACTAAAACTTTTGGTGGGGGGTGAACGTCTGAAGTGGAACACTGTTAGCAGTGGTGTTATTTTACATTTTTTTACCGTCATCCCGAGGTATAACCCAGGCACAGATGATGCACAAACCAGTGTGTTTCTTCGTGCCCGTCCCAAGCCTGGATAAATTGGGAGGGTTACGTCAGGAAGGGCATCCGGTGTAAAATTTTGCCAAATCAATATGCAGAAAACAATACAAATTCCCATACTGGATTCGTCGAGCCTCGGGTTAACAATGACCGCTACCAGTACTGTTAGCCAACAGGGTGGTGGCGGAAATTGGGCTACTGTTGGCTGAAGAAGAAGACGAAAGAGAAGAAGGGGGGAGGCGTGTCCGGAGGCAGGTGGAGAGGAGGAAGGTAAAGAGAGTGGAACTGAGGGTAGGAACTTTGAATGTTGGCAGTATGACTGATAAGGGGAGAGAGTTAGCAGATATGATGGAGAGAAGGAAGGTTGATACATTGTGCATACAAGAGACTAAATGGAAATGGAGTTAGGCTAGGTGGATCGGAGGTGGATTCAAATTGTTCTATCATGGTGTGGATGGGAGGAGAAATGGAGTAGGGGTTATTCTGAAGGAACAGTATGTCAAGAGTGTTTTGGAAGTGAAAAGAATGTCAGACAGAGTAATGACTATGAAGCTAGAAATTGGAGGTGTTATGATGAATGTTGTTAGTGCATATGCCCCACAAGTTGGGTGCGTGATGGAGGAGAAAGAAGATTTTTGGAGTGAGTTGGATGAAGTGATGAATAGTGTACTCAAGGGACAGAAAGTGGTGATTAAGCGGATTTCAATGGACATGTTGGTGAAGGGAACACAGGAGACGAGGAGGTTTTGGGTAGGTATCGACATTCTGATATCCTCTGATGAAAGAAACTCCACTGTAATTATGTTGTTAGACTTAAGTGCAGCATTTGACACCACTGACCTTTCTATTTTACTGCACAGGATAGAAAATGATGTTGGGCTTACAGGCACTGTGCTCATTTGGTTTAGCTCTTATTTATTAAATCGATTCCAATATGTACAGAAATGTACTAACAGTACTCCATCATTATACACAGAAGTGTGATATGATGTCCCGCAGGGCTCAGTACTGGGACCTTTACTGTTTTCACTATACATGCTTGCACTGGGATCTATAGGAAACATAATGTTAATTTCCACTTGTATGCAGATGACACCCAGTTATACCTTTCATTTAGATCAAATTAAGCTTCTCCAATGTTATCTTTAATTAGTTGTGTTAGTGAATTAAAGGAGTGGATGGATGAGAACTACTTGTCTTTAAATACAGATAAAACAGAGATGTTAATTGTTGGAGGGAATGACGCTGATCACAGCAATATTTTGTCATCATGTAACTCAGTTGGAATCACCATTAATTTTACTGAATCAGCCTGCAATCTAGGAGTTATCTTTGACTCTAGCATGTCATTTAAAGTGCATATTACAAAGCTGTCCAAATCATGTTTCTTCCATCTTAAAAATGTTGGGAAATTAAGGTGCTTTCTAAATAAGCAGGATTCTGAGAAATTAATTCACGCATTTCTTTCTAGTAGGATTGACTACTGCAATGCGGTGTTCACTGGCTGTTCAAACTGTTCTCTATACAGCCTCCAGCTAATCCAAAATGCTGCTGCAAGAATTATTACAAGAGCAAGAAAGTATGAACATATAACTCCAGTTCTTAAATCCTTACACTGGCTCCCGGTTAATTTTAGGGGAGATTTCAAAATCCTCCTGTTAACATATAAAGCATTAAATGGCCAATGTCCATCTTACTTGTCTGAACTTATCATGACTTACAAACCAAAGCGCACATTAAGATCTCAAGAAGCTGGTCTGCTTATGATTCCAAGGATTAATAAAATAACAGTGGGAGGTCGAGCTTTTAGTTACAGGGCCCCTAAACTGTGGAATGGTCTGCCTGCTAATATAAGAGATTCCCCTTCGGTCTCAGCTTTTAAATCCCGGCTGAAGGCTCACTACTTCAGATTAGCATATCCTGATTAGAGCTGCTGATTAACTGTACATACTGCATCTCTGTTGTTAGTCATTAGCACTAAAACATAAGTAATGTGATAGTTATAATTTGTTACTAACCCTCACCTGTTCTGTTTCTCTTCTCTGTACTGAAATGTGGCACTTGGTGCCACTGCCCACCTGCCAAGTTGTTTTGCCTGCCTAAGGTAAAGTCATCCCTGATGGTTGATCGCAGGAATCGTGGGGTAGAGGGGTACTCTCGTTGGATTGGCTGAATGTTTCATCTGTGGAATGGCCAAATGGGGGATGCAGCTTGATGGTTGAGGTCTCCAGGACTCTAAACAAATCCAAATCATATTATGTGATATCATCTAGTGTTAAATTCTGGTCCGTACTTGTAAACTTTTTATTTTTATACTGTACTGAGGATTTGGTCTGATCTGTGTATTGTATGTATTGGCTCCCTTCTTTTTGATACCCACTGCACGCCCAACCTACCTGGAAAGGGGTCTCTTTTTCAACTGCCATTCCCAAGGTTTCTTCCATTTTTTCCCTACAAGGGTTTTTTTGGGAATTTTTCCTTGTCTTCTTAGAAGGTCAAGGCTGGGGGGCTGTCAAGAAGTAGGGCCAGTTAAAGCCCATTGTGACACTTCTTGTGTGATTTTGAGCTATACAAAAATAAATTGTATTGTATTGTGTATTGTATGGTGTAAAGGAGAGGAATGAAAAGGTCTGATGATACTGGACTTTGCCAAAAGGATGGACATGGCTGTGGTAAATGCATATTTTAAAAGAGGGAGGAACATAGGGTTACAAACAAGAGTGGAGAAAGATGCATACAGGTAGATTACATCCTATGCAAAAGGGTTAGTCTGAAGGAGATTGAAGACTGGAAAGTGGTGGCAGGGTAAAGTGTAGTTAAGCGGCATAGGATGGTGGTCTGTAGGATGACATTGGAGATCAAGAAGAGGAAGAAAGTGAGGGGAGAACCAAGGTTCAAATGGTGGAAGTTGAAAAAGGAAGACTGCAAGGTTGGGTCTAAGGAGAAGGAGAAACAGGTGACATCTAGACAGTGGAAGGAAGAAAAAGAAACCTGGTGGTGGAATGGGGAAGTACAGGAGAGTATACAGAGGAAGAGAATGGCAAAGAAGAAGTGGGACAGTCAGAAAGATGCAGAAAATAGACAAGAGTACAACAAGAAAAGGCGCAAGGTGAAGAGAGAGGTGGCGAAGGCTAAAGGAAAAAGCTCAGACATGGCACCCTCTATGGCAGATGTGTTTTCTCGCTCCACTCCATGCTGTTTTTTGTTTAGTTTTGTGTTTTTGTTTTTTGCGTTCTCTACAGCGCACAAATGCTTTGCACTACTATCATACAGCAGACAGGCATTGCTGGACATTGCTAACTCACACAGTCCCCTGGAATTTACCGGTTTTATACCATCTGAGCTACAGTTTATTGTTTACTCCCACAGTCAACACCACAGCCACACCTAGGAAGACCCCGTAGCACCAAGCTCGAGTGACCAAGCTGACCCCAATAGAGTGCTCTGGAGACAGTGATGCAAGCGAGGCAAGAGGGGAGGGCTCCACGCTAGGCTTAAAGCCCGCGGTAGCCGACTACCACTACCTAGCCTCTTGCTAGCCAGTGTGCGGTCTCTGGAAAACAAACTGGATGAGCTAAGAGCCAGGATTACAGCGCAGCAGAAAATAAGAGAGTGCTGCACTCTAATTTTCACCGAGACCTGGCTATCAGACAAAGTCCCAGAATGCGTCGTTCAGCTACAGACTTACTCCGTGCACCGAGGACATTGCACCGCAGCCTCCAGTAAGGCTAAAGTGGGGTGTGTGTGTGTGTTTCGGACAATCGGACCATGTCTCTCTGTTCCCATACCCAGCCTACAGACAAAGGCTGAAACAAACAAACTCTATCATTAAGCAAGTTAAAGTTTGGACCCCAGAGACTGAGACCACCCTGCAGGACTGTTTTGCTCAGACAGACTTGGATGTGTTTAGGGTTGCAGCCACTCTATAGGACTCTTCTATCAGACTGCAGGACTATGCTGAGTATGTGACTGGGTACATTAGCACCTGTATTGACAACATCATGCCCACAATACCAGTCAGAAAGTTCCCCATTCAGAAGCCCTGGATAAATAGTCAGGTACGCCACATGCTGCGTGCCCGCTCTCTTGCATTTAGATCAGGCATTAAGATGGAGTACAAAGCTGCAAAGTACAGACTAAGAAAAGTCATCACAGCAGCCAAGAGGCAGTACAGAGAGAAGCTGGAGGGCTTCTATTCTATTACTGATTCTGGACGTATGTAGCAAGGCCTACAGCACATCACAGACTACAGGACCACCACCAGCACCATCAGCCCCACAGACAGTCTGCCAGATGATCTCAACACTTTCTACACCCACTTTGAGACATCCAGCAATAGCACAGAGTGGAGACACACCCACACCTGGACCACCCAAACCCCCTCCCCTCCCCCAACGGTCGCTTCAGGTCAGGTAAACAAAGCACTATGGAAGATCAACCCTCTTAAGGTAGCAGAACCAGACAACATCCCTGGGCGGGGTCTGAGAGCATGTGCCAACGAGCTGGCTGATGTTCTCTGCTCCATCTTCAACCTTTCCCTCAGTCAGAGCATCGTTCCGTCCTGCTTTAAGACTACAATCATCGTCCCCCTTGCTAAAAAAAGCCTGCCCACCTGCCTGAATGACAACAGGCCAGTAGTGCTCACTCCAATCATCATGAAGTGTTTTGAGAGAGTGGTGCTGGCCCACATTCAGAGCAGCATACCAGACACTCTGGACCCCCTGCAGTATGCCAACCGGCCCAACAGGTCAATCTCAGATACCTTCGCAGCTGCACTACATTATTCCCTCTCCCATCTGCAGAACAAAGACTCCTACATCAGGATTCTCTTTGTTGAATACAGCTCCACCTTTAACACGGTTATCCCCCATAAACTCACACATAAACTGTCTGCACTTGGCCTGCACCCCACCCTCTGTGACTGGCTCCTAGACATTCTGACTGGCAGGCCCCTCTCTGTCAGGTAATAGGATTTCAGCCACCATTATCACAAGCACACGCACCCTACAGGGATGTGTCCTCAGCCCCATCCTCTACACCCTGTTCACCCACGACTGTGTCAACTTCCACAAAGATAACATCATCCTAAAGTTCGCAGAGAAGATAGTGGACATAAGGAAGGAGAGGAAACCTCATTAGCCTCTGTTCATCCAAGGGCTTGAAATGGAGAGGTTGAGCAGAATTAAATACCTGGGTGTCTACATCAGTGAGTCCACTGGAGAACTGCCTCGATCCTAAGGGACCCCATCCTACCCCCAGCATGAACTGTTCACACTTCTACCCTCAGGACTTCCAGGCTAAAGAACTCTTTCTTTCCCAAGGCCACTAGACTCCTAAATAACTGACTGGAGTTTATAACCATGGTTCACTTCATTCTATCTATCTCACACAACTGTATTTGACTTGTCCATCACACACCTACCTGCACATTATACTTTAGATTTCTATTCTGTTTTTTTTACTTTATGCTGCCTCTGTTACTTATTATCTATCTGCTACTTATTATTTATGTTTATATGTTGGTTTTGTCATTTGGTGTGGACAGCAAAGAAATAATTTCATTGTACAGGGAAACGTGTTTCCTTACTGTGCACATGACAATAAACCTTGAACTTGAATTATGATGAGTTATATGAGAGGTTGGATACTAAGCAGGGAGAAAAGGACCTGTACCGATTGGCTAGACAGAGGGACTGAGCTGGGAAAGACGTGCAGCAGGTTGGGGTGATAAAGGATAAAGATGGAAACGTACTCACAAGCGAGGAGAGTGTGTTGAGCAGAAGGAAAGGGTACTTTGAGAGGCTGATGAAAGAAGAGAACGAGAGAGAGAAGAGATTGGAAGATGTGTAGAAAGTGAATCAGGAAGTGCAATGGATTAGCAAGGAGGAAGTAAGGACAGCTATGAAGAGGATACATAATGGAAAGACTGTTGGTCCAGATGACCAGCATGGGGGTGGTTAGGAGAGATGGCAGGGAAGTTTTTAACCAGATTGTTTAATGGAATCTTGGAAAGTGAGAGAGTGTCTGAGGAGTGGAGAAGAAGTGTACTGGTGCTGATATTTAAGAATAAGGGGAATGTGCATTGTAGGACTGTAATACCTACAGGGGGATAAAATCGATGAACCACAGCATGAACTTATAGGAAAGAGTAGTGGAAGCTAGGTTAAGAAGGGAGTTGATGATTAGTGAGCAGCAGTATGGTTTCATGCCAAGAAAGAGCACCACAGATGCAATTTTTGCTCTGAGGATGTTGATGGAGAAGTATAGAGAAGGCCAGAAGGAGTTGCATTGTGTTTTTGTGGACCTGGAAAAAGCATATGACAGGGTGCCTCGAGAGGAGCTGTGGTATTGTGTGAAGAAGTTGGGAGTGGCAGAGAAGTATGTAAGCGTTGTACAGGATATGTATGAGAGAAGTGGTGAAGACTGTGGTAGGAGTGACTGATGCATTCAATGTGGAGATAGGATTATATCAGGGATCAGCTCTGAGCCCTTTCTTATTTGCAATGGTGATGGACAGGTTGACAGACAAGATTAGACAGGAGTCCCTGTGGACTGTAATGTTTGCTGATGACATTTTGATGTTTAGCAATAGTAGGCAGCAGGTTGAGGAGACCCTGGAGAGGCGGCGATATGCCCTTGAGAGAAGAGGAATAAATGAGAGGGAGGTTAGTGGAATAGTTAGGATGCAAGGAGTAGAGTTGGCAAAGATAGATGAGTTTAAATACTTGGGATCAACAGTACAGAGTAATGGGGATTGTGGAAGAGAGGTGAAAAAGAGAGTCCAGGCAGGGTGGAATGGTTGGGAAAGAGTGTCAGGAGTAATTTGTGACAGATGGGTATCAGCAAGAGTGAAAGGGAAAGTCTACAGGATGGTAGTGAGACCAGCTATGTTATATGGGTTGGAGACTTTGGCACTGACCAGAAACGAGGAGACAGAACTGGAGGTAGCAGAGTTAAAGATGTTAAGATTTGCACTGGGTGTAACAAGGATGGACAGGATTAGAAATAAGTACTTTAGATGGTCGGCTCAGGTTGAACGGTTGGGAGACAAAGTCAGAGAGGCGAGATTGCGTTGGTTTGGACATGTGCAGAGGAGAGATGCTGAGTATATCAGGAGAAGGATGCTGAGGATAGAGCTGCCAGGGAAGAGGAAAAGAGGAAGGCCTAAGAGAAGGTTTATGGACGTGGTGAGAGAGGACATGCAGGTGATGGGTGTAACCTCTCATGAGCCAGTGACACCGACTCCCACAGGGCATGCTACTCCACCCACGGAGCACAGAGAACACCGAAAGGAACAGTCCACCACAACAATCACTGCTCTTGGGGACATAAAGGAGTTAAAGAATACAGTAATCCCTCCTTGATCACGGGGGTTGCATTCCAGAACCCCCCGCGATAGATGGAAATCTGCAAAGTAGAAACCATATGTTTGTATGGTTATTTTTATATATTTTAAGCCCTTATAAACTCTCCTACACTGCTAACATTATTAGAGCCCTATAGACATGAAATAAGACCCTTTAGTCAAAAGTTTAAACTGTGCTCCATGACAAGTGTGGAAAAGCTGGTGTATGTGACAAGAGCCATGCAGACCCTGCTTGCCCATGGTGTACGTGACAAGGGTCATGAAGACCCTGCGTGCCCAAAGTATGCGTGCTAAGTGCTACTTCTTGTTTTAAGGTTACTACACAAAAAACCACAAGTGTGGACTCATCGAGCCCCAAACTAAGGAAACTAACAGATGTATTCCACCTTTATATTTCTGGTAGTGCTGATTCAGGCTAATATTTTGAAATACTTGTGTAACTAAAGTCATAAGACAAAAGCCCTATAAAAATTTGGGACACCAACCCCTCGGGGCAGACGAAGGGCAGGTGTCCTAGGACTGTGCTTCTCTGTCATTTTACCTTTGCCTGGTGTGTATCAATAAAAGATTTTTACTAACTTTAATTATATCTCTCTGTCTTCAGTCACAAGAAACGACACTATAGAAAAAGTGTCCACACAAGACAGAGATGACAGTTCTTTCTCACAATTAAAAGAATGCAAACATATCTTCTCTTCAAAGGAACGTGTGTCAGGAGCAGAGAATGTCAGAGAGAGAGAGAGAGAGAGAAAACGCGCGAGAGAAAAGAAAAGCAAACAATCAAAAAATCAATACGTGCTTTTGGGCTTTTAAGTATGCCGAAGCACCGCGATAACGCAGCATTTTTTAGAGGAGCGTCCGTATCCTCTAGGCAAACAGCCTCTGTGCAAACAGCCCTTCTGCTCCCACCCCCTCCGTCAGGCGCAGAGAATGTCAGAGAGAGTGAGAGAGACAGAGAAAAGCAAACAATCAAGCACCGCGCGGGAAGCATATTGTATATCATTGAGGAGTTTTAGTTAATACATAATACATGCATACATACATACATTGGGTAGCTTCTAAGCCATCCACCAATAGTGTCCCTTGTATGAAATCAACTGGGCAAGCAAACTGAGGAAGCATGTACCATAAATTAAAAGGCCCAGTGACCACAGAAATCCGTGAACCAGCGAAAAATCAGTGATATATATTTAGATATGCTTACATTTAAAATCCGCGATGGAGTGAAGCCGCGAAAGTCGAAGCGCGATATAGCAAGGGATCACTGTAATATAAAAAAGGTAACAAATGATATAAGGAAAGATATAAAACACATAATGGGTGGCGCAGTGGTAGTGCTGCTGCCTCGCAGTTAGGAGACCCAGGTTCGCTTCCCGGGTCCTCCCTGCGTGGAGTTTGCATGTTCTCCCCGTGTCTGCGTGGGTTTCCTCCCACAGTCCAAAGACATGCAGGTTAAGTGGATTGGCGATTCTAAATTGGCCTTAGTGTGTGCTTGGTGTGTGGGTGTGTTTGTGTGTGCCCTGCGGTGGGTTGGCACCCTGCCCAGGATTGGTTCCTGCCTTGTACCCTGTGTTGGCTGGGATTGGCTCCAGCAGACCCCCGTGACCCTGTGTTCGGATTCAGCGGATTGGAAAATGGATGGATAGATAAAAGACATAAACAAGACAAATGAGAAGCTGGTTCAAGATATTAAAGACCAAGAGAAATATTTAAATAATCGCTTTCAGGCAACCTTTAAAGGTATGCTAGAAAACATTGTGGAAAAAATTGACAAAAAAGTACAGAAAGAAGTACCTAAGTTTGAAAATAAATTAAGAGCAAAGCTGCTCAGTTTGAAGACGTTAAGCAACTGTTAATGACTCATAATTAAATAGTTGGACAACTGGCATTTATCACTGATGGAAAAGTAATGGCAGCAAATTTCAAATGCAATTCCTTGGAGACAGACTAGTTGCACTGGAAGATGGATACAGAAGGGATAATATCAGAATCAAAGGTCTCCCTGAAGACCGTGATAGTCCAAACGCAGTGAAATTCATAGCGGAACTATTCTCTAAAATAATTGGAGAAGACTTCAAATTGTACTCTAGTTAGTGTAACGTTACTTCAAACTAATATTACTGAAGAAGAAGTAAAAAAGTAGTCATTCAAAAAATGACTCAAGTAAGAGTAAAAAAGACTACTCAAATACTGAGTAACTGTTTGATCATAATAAATTATTTATTTTTTAGAAATGTTGTAATAAGACAGACAAAAATATAAAATAATGTGCAAATTCTGCTATTTTCAAATAATAAAATAAAAAATGAGTAAAAATAAATAACATCTTTACAAAATAAAGATGAACAAATAACACAAAGTTCCAAATCTCAGTTTTTCACAGCAAAGCTTTTGAAGCCAATACATACAGTAGGTAACATACTGTATATGTTTGAACAGTGCAAACTACTTACAGTGACAAGATACAGTATACTGTACACTGACAGTATAATACTGTATATTCACTTGCCCTCCAATTAGCACAGATGATTGAAAATAACATTAGAACAAGGCAGATTGTGCACGTGCAAGAAGCCTCACTTTACCATGACTGTCTGAGTCTGTGCATATTTGGTTAAAACGTACTTGTTCTTCACTCAGTGAAGTGATGGTTAAGCTTCAGCAGGAGTTGGCGCTCATGATTCTTTCAGTGAAGCTGAGACCATTTAGCAGTGAACAGGAGCCGTGCAAGACTAAAAAGTCTCTCACAGGCTGTAGACGCAGGAAGTTTGTGTGTGGTAATGTGACTGCATGGCTATGTCTGATTGGTGAAATGGAGTCATGTGATTATTTTTGCTATGTCTTATTGGTGAAACAGTCATGCAGTAGATTCACTGGCAGCTTGTCTCTGGCAAAAATATGGGGTATCTAATGTGTAAATGGAAAAAAGTAGCGGGTTGAGTGTTGGCCAATGTAGCAGAGTAAGAGCAGCGTTTCTTCTTCACAAAAGTACTCAAGTAAAAGTAAAAAGTATGGTGCAGTAAAACTACTCTTAGAAGTACATTTTTTTTAAAAAGTTACTCAAGTAAATCTAACAGAGCAAATGTAATTTGTTACTACCCACCTCTGTTTAAAACCTAGAAACCTCATTGTGCACTTCGACAAATTACAATCTAAATTAAATGTGATATCACTTCTCAGACTGAAACAAGAGCTTATTGAAAATAACTACATCACCTTCAACAGCTGCTAAATGTGTCCCATTTTGCGGTATTAAACAACGCTTACAGAAAACCAAGATCAAATACAGTATCTTACCTCCTGGTAAATTGAAAGTGGATATTCAAGGCAAATTCTACATTTTTAGATCTCTGAAGGAAAAATAGCTAAGAAAATTGATCCCAACACTTTTTGAAATTCAATCTTACCTGCTATTGGGTCCATTTGCAATGAGACTCTTGTTGTAATTATACATTATATTTCCTTCTTGGTTATTTTTACATTTTAATTACAATTAGAATTGTTTCCCCCCAAAGGGGACTGTTTAATTTCATACCTTTGGTTTATTGTACAGTGGAACCTCGGTTTACGAGTAACTTGGTTTGCGAGTGTTTTGCAAGACAAGCAAAAATTTTTAATAAATTTTGACTTGATAAACAAGTGATGTCTTGCAATACGAGCAGTATGGATACACTTTGTCTGCTGAGCGTCATGTGATCACAACTGAGCTGATGGTTCTTCTCTCTCTCTCCTTATCTCGCTCGCTTGCCCAGCACGTCTTTCTCTCTCCTTATCTCGCTTGCTCGCCCAGCGCGTCTCTCTGTTTACAGCGCGTCTCTCTCTCTCCTTATCTCGCTCGCCCAGCGCGTCTCTGTTTACAGCGTGTCTCTCTCTCCTTATCTCCCTCGCCCAGCGTGTCTCTCTGTTTACTACAGCATTGTGACTGTGTGTGTGCGCGCTGTGAAGTGCGAGTCCCCATCCTGCTCCCCAAAACACGAAGCTGAGTCTCAGTACTTTAACACTAGCTTTATTCAGCTTGAAACAGCAACAGCGCTGTTATTTATTGCAGCGGAATCTTTATAATGTTCCTTGTATGACCCATTGACGACAGGCGCGTATAGCATGTCTGCGATCTTTTTGGATGCGCTTATACGGCGAACTCCTACAGCGCTGGGAGACTGCGATTGCTTTGGGACGCTCTTCCACGTGTCATCCCAATGGGTGGAATCCCACATGAGTTTAGAAACTCATGATTCTTTTTAAAGGTAAAGTGCAGGTTAATTTGTATTATGTATTTTACTTTATATTTTGTATTAATCATTTTTATATGAATAGTTTTGGGTTGTGGAACGAATCATCTGAGTTTCCATTATTTCTTATGGGGAAATTCGCTTTGATATACGAGTGCTTTAGATTGCGAGCACGTTTCCGGAACGAATTATGCTCGCAAACCGAGGTTCCCTTAGGGTTTGCTGTCACACATTATCTTATTATCCTTGGCTACTGTTTAACATCATTCCCTGGGTTTACTCTTTCAGGACTGTTTAAGACTATATTCTAGGTTTATAGTATTTGGCCTGTATTGTCAATGGATATCTCTACTTTAATCCTTCTACACGGCTGCTGTGGGGATTGTTCTGTTTTGGACATGTTCTGTCTCTATGTAGGTATGTCAGAGGACTGAGACTTAGTGAAGTGTGGTCTAGCCTGACATGGGGTGGCAAAATAGTGGGAGGCAGGGGGTGAGAAAGAGAGCAAGCTATTTCTAATCTATCCTTTTAACCCTTACAATTGTAAGTGCCAACGCAACAATAGACTTCATAGCAATAACTCCTGGAAAAATTGGAAATTAAGGTCAAAGCTATTTTATGTAATAATGTACTACCTTAATCTAAGACTACAAAATGTCAACCAAAGTTCAGAAGCAATGTCTTTATGATCAAACAGTGAACTTTGTGACCTGGAATGTCAAAGGTCACAATCACAAATTAAAGTGAAAGAAAGTATTCTCTCACTTAACAGGTCTAAATGCCAAGATAGTATTTTTACAGGAGACCCACTTATTAAGCAAGGATAAATATTGGTTGCAAAGAGATTGGACTGGCAAAGTATTCTACTCCAGCTATATAAAGAAAGCTACACGTCTGGACATTCTTATACATAAAATCATTTCATTTGTAGTATCAGATATAGTATCGGTTTCTGAAAGGCCATATGTGATCATTATGAGTACTTTGTTTAACTGTAAAGTGATTTTGATAAATATCTATCTACCAAATATGGATGATAGAGTCTTCATCCAAAATGTATTTGCATCCACTCCTAATGTGAACACCTATAAAATTATAATGGCCGGAGACTTTAATTGTGTTTTAAATCCAGACCTGGATAGGTCTCCTGCCACAGGGGCCATACCATCTAACACTTTAAAAACAATTACACAGTTTGTAATTGATCACAACTTATCAGACCCTTGGAGATTTCTAAATCCAAACTCAAGAACATTTTCTTTCTTCTCACCAGTACATCACTGTTACTCAAGAATTTATTATTTCTTTATAGATAACAGTTTTTGCCCACAATCAAATCTTGCAAGTATGATGCTATTGTTACCTCCGACCACACCCTTTTGATCATGGAGCTCAAATCATTATGCCCCGCATACTCATCTCGCAGTTGCTGTCTTAACCCACTTTTATTGGCTGATGAGAACTGTACAGAGTTTATATGCAAGCAAATTGAATTTTTAGTGTCAAATACAACTTCAGAGGTCTCTGCAGTAATACTCTGGGAAACTCTGAAGGCATTTTTAAGAGGACAGATTACTTCATATCTCTCCCACAGAAATACATTGGAAACCATGAAGGTATCAGAGTTAATCAGTGAAATATCAAGAACATGCCAGGTTTCCAAATGAGGCACTTTATAGGAAAAGACAGGCTTTGCATTCAGAACTCAACCTTTTCACAACAAAAGAAACTTGTTGTATGAACATGGAGAGAAGGCTAATATGATCTTAGCTCAACAATTCCAAAAGCAGGAAGTTTGCAATGCAATACCAGTAATTACCAATACAGATGGAGACAAAATGATTGACATAAAAATATAATGCAGACATTTAGAGACTAATATAAGTCCTTATATTCTACTTAGTTTAAAGAAGACAGGACACAATCTAATGTGTTTTTTGATGCATGACAGATACCACAGCTACAGTGAATACTCTCAGTGCAGAGGAATTGGATAAACCTGTAACACTCAGAATTACTAGATGTTTTAAACTCACTTCATAGTGGGAAAGGAGCTGGCCCCAATGGTTACCCTGCTGAATTTTATAAAAATTTTCAATTAAGTTAGCTCTCCTTTTATTAGCAACATTTACAGAAGCCAGAGACAATAAAATTCTATCTCAGAATGCTCACCAAGCATTAATTACTATCTTTAATAAGAAAAGGATTTCTTACAATGTACATCATACAGACCAATCTCACCTCTGAATAATGATGTTAGAATACTCTCCAAAGTTCTAGCTAGAAGGACTGAGAAAGTGCTTCCTGTAATATATTCACCTACAAAGTTTAGCACCCTGGAGATCTTATTATTGTTGGATGTAGTAAAGGCATGTGATATGGATGAATTGAACTACCTGTTCCCTACATTGCACAAATTTGGGTTTGGCCTGAACATCTGTGGATGGATCTTATTACTGTATACAGGTCCAGAAGCTTCAGTTTGTATTAACAATATTGTTTCAGACTACTTCAGACTAGAACGTGGTACTACACAATGATGCCCCCTGTCATCACTGCTATTTGCAATCGCCATTGACATTTACAGCGAGGAAATTCTATTGCACCAGGTGTCTAACTCTTGCCATTTTCTACATTTTTAGGTTAAACTGCCTTTAGTGAATTTCTTTTGTCAGGCTTCGTCAACTCCGCATTGTAGCTGTGGCGCTTTAGAAAAAAAACCCACCAATTTCTTGAAACTTCCACCTGTGAGAAATGTTACAGGTCTAGAACTTGTTGAGCTTACACTTTCCATTTTGTAAAATCTTTTTAGTTAAACTGCTTTCCGTGACACCTGCTTGATAGAATAGCAGTTCTTAAATAATTCAACATTAACTTGATACATTTAAAAAAGGAAGCTGTTAATATTTTCTAACAGAACAAGTATCAAACTAAATTATAAAATAACTATATGTGAATATTTGTAAATCTATACTAATAAAAGGCAAAGCCCTCACTGACTGACTGACTGACTGACTGACTGACTGACTGACTGACTCACTCACTCACTCACTCACTCACTCACTCACTCACTCACTCACTCACTGACTGACTGACTGACTGACTCACTCACTCACTCGCTCACTCATCACTAATTCTCCAACTTCCCGTGTAGGTAGAAGGCTGAAATTTGGCCGGCTCATTCCTTACAGCTTTCTTACAAAAGTTGGGCAGGTTTCATTTCGAAATTCTATGCGTAATGGTCATAACTGGAGCCTATTTTTCTCCATATACTGTAATGGACATTAGTTCGATGGCCATGGGGGGGCAGAGCTGCGTGTGACATTATCACGCCTCCCACGTAATCACGTGAACTGATTGTGACCGCAGTACGTAGAAAACAAGGAAGAGCTCCCAAAGAGAGCTGAAGAAAAACGCTGAATACTTTATTCGCGAAATACAAGTTTAATGAGAAGACACAAGGTATAAACGAGACTTAGGATCACTTTGTAACGGAGTTAAAATTGCTGTAGTGAAAAACTTTTAAGTGCCGGGTCTTAGCTAACATTAAATAAAGCCGTGGACATCGCAACATCACACAAGAGAGCAGCTCACGTGAAATGAATGAGCGCAGTGCAGTGATCACTTCCATGCATCAAACCTGTTCAAAAAAACGCATTACACAATTGACAAGGTGATGGCTTTATATGTCGTTCATTTATAAAACAGCGGAGAAGCTGTGTAAAGGCGGTTTCACAAAAAACCAGCAGAGCGTCTTATATGAGCAGGCAGTCAGCTAAAGAAGGGAATCAATAAATATCTATAATCGTAATAAACGAACAAAAAATAACGTACAAGCCGCAGATTAACTAAAGGAAATGGGTACCTGTAAACAGTAAAGTAAGTCTCAAATAGCTACTCAATAACTATAAGAATCGTAATAAACGAACAATAAAACAGTACAGAACCGCGAAGGAAGGAGAAACGATGGCCTTATATAGCGTTCGTTTATAAAGCAGCGGAGAAGCTGTGTGAAGGCAGCTACACAAATAAACAGCAGAGCGCCACACTCTGAATGTATTCCTGGCATCACCGTTATACCCTCTGATCTCCCATTTCAATTGAAATGACTCAAATTTCCAGTAAGGCTCTGTTTAGCGATGACAATTAATAAGTCTCAGGGACACGCCCTACAAAAGGTTACCATTGATTTGAGGCAACATTGCTTTCCTCCTAGATAAAACTATATGTTGCATACCCAAAAGTAATCTCAGTGCACAGCTAGGTCATATTATAACCGGACTGCTGAACTGACAACGTGCTATACAAAGAGATTCTTAACAGATAGTTATTGGTATATTTTCCCTCAGTTTAAAAAGGTTTTCTTTTTTTCTTAATAAAAATTTAAAAGCAGTTCTTCGTCGCTGTGAAGCGCGGGGATTTTGCTATATACAGTATATATATATATAGATATATATGTATGTATGTATATATATATATATATATGTAGATATGTATATATATGTGTATATATAAATGTGGATATGTATATATATATATATATATATATATATATATATATATATATATATATACAGTGCATCTGGAAAATATTTACAGCACATCACTTTTTTCACATTTTGTTATGTTATAGCCTTATTCCAAAATGGATTAAATTCATTTTTTTCCTCAGAATTCTACACACAACACCCCATAAAGACAATGTGAAAAAAGTTTACTTGAGGTTTTTGCAAATTTATTAAAAATAAAAAAAATGAGAAATGATGCCACAAGCTTGGCACACCTATCCTTGGCCAGTTTCGCCCATTCCTCTTTGCAGCACCACTCAAGCTCCATCAGGTTGTATGGAAAGCGTCGGTACACAGCCATTTTAAGATCTCTCCAGAGATGTTCAATCGGATTCAAGTCTGGACTCTGGCTGGGCCACTGAAGGACATTCACAGAGTTGTCCTGAAGCCACTCCTTTGATATCTTGGCTGTGTGCTTAGGGTCGTTGTCCTGCTGAAAGATGAACGTCGCCCCAGTCTGAGGTCAAGAGCGCTCTGGAGCAGGTTTTCATCCAGGATGTCTCTGTACATTGCTGCAGTCGTCTTTCCCTTTATCCTGACTAGTCTCCCAGTTCCTGCCGCTGAAAAACATCCCCACAGCATGATGCTGCCACCACCATGCTTCACTGTAGGGATGGTATTGGCCTGGTGATGAGCGGTGCCTGGTTTCCTTCAAACGTGACGCCTAGTATTCACACCAAAGAGTTCAATCTTTGTCTCATCAGACCAGAGAATTTTGTTTCTCATGGTCCGAGAGTCCTTCAGGTGCCTTTTGGCAAACTCCAAGCGGGCTGCCATGTGCTTTTACTAAGGAGTGGCTTCCGCCTGGCCACTCTACCATACAGGCCTGATTGATGGATTGGTTGTCCTTCTGGAAGGCTCTCCTCTCTCCACAGAGGACCTCTGGAGCTTTGACAGAGTGACCATCGGGTTCTTGGTCACCTCCCTGACTAAGGCCCTTCTTCCCCGATCACTCAGTTTAGATGGCCAGCCAGCTCTAGGAAGAGTCCTGGTGGTTTCAAACTTCTTCCACTTACGGATGATGAAGGCCGCTGTGCTCATTGGGACCTTCAAAGCAGCAGACATTTTTCTGTAACCTTCCCCAGATTTGTGCCTCGAGACAATTCCTTTGACTTCATGCTTGGTTTGTGTTCTGACATGAACTGTCAACTGTGGGACCTTATATAGACAGGTGTGTGTCTTTCCAAATCATGTCCAATCAACTGAATTTACCACAGGTGGACTCCAATTAAGCTGCAGAAACATCTCAAGGATGATCAGAGGAAACAGGATGCACCTGAGCTCAGTTTTGAGCTTCATGGCAAAGGCTGTGAATAATTATGTACATGTGCTTTCTCAATTTTTTTATTTTTAATAAATTTTCAAAAACCTCAAGTAATCTTTTTTCACGTTGTCATTATGTGGTGTTGTGTGTAGAATTCTGAGGAAAAAAATGAATTTAATCCATTTTGGAATAAGGCTGTAACATAACAAAATGTGGAAAAAATGATGTGCTGTGAATACTTTCCGGATGCACTGTATATTTATATATATATATATATATATCTATACTAATAAAAGGCAAAGCCATCACTCACTCACTCACTCACTCACTGACTCACTCACTCACGGACTCATCACTAATTCTCCAACTTCCCGTGTAGGTAGAAGGCTGAAATTTGGCAGGCTCATTCCTTACAGCTTACTTACAAAAGTTGGGCAGGTTTCATTTCGAAATTCTACGCCTAATGGTCATAACTGGAAGGTATTTTTCTCCATTAACTGTAATGGAGTTGAGCTGGAATGGCGTGGGGGGGTGGAGTTTCGTGTGACATCATCACGCCTCCCGTAATCCGTGAACTGACTGTCAGCGCAGTGCGTAGAAAACCAGGAAGACCTCCAAAAGCGCTTAAGAAAACATGCATTATATAATTGAGAAGGCAGCGAAAAACAATAAGAAGCGAGCGAGTGACATATACTACCATATTCATGAGTGTTGCTGCCTCGGAAAGAAAGAAAGGTGTAAACCTAAACTTTAAATTAAGTTCATAGACAGGCTAACGCTGGCGTTTCACATGCCCACAGGTAATGCGGGATACAAGTTTAATGAGAGGGCAGGATATAAGCGAGTTTTGATCACTTTGTAACTAAGTTAAAATTGTAGGTGAAGGGGTGTGCTTATGCAAATTCGAGACTGTGTTTGTGGGGATTGACAGTTAAAGGCGGGTGGGGAGTCACGTCATCATCTCCCCTCCCACCTCATTTGCTCTGAGCTGAGCTCAGCGGCTAACGCCGTCTTCGAAGCAACCGTCAGACTGCCACCAAATACTCACAGAAAAATCCACAAGTTAATACACACGCTATCTCTAGAGTTTCTCCACACTGAATCCTCCAGGCACTACTTACAAAAGGTCACATTGACAATCGTGTTACGTTATTTTTAAAATCTTTCCTTTTCTTAGCACAAGCACAGCTGAGAAGCTTCGATGCATGTGCTCCATAGCGTTAAAAATAATGCATTTAATCACACTTTGCATTACAAGCAAAGGGAGCTTTTGTCAATGCATGATTTCCTGGTACACGATTACATTGATCAAGCGCATCCCGATTCATTTTACCCTCGCACCACCTTAGTTTGAGAAGAAGTCTGAAAAATATGAGGTTAACACAGAAAAACATCACCAATTCAAGCTTTATGAATAATCGATTAAGCCATCAATAATTGTTTTGGTAAAGCCATCCTCCTTCCATTTTATAATTTTTCCGCCAATAGCCATGATTAAATGAGCGGTAAATAAAGTAAGAGCAAAGCGAGGGTGACTTATTTAGGCAGGCATATATATGACAGCAACACTCATGACAATGTCAATCATGTTACGTTATTATTAAAATGTTTCCTTTTCTTTTCATTACTTCTTTAACACACTACTTCTCGCTCGGTAGCGGGATTTTGCTATATATATAATATATGAATGACCTCCAAAGGCTGAGACTTTTGATATCATGAGCGTGTCTGCAAAACTGTGGTCTCCTGCCCAGCAAAAGTCGAGCAGCCAGCGTGCATAGCTGTGCCGGCCTTTGAGGCGCTGACTGCGCTTCTGCCTTAAGTCAAAGTGAGCACTTTTAATTTTTCATCCTCCCCTGCGCTATAGCCCAGACAAGTGCAAACACGGGACCCCTTTTCTACACCACGGAAAAATAATATTAAGGCGATTCACACTTTCTTTTGCACGTATATCGATTATGAGGTCATCACTCGGATTATGAAGACACGCACACAGTGGAGGACTGACAGTGCCATCACAGCTGATTAATGGCAGGGGCGTCTCACCAGTCTACACAAGACCCACGCGACTGTCCCCAAAAGGCGATCATAGCGTCAGCGAACACATCTCTCTATACTATATAAAAGAAAAAGGCAACTTTCCTTTCTTTACACCTTTTATCCCAAACCAAAGCCTTTCTCTCTTAACAGTGCAGAGGACACAAAACTAATTTTCTTTAAATGCCGGTAAGGCACATTACCAGAGGCACAAATTTGAGCGTTCACATAGAAAATGTAATTTCTATACCACAGCCGTCGTGTAGCGCCTTTCAAAAGGGATCTACTACCGAGAGATGATCCATATATATTTTAGCTGCTGTTAGTTACTTACCTGTTGTGTTACACAGTCTTTAAAATGTAGTTTACCCATAACCACTCCAGTAGGGCTCAATGTACCTGTACTTCTTAAAAGCGTTAATGTTTTACTGTTTAATAACTTATAGACTATATTTTATTATTTTTCCCTTGCACTCAGTGACCAAAGCTATACACACACATATAGACACATACAAACATACACACAAGTATATATATGTGTATATATATGTATGTATGTGTATATATATATATATATACACACACACACACATACATACATACATACATACACACATATATATAATTTGTGTGTGTGTGTATGTATGTATATATGTATATATATATAGATAGGTATGTATGTATATATGTGTATATGTAGATATGTATATATAGATATGTAGATATGAAGATATGTATGTGTATATATATGTGTATCTGCGGTGGGTTGGCACCCTGCCCAGGATTGGTTCCTGCCTTGTGCCCTGTGTTGGCTGGGATTGGCTCCAGCGGACCCCCGTGACCCTGTATTCGGATTCAGCGGGTTGGAAGATGGATGGATGGATATATATGTGTATATATATATATATATATATGTATGTATGTGTGTGTGTGTGTGTGTGTGTGTATATATATATGACAGCAGCAATCCAAGCTTTGAGAAAACAGTAAAAAGGAGGCGTGTCAGACGTTGTGGTACATTTTCTGATGCAGCTACCGTAAACAACTTCGTGACCCTGCCGCCAAATACACAAAACAATTACTTTGACAATCATGTTACATTATTTTTAAAATGTTTCCTTTTCTTTTTCATAACTTCTTAAACACATGACATCGCTGCAAAGCACGGGTATTTTGCTATATATATATATATATATCACAGCGACACTCATAACAGTGACAAAACAATTACATTGACAATCATGTTACGTTATTTTCAAAATGTTTCCTTTTCTTTCTCTTTCCTTCTTTAAAACACTACTTCTCCGCTGCCAAGCGCGAGTATATATATATATAGATAGATAGAGATATATATATATATAGATAGATATGAGAACAACATATATATATATATAGATACTGTAGATAGATAGATATATATATATATATATATAGATAGATATGAAAACAACACTCATATCAATGACAAAACAATTACATTAACAATCATGTTACGTTATTTTTAAAATTTTTCCTTTTCTTTTTTGTACCTTCTTTAACACACTACTTCTCCGCTGCGAAGCGCGGGTATTCTGCTAGTATATATATATATATATATATATGTGTGTGTGTGTATATATGTAGATATGTATCTATATGTAGATCTGTATATATATGTTGTGAAACCAGACGGCCCAGACACACACAGGCAGACACCGATTTAGCCATCACCACACGTTTATTTACACTGTTTACAAATATTTATAACAGTCAAGTGCACCGCCATCAAACCCCCCAAAGTCTAGGCTCTCAATAGCCACTTTCTTTAGATACAAAACACTCTGGCCTCTCCTCGCCTCCTCTGCCTCAACCTCGGCCTCCTCCTCACCCGACTCCAGCCTTGATTGCTGGGCGGCGGCTCCTTAAGTAGGTGGCTGATTGTTGACCACACCCAGCCACATGTATATATGTGTCTGTGTATATATATCTATACTAATATAAGGCAAAGCCCTCACTGACTCACTCACTGACTGACTGACTGACTCACTCACTCATCACTAATTCTCCAACTTCCCGTGTAGGTAGAAGGCTGAAATTTGGCAGGCTTATTCCTTTCAGCTTACTTACAAAAGTTAAGCAGGTTTCATTTCAAAATTCTACACATAACGGTCATGATGGTCGATAACATCCACCATGTTGAACTTTCTTATTTATGGCCCCATCTTCATGAAATTTGGTAGGCGGCTTCCCTGCGCTAAACAAAACCGATGTACGTGCTTATTTTGATGGTATGACGCCACTGTCAGCCGCCATATTGAACTTTCCAACGTCACTAATTTTCCAACTTCTCGTGTAGGTAGAAGGCTGAAATTTGGCAGGCTCATTCCTTACAGCTTACTTACAAAAGTTAAGCAGGTTTCATTTTGAAATTCTACGCGTAACGGTCATAACGGTTGACAACGTTTGCCATGTTGAGCTTTCTTATTTATGGCCCCATCTTCATGAAATTTGGTAGGTGGCTTCCCTGCGCTAACCAAAACCGATGTACGTACTTATTTCAGTGGTATGATGCCACTGTCGGCCGCCATATTGAACTTTTCAATGGTCTTTGTTACTTATAGGCCCATCTTCAAGAAATTTGGTACGCGGGTTCCCAACGCTAACTGAATCCTACTTACGTACATATATACGTCCATAGCCTGCAGCTGGGTCACCGTGTGAGGCAGTGTTGGGTCCCCGATCCCTGCGCTTCCTACGTTGTTCGCTGCCTGGCTATATAAGGCCGTCCGTCGCTCCAGTCTCTACATTCCTTTCCTTGCTTCGCCACAGGATTCACGTCTCCCTACTGATAACTACAGCCTTTTTATTTAATCCACGGCTTCTCCGCTGTTTTATTGTTCATTTATTACGATTATAGTTATTGTGTAGGTATTTTACACTTACTTCACATTGCTCAGGTACCCATTTCCTTTATCATTCCAACTGTGCCCCCATTAACATGTCTATCAAGGTGATCACCATCGATCAAAGAACTATCACTTACCGAGTGGTTTCAATGCCCGGAGATGGCACCTACCTTTTCCATTCTCTTTGTTACATATTGCACGGCCATATCAGGCTCACTCTTGATATCCGGAGGAACATTGTGTCTTATGTATTGAATGACTGGGACAGGTTCAAGGTGTGGGCTGATGGCGGTACAGGAGATAATTATACTACACAGGAGCACTAGAAGAGTGAAATGCTTAAGCCCTTCACCTATGCATCAGCATGTGAGTTGATGGCTGCCGGTGAATTATTCGGTTGTCACTTTCAAGTGTACCGAAAAGGCCAAATATTTTAAATCTTTTGACAACCGCCAATGCCTCTTAAACATCTTAGATTGACAGGTGACAATTTCAGTAGTGGACACTTTGATGTTTATGAATGTTTAAACTCTCAAAAGCTGGATGTGAAGTTATCGATGAAACCGGTTGTATACTTACAACGCTTGACAGATGCCGAATGTCTCTTCAACACAAGTCCTACAAATACTGTCGTAATTGAAACAAACCATGAAACTCAAACCGATTATGACAGCAGCAATCCAAGCTGTGAGATTTGAAACAAGATTACTGTTCATATGGCCAACTGTACGTTGCATGCTCAAGAGTAAGCTCAGCGCACAGCTTGGTCATATTACAACCGGAGGGCCGAACTCACAATGTGGTATACAAAGAGATCCTTAACAAATAATTATTGGTATATTTTCCCTCAGTTTAAAAAGGTTTAATTTTCTTCTTAATAAAAATTTTAAGACAGTACTTTGCCGCTGCAAAGTGTGGGTATTTTGCTAGTAGATTAATATTACCTACCTGAGATGCCACTTTTCACAACATGGAGTACATTTCCCATTCAAAAGAGAGAATGGAAGTTTTACATTTTACTTCCAAGGTATTTGCATTCCGTAATGTTAAAAAGACAGGCTAAGTGTTGACATTTAGTTACCTAGGTTACCAGGTGCAAATTGTCTTAATCCTTTTGGTTGGGACAGAAACTGGCTCAGATAAGCTTGGCTTTCCTATTTAAGTGAAGCTTACATGCTAAAAGCCACTTGTGGAATAACCCAGAGGTCTCTTGTGAACATAGCATATTCACAGCGAGAAATGCTTTGTCGAATTGTGCCCAACAGCACTAATCATCAACAGCATGGCATCAGTGAATGGGCAAAAAAAAAAAAAACCTTTCACAATTGAATACTTATGAAGCTACACTTCTATACAGTGGTTAATGTCAACACAAATAAATGGCAGTACTTAGTTTTCATTTGCTTCTTGGTCATTCTTGCGATGCTGTTCCAATTTTAAAGTTCTTAATTAAACTTTAGGCTTGAATTTGACTGTCTTATTACACATACATTGTATTGGTGGGAGGATAAGTCCCCTTTGGATGCGTTATTCTAAATACTATATTGTGAGGATGTTATTTTCGGTGGAGCAATATTTTATTAGGTGGGCAGCCTTTTAAAACCTTTTGATATTCTTCAGAAATTAAATGGGACACATAGCCTGAAATCAGCAAGCAATCTCTGATTCCATTTGGGAGACAGGTGCCATCCCAACTGACTGGAAAATGGGACTTGTCGTCCCTGTCTGGAAAGGGAAGAGTGATTGCCTGGATTGCAGCCACTACAGGAGGATTACACTGCTCTTTTGTTTGGTAAGGGTCATCCTCAATAGGATATGTGATCACTTTCTCATCTACCAGTGACTGGAGCAGGCAGATTTTATGCCTAAGAAGTCTACCGTCAACCATATCCTGGCACTGAGGGTACTCATGGAGTGCAAATGCAAATATCGGCAGAGTTTCTTTGCAGCCTTTGTGATTTTTGTAAATCAACTCAGTTGATCGAGCTACACCGTGGCATATCCTGAGACTCTGCAGGATCCCCTGAATGTTGCTGGAAATCATGGAAAGCCTGTACACTGGTACTGTGAGTGCTGTGCAAAGTCGAGGCAGAACCTCTGCGTTTTTCCCAGTTGATTCAGGGGTTTGTCAGGGGTGTGTTCTTGCTCCTATTCTATTCAATGCTTCCATGGACTGGGTGTTGGGCAAGGTTGTGGGATCCAGCGGCTGTGGGGCATCTGTTGGTGAAGAAAGATTCACTGATCTTGACTTTTCTGAAAATGCTGTGATCTTCGTGGAGTAAATGAAGGCTCTGATTGGGGCTCTCGAGAGACTGAGCAAGGAGTCTGAGTGTCTGGGCTTGCAATTGTCCTGGATTGTATCCAGCAGAGAGCGCTCTTTCTCTCCTGGAATGTGTTTCTTGATGCAGAACTGATTAGAACCAAATACTATACCTTTAGTACCCAGGTGGAAAATAATTACAAGAGAGAGAAATATGGTACAAAAAGAGAAATATGCATTTAACTTGCTTTAAAGGGTAAAATTTATTCCCAGAAATATAATGTATAACCCTGTATACATACATATTTAGGCTGGAGAGTGCAAAAATACTGACAAATCAAATGTCCTATCCAGCTGCTAGGAATGTCGGTGGCATAGTGACACTTCTGACATCGTGCTGGACCCTTGTCATTATAAACACTCACACAATTACATATTCTTAGAATTCATGTCAGAACTGGCTGGTTATTAATGCCTTCACAAACGTTGGGTTTTGTAGACATATTGGTTAAGCAGACATCAGCACTTCCCAAAACAATCTGTTTGTGTCCTTCACATGTTTTCTGTCTATCTCCCTAACCTGATTTATAGCTGTCATTTGTCAGTCTCACTGGCAGTCTGTCTCTCTCTCTCTCAGCTGAATTGTATGGATTTGTAAAATAAATTTCAGAAATTTCATTGGCACAAATAATCTTCTTACAACATGGATAAAAACAAGATCCATGCCTTTAATGACCTCTTGGTCACAGCCATCAGCAGTCTGTCTGTGGAGAGAGTGTCGACCTTGTTAAGAGGTTTAGTTACCTCGGCAGTGACATTCCTGTCTCTGGTGACTCTTCCTATTAAGTCAGTAGATGGATTGGGAGAGCATGGCAGGATCATGAGGTCACTGGAAAGGGGTGTGTGGAGCTCCCGATATCTATGGAAAGGGACAAAAGTCCAAGAATTTGGAATCCTGGTGCATCCTGTCTTGCTATATAGT
This sequence comes from Polypterus senegalus, assembly GCF_016835505.1. Lineage (NCBI taxonomy): Eukaryota > Metazoa > Chordata > Cladistia > Polypteriformes > Polypteridae > Polypterus > Polypterus senegalus. Next base: position 49,066,152 of record NC_053159.1, read on the forward strand.
TGCGAGACATGGATGCTATCAAGTGACCTGAGACAAAGACTGGACTCCTTTGGTACTATGTTTCTTTGGAGAATCCTTATGTACTGCTCGTTTGACTTTGTGTTGAGTGGTTGCTCAAGGAGTCCCGAATAAGGCACATTACCATTGTCAGTTATAGCACTACAGCCATATGGCGTGATTCCCCGAGGGTGACCCGGCATGCAGGATCCTCATTGTTGAGGACTGGAGTGGCTGGACTAGGCCAAGGGGATGACCATGTAACACCTGGCTAAGGCAGATAGATGGTAATTTCTGGAGGATGGGACTGGACCGCATGTCTGCCACGGGGGTTGCCAACCGGAATCACAAGCTGTTTCGTTGTGTGGTGGGTGTGCCAACACACGCCAAAATGCTGTACCAGTGCATGCTCCCCAACCTGACCTGATTTGACCTGTAACTGCTGTCAAGGTAAAACTGAAACAGTAATTCATAGTTGAAGTCGCACAGAATGCTTTTCCGTTTAATGACGAGTTTTCAAATTTGCCCATGCTTTTGCAGTGGAAGAGGTTGAAATCTTATAACTGTGTACAGGGCAATCTTTTCAGAATAGCTTGATGAAAATGGAACTGGGTCACCATGCTTTGTTAAAGAATAAGTGTGCAACATTTCAACAAAAGTGGTCCACAGGGGAGGGCCAAGTTGTTGCCTGCAGGTAGACAGACATGATTATTTCATGAGAAGGTTGTACTATTGATAACAACAACAACAACAACATTTATTTATATAGCACATTTTCATACAAAAAAAATGTAGCTCAAAGTGCTTTACAAAATGAAGAATAGAAAAATAGAAGACACAGTAAAAAATAAAAATAAGTCAACATTAATTAACATAGAATAAGTAAGGTCCGATGGCCAGGGTGGACAGAAAAACAAAAAAAACTCCAGACGGCTGGAGAAAAAAAATTAAATCTGCAGGGATTCCAGACCCCTCTGGGCAATCTACCTAGCATAAATGAAACAGTCTTCTTTGTATTTAGGGTTCTCATGGAAGGACTTGATGATGATGGTCACGTAGACTTCTGGCTTTCAGTCCATCAATGTTGGAGCATCATGATGTTTTGAGTAGGTGGTGGACAAAGAAACCGGAAAAAGAAACAGAAGAGAGAGTTGGGGTCAGTACGGATTTTAGAGCCACTATGAATAGTTATTATGATGAATTGAACATACAGAGTATCAGTATTAAGTTAATAAGTTAAATAAGTTAAAGTGAAGTTATAAAAAGGCCATGTTAAAGTAATGTGTTTTCAGCAGTTTTTTAAAGTGCTCTACTGTATTTGCCTGGCGAATTCCTATTGGCAGGCTATTCCAGATTTTAGGTGCATAACAGCAGAAGGCCGCCTCACCACTTCTTTTAAGTTTAGCTTTTGGAATTCTAAGGAGACACTCATTTGAGGATCTAAGGTTACTATTTGGAATATAGGGTGTCAGACATTCTCATATATAAGATGGAGCGAGATTATTTAAGGCTTTATAAACCATAAGCAGAATTTTAAAGTCAATCCTGAATGACACAGGTAACCAGTGTAGTGACATCAAAACTGGAGAGATGTGCTCGGATTTTCTTTTCCTAGTTAAGATTCTAGCAGCTGCATTCTGCACTCGTTGCAAATGATTTATGTCTTTTTTGGGTAGTCCTGAGAGGAGTGCGTTACAGTAATCTAGTCGACTGAAAACAAAAGCTCGAATTAATTTCTCAGCATCTTTCAATGATATAAGAGGTCTAACTTTTGCTATGTTTCTTAAGTGAAAAAATGCTGTCCTAGTGGTCTGATGAATATGTGATTTAAAATTCAGATTACAGTCAACAGTTACCCCTAAGGTTTTTATTTCCGTTTTAACTTTTAATCCTAATGCATCAAGTTTATTTCTAATAACCTCATTGAATCCATTATTGCCAATTACTAAAATTTCAGTTTTCTCTCGGTGTCATCAGGTGCTATTGATAAGTACAGCTGTGTGTCATCAGCATAGCTGTGGTAGCTCACGTTGTAACCTGAGATAATCTGACCTAATGGAAGCATATAGATTGAGAAGAGCAGTGGACCCAGGATAGAGCCTTGTGGAACACCATATAGAATATCATGTGTCTTTGAGATGTGATTACCACAACTCACAAAGAATTTTCTCCCTGCCAGGTAGGATTCAAACCAATTTAAGACACTGCCAGAGAGGCCCACCCATTGACTAAGGCGATTTCTAAGAATATTGTGATCAATGGTGTCAAATGCGGCACTCAGATCTAAGAGGATGAGAACAGATAAATGGCCTCTGTCTGCATTTACCCGCAAGTCATTTACTACTTTAACGAGTGCAGTTTCTGTGCTGTGATTTGTTCTGAAACCTGACTGAAATTTATCAAGAATAGCATGTTTATTGAGGTGGTCATTTAACTGCATAATGACTGCCTTCTCTAGAATTTTACTTAAGAAGGGCAGGTTAGAGATGGGTCTAAAATTTTCAAAGCAGAGGGTCAAGATTATTTTTCTTGAGCATGGGTTTAACTACAGCAGTCTTAAGACAGTCTGGGAAGACCCCGTATCTAATGACGAATTTACTATGTCAAGAATATTGTCAATTAGCACGCCTGATACTTCTTTGAAAAACCTTGTTGGTATTGGGTCAAGGACGCAGGTGGAGGGTTTCAGTTGAGAGATTATACTATGTAATTCAGGTAAATCTATCCTGGTGAAAGATTTAATTTGTTTATAACGGAGTACTGGGGCTTTGGAGGTTCTGCAGTGTTGGGGAGATATACTATGTTATTTCTAATATCATTAATTTTTTGATTGAAAAATACAGCAATGTTCTCACAGGTTTCACTGGAAGTATTCTGGGGCATTCCTTTGTGTTACCTGGGTTTAAAGACGATCAATTGTAGAAAATAAGACTCTGGGATTACTAGCATTGTTATTTATAATCTTAGAGAAATAGCAGCCTCTCAAGACGGACTGTGTTATTGTATTCTGTTATTTTAACCTTCAATATCTCATAATGGATAGTTAGTTTAGTTTTCCTCCATTTACGCTCAGCTCTACGACATGTTCTTTTAAATCAGACACTCTTTGGGTCTTCCATGGAATAACAATGCTAGAAGATTTTTTAACTGTCTTTTCAGGTGCAACTATGTCAACAGCAGCTCTTACTTTAGAATTAAAGTTTTCCACTTTACTATTTACATTATCCTCGCTATTATAGTTGGCACTATAAACGGACTGATTGCTTAGAATGTTTGTAAGTTTTAAAGCTGCTGATGAGTCAAAGAAGCGTTTATTAACAATATGCTTCTCATGATGTTTTCTATCATTATTTCTATATTAAATAGTAGAAGGAAATGGTCTGATAGACCAATATCAATGACCTGCTTTATATCAACTTTCAGTCCTTTAGTAATCACTAAGTCTAATGTATGACCTGCTTTATGTGTAGGCTGATTAACGAGCTGTCTCAAATCAAAAGAGTCCAGGAGGTTCATGAATTCTTTTACTTTTTGGTCACACTGATTATCGATATGAAAGTTAAAGTCGCCGACTATTAAGAGTGTGTCATAGTTTAATTAAAATTGACATTAAGTCAGAGAATTCCTCAAGGAAAGGCGTTATATTTAGGAGGTCTATACACGGATAATACTAGAACGTGAGAATCTCCATGAATAACAATGGCGAGATACTCAAAGGACTTAAATTTACCAAAACTAACATCTTTACATTTTAACCGGCTCGAGTAAATGTTTGCCAAGCCACCCCCTTTTTTCCCTGGCGGTCTGCACGAGTAAAACTGTAATCCAGAGGCGCAGATTCGATTAAAACAGCCGCGCCGTCTGAGTTAAGCCATGTTTCACTTAGTGCAATAAAATCAATGTTTCTATCACTAATAAGATCGTTTATAAAAAATGTCTTGTTAGTTAAAGCTCTAACATTTAATAGTGCCATATTTAATGTTTCGAGGGCAGAGCTGAATTCTATATGTTATTGGTATTCGGAACAAAAGCTAAGTTATTTTTGTTAACGCCGCTCTGTGTGTATTTTTTATGTAATCTACAATCTGTTTTTATAGTTTTAATGCATGTTGATCTAAAGTAGTAATTGCAATTAAATTATTGGTGTTTATGCCGCACTGCTTAGATTTTTTACGTGCATTAAGATTGGTTATTAGATTATTAATGTTGTGCACTTTTACGGAAGACTGTGTTAAGCCATTATGTCCTATCAAAGCAGTAGCATTACGGAAGGGGTTTAAAGTAGAAATTGACAGTCAAGATAGACAAATTACCTTAGCGATGTTTTCGGAGAGGACCGGGCCAAATCTATTCGGATGCAGTCCATCCCGCTTGAAGAAGCGTGGCCTTTCCCAAAAAAGATCCCAGTTGTCAATAAACCCGATGTCTTGAGTCTCGCAGAAGCCTCTCAGCCAGTTGTTTAAACCCAGCAGACGACTGTAGTATTCATTTGATCGTCTGACGAGAGGTAGTGGACCCGAGATGAAGATTTTTGCGATGGGGTCCTCTCCTTCGTGTCTTTAACTAGTGCTGCGAAGTCAGCCTTGAGAACCTCCGACTGTCGGTGCCTTATGTCGTTTACGCCGGCGTGTAAAATAATGGATCCAACTGCCCTCTTGTGCTTCTCGTAGATGGTCGGCGCCCGTCTCATCACATCTCGGACTCGAGCACCGGGAAAACAAGAAACAAAAGATTTTCGATTAGGGCATGTGATATTGAGGTTTCGTACAATCGAATCACCTACCACGATTACATCACCCGGGGTTGAAGGCAAACTGGGGACGCGGAGAGGGCCGAACCGGTTCTGGATTGGGATGCTCGCCTGTGCTGATGGAGGTGTTCTAGCCTTGAACCACCGCCTGCATAGCTGAAACACGCCGAGGTCTTCATCGGCATTGTCATCGCTCCTACGAAGCGCGGGGGTGAAGCTTACTTGCCCTTGGAATTGAGCGGCACAAGGTGGGGTTGATGTTACTTCGACTTCCGATGTCGAGGATGGTTTATCCAGCAGCCGAGCCTTCAAGTCTCTAAGGTACCTTCGTCTGGACAGGAGTTTCTGAATCTGTTTGTCGAGTGCCTGGAGTTCTTCGACGACGACGGCAACGCGATTCATCTCATTGTTGGCCATTGTCTGCTTCTACTTCCGCTTCCGCTTTGTGACCTAGGAAAGAAAGAGAGAGAGTGAGTGAGAGTATCTTATCCTGACTGAGAATCGACTCCGTTCGACTCTGTTTAACTAATAAAATTTTCAGCATTCTGTCAGTTTATTGAAGAATTCAATTTGATAATCAGCTGAGATTTTCGGTTTGCACCCTGATTTTCAACAGAGGCTGGTTTACTTATGTAAAACATATAAATTATAATCAGTACAAGCAAATGTAATAACTGTATGATAGAATTTTCTTGACTTTGGAGTGATATTTATTTGTAGTAACATGCATACTCAGGGTAAAGCAGCCAGCAGAGTCAATGTGTTAGTGTGAAGTGTCAGCAAGTAAGCAGGTACTGTATATGCCGACATTATTCTAAGAAACCTTTATCAAATCCTTAATGATAATGTTCTTCTGCTGCATTGTAAAATCCATGTCAGCAGTTTGGCAAATTATAAAATCCTCCAATTTCAAAAAGAAATTATGCAAAAGATCATTTTACTCTTCAACAATTACTGTACACTATTGCTTTCTCTTGTCTGTTTTTTTCAGTGTAATACACATGATTTTACATTCACAGGTAATAAAGTTTACCATGACTTTGGCATTTTTTTATTTTCCCTATTTTTTCTTTCCGGATGAATATTTATTTCATAAGCCTCATATAAGATGTTTTCTTTTTTCATTTTGACAGCCCTCTTTTTTTCTTATTCTGGTTTCATTATGTGGCTGAGTTTTGATATTTTTTAATAAGGACTTTGTATTATACCTTTTAATGTTTTCACCTATTATGTTCTGTACATTGTCATTCACAAGACTGTCAAATTAGTTAGACTCCATGAACTGATAATGCTTGTCTGATGCATCATTTTAATGCAGACAACTGCAAAGTGCTGTGTAAAGACAAAAGAGAGATGTATTATAAATACAAGGTAGGTGATACTCAGCCATAGGAAGTAATTTCCAAAAAGGATTTTAGATTTACATTCATGCAAACAGAAAAATAAAATGATAGTTTATATTGTAAAACTTTTAAATACAAATCAAGAAGTATTATGCTAGATTTTATGATTTTCACATGAGACTGAAACTGGAGTAGTGTGTTTAGTTCTGGTCACTGGGCTTCAAAAAGACATAGCAGGACTGGTTCAGAGAAAACTGACCAAGTGCATCTTAGTTCTAAAGAGTCTCTCCTGCACTGAGAGGCTCAGCAAATTAAAGTTCTTTAGAAGACTACATGTGGAGTTAATCCATATTTTCAAAATTCTCAAAGGTGTCAATAAAATGTATTCATCAGAATGCTTCCAGCTAACAGTTAATCATATACTCAATGACACCGGTGGAACTTTAGGTAAAGTGTATTTAAGACAGAGACCTGGAAGTACACCTTTACTCTTTAATGCATATATTGCCTTTATTGATTAGAGATTAGATAGTGTCACACACGTGCGCATGGGAGGCAGCGAAAGGGCTTGAGTAAGGGCAGTTCCGAGACATACCGGGATGTGGCAGAGTACACTGACTCTTTTCCTCCCTTGCCTGCAGACCATTCACGGGAGATTCCACCTGGTCCTCTTGACATCACTTCCGGGACCGAGCCAATGGAAGGAGACTTTGCCGGCTCTGGCCCCTGTGATGTCATGTCCAGGCTCGCACCAATGGTAGAAGACCTTCATGAGCCCAACTCCTTTGACTTCACTTCCTGTCTTCCCCTTTAAAAGCCTCCACCTTTTCCCTATTCCCTCAGTTCTGTTTTGGACTCGGTTTTGTGCACATCAGTGCTGTATTCATTTGATCGACTTTGTAGCCAGGAAATCAATTATACGGGTGGCTGTCCCAACCTTTTTACGACTCTTATGTCTGGTTTTTGTGACAATAGATAGATAGATAGATAGATAGATAGATAGATAGATAGATAGATAGATAGATAGATAGATAGATAGATAGATAGATAGATAGATAGATAGATAGATACTTCATTAATCCTAAGGGGAAATTCACATACTCCAGCAGCAGCATACTGATAAAGAACAATATTAAATTAAAGAGTGATAACAATGAAGGTATAACAGACAGACAATAATTTTGTATAATATTAACGTTTACCTCCCCAGGTGGAACTGAAGAGTCGCATAGTGTGGGGGAAGAACGATCTCCTCAGTCTGTCAGTGGAGCAGGACAATGACAGCAGTCTGTCGCTGAAGCTGCTCCTCTGTCTGGAGATGATCCTGTTCAATAGATGCAGTGGATTTTCCATTATTGACAGGAGCCTGCTCTGCGCCAGTCACTCTGCCACAGAAGTCAAGCTGTCCAGCTCCGTGCCTACAATAGAGCCTGCCTTCCTCACCAGTTTGTCCAGGTGTGAGGCATCCCTCTTCTTTATGCTGCCTTCCCAGCACACCACCGCGTAGAAGAGGTCGCTCGCCACAACTGTCTGATAGAACATCTGCAGCATCTTATTGCAGATGTTGAAAGACGCCAGCCTTCTAAGGATTAGTATAGTTGGCTCTGTCCTTTCTTACACATAGCATCAGTATTGGCAGTCCAGTCCAATTTATCATCTAGCTGCACTCCCAGGTATTTATAGGTCTGCACCCTCTGTACACAGTCACCTCTGATGATCACAGGGTCCTATAGGGGTCTGGGCCTCCTAAAATCCACCACCTGATCCTTGGTTTTGCTGGTGCTCAGGTGTAAGTGGTTTGTGTAGCACCATTTAACAAAGTCCTTGATTAGGTCCCTATACTCCTCCTCCTGCCCACTGCTAATGCAGCCCATGATAGCAGTGTTGTCTGCAAACTTTTGCACGTGGCAGGACTCCGAGTTGTATTGGAAGTCCGATGTATATAGGCTGAACAGGACTGGAGAAAGTACAGTCCCCTGCGGCGCTCCTGTGTTGCTGACCACAATGTCAGACCTGCAGTTCCCGAGACGCACATACTGAGGTCTTTCTTTAAGATGGTCCACGATCCATACCACCAGGTATGAATCTACTCCCATCTCTGTCAGCTTGTCCCTAAGGAGCAGAGGTTGGATAGTGTTGAAGGCGCTAGAGAAGTCCAGAAACATAATTCTTACAGCACCACTGCCTCTGTCCAAGTGGGAGAGATGTCTATGTTAATTCCCTTTTGTGGCCCTCAATAGATATTCAAAAAGTATTTTATACTAAAGCACAATGAATAGGTTATATTACTGAGAAAGGCTTGTACATTCAAATACCTGCAATTGAGGGGTAGCACATGGCAACAAAGCCTAGCTTTGTGGCCTTCCAAATGGTTGTGTAGGATGTTGTTTTGTCTCATCCCAGACATGTACTAGGATGTGTACAGTGCATCTGGAAAGTATTCACAGCGCATCACTTTTCCCACATTTTGTTATGTTACAGCCTTATTCCAAAATGAATTTAATTAATTTTTTTCCTCAGAATTCTACACACAACACCTCATAATGACAACGTGAAAAAGTTTACTTGAGGTTTTTGCAAATTTATTAAAAATAAAAAACTGAGAAATCACATGTACATAAGTATTCACCGCCTTTGCTCAATACTTTGTTGATGCACCTTTGGCAGCAATTACAGCCTCAAGTCTTTTTGAATATGATGCCACAAGCTTGGCACACCTATCATTGGCCAGTTTCGCCCATTCCTCTTTGCAGCACCTCTCAAGCTCCATCAGGTTGGATGGGAAGCGTCGGTTCACAGCCATTTTAAGATCTTGCCAGAGATGTTCAATCGGATTGTCTGAGCTCTGGCATGGCCACTCAAGGACATTCACAGAGTTGTCCTGAAGCCACTCCTTTGATATCTTGGCTGTGTGCTTAGGGTCATTGTCCTGCTGAAAGATGAACCATCACCCCAGTCTGAGGTCAAGAGCGCTCTGGAGCAGGTTTTCATCCAGGATGTCTCTGTATATTGCTGCAGTCATCTTTCCCTTTAGCCTGACTAGTCTCCCAGTTCCTGCCACTGAAAACCATCCATACAGCACGATGCTGCCACCACCATGCTTCACTGTAGGGATGGTATTGGCCTGGTGATGAGCAGTGCCTGGTTTCCTCCAAACGTGACGCCTGGCATTCACACACCAGAGTTTAATCTTTGTCTCATCTGACCAGAGAAATTTGTTTCTCATGGTCTGAGAGTCCTTCAGGTGCCTTTAGACAAACTCCAGGTGGGCTTCCATGTGCCTTTTACTAAGGAGTGGCTTCCGTCTGGCCACTCTACCATACAGGCCTGATTGGTGGATCGCTGCAGAGAAGGTTGTCCTTCTGGAAGGCTCTCCTCTCTCCACAGAGGACCTCTGGAGCTCTGACAGAGTGACCATCGGGTTCTTGGTCACTTCCCTGACTAAGGCCCTTCTCCCCCGATCGCTCAGTTTAGATGGCCAGCCAGCTCTAGGAAGAGTCCTGGTGGTTTTGAAGTTCTTCCACTTATGGATGATGGAGGCCACTGTGCTCATTGGGACCTTCAAAGCAGCAGAAATTTTTCTGTAACCTTCCCCAGATTTGTGTCTCGAGACAATCCTGTCTCGGAGGTCTACAAACAATTCCTTTGACTTCATGCTTGGTTTGTGCACTGACATGAACTGTCAACTGTGGGACCTTATATAGACAGGTGTGTGCCTTTCCAAATCATGTCCAATCAACTGAATTTACCACAGGTGGACTCCAATTAAGCTGCAGAAACATCTCAAGGATGATCAGGGGAAACAGGATGCACCTGAGCTCAATTTTGAACTTCATGGCAAAGGCTGTGAATATTTATGTACATGTGCTTTCTCAATTTTTTTATTTTTAATAAATTTGCAAAAATCTCAAGTAAACATTTTTCACGTTATCATGGGGTGTTGTGTGTAGAATTCTGAGGAAAAAAAATAATTTAATCCATTTTGGAATAAGGCTGTAACATAACAAAATGTGGAAAAAGTGATGCGCTGTGAATACTTTCCAGATGCACTGTATGTTTTTCAGTTTGTCTGCAGTGAGCATCAACATTGCCTTGGATATCCTTATCTTAAATGGTTGACAACTCTGTCTATAAAGGTGGGACAAAGTTGTTTATTAAGATATGTGATTGATTACATGTTCCTTTTATTGTCTTTCAACTGGCAATACTCCTGTTATTATTGGTTCAGTCCTCCTGTGCTGATAAGTGTAGCAATACTCTCATGTACGTTTTGAAAAGAATATTGCAAACATAATCAACACATACACACGTTTCTGACAAGCTGAGGCCTCCTACATTATGTTGAAGCCTTAAGCCATTCAGAAGTGTCAATGCTGTATAACCTAGTACTTATCTCACATTCCAGATATTTACACAAAGAGGTGTGAAAATCTGGAATACCAAGTCATATACTTGATGTTGAAACCTTGGAAATCTTTAAAAATATTTGCCTATGATGTTGACATAGCATAGCCACTAGGTAAGCAAACAAGCATGATGGGCTAAACAAATGGTCTCCCCTTGTTTGTTAAACATACTCTTAGTTTATGTGACTATTGTTTTAGTGTTTTGTAGCTTCTTTATTGTAACACTGAGTTTCCACTGTAACTTCATTAACAGGGTAGAATACTGATATATACCATCTGGAATTAAAAAATTAAACATTAGGTTGTCTATTGTATTACATTATTTTTTGACGTGGACTTGTTAGTAAATGCTGTTGATTTATTTCAAATGTTTGACTAAAAAATTTTTCAATGAAAAGTTGATACCTTCATTCTTCACCCACCAACTTTAATGTGTCTAATTTACACTCTGCGACATTATGTGGCTACATTTTTCACAACTGTGTGGATGAGTAATTTGATCTCATTATTTGTTTACCTTTATCTCATTTCTATTGAAATGCAGCACATCTGATGAAACACAGGAGCTATGAGCAGGCAAAACATGTAGAATAAAAGTTGGTACCACTGTATCTGAAGGTGGCTAAGGAAATCTGTGAAGCAGTACACAATTTTCATAGCAATTTAAAATGCAAGAATCGCTTTTATCTTTTTAAGACACAACAATGTATAGTTTGCAACCTTGCACATTTCAAAATGTCATCTGGAAACTGAACATTTGTTAATACTATAATCACAGAGAAGATATTTACATTATTAGAAAGGTGAGAGAAAAGATGAAAGATTATAATCTTTTATGTTCTCTTAGATGTGACTTTAAATGTTGGTTGGGTTTAAGATCACAAGTCTTACTCACATTAATAATTATATATATATTATTATATTTTTATTAATATATAATATATTATTAATAATAATATTGCTTCTTGATATTCACGTCTCTACACCAATGTACCTGTGTGGTTGTACAATATGTTATTTCCTTCATTGTTGTTAATCAAAAATATTTATTAACACACCTTGTGCATAAGAAGTTTTTGTTATGATCATACAGGGATTTATTGGAATTGCAAGTTATATGTATATTCCATTTTATTGACTGTTCAATGAAATCATACAAATATAACTTTTTCCTTAAAAGTACTATTTATTGTAATGTATACCAGATTTTATGTAAAATGCATGCGATATGTAATATACATTAGTATTTCATACAATATTAAATTGCAGACCAAGCCAAATTATTTGCAGCATTCCGGCTGTTATTAAAGTTTGATTTCCCTCATCAATAATTTATCTGAATGGTGTGTCTGTATCTTTGGGGCAACCTTGAGCAAACAGGAATGTAATGATTTATGGACTAGGAAGGATTCTGAAATTACAGTACGTTTATAAGTACCATTTATTCTCCTGGTTACCGTTTATAGCTACATTTATACGACTGTTAACAGCAACAGAGGAAAGGAAGTTGGCTAAGCTGCAGTTTAACGAGAACAATGTCTCCTCCTATTCATCCCATGGAGCACCTTCGGCAAAATGTTGATTTTATAATGAAGAGGGGGCATTTGGATATTTTATTTAAAACTGCTCACAGACTTTACAACATATCCTCTGGTTGAAGAATATTTTTCTATAATTTGAATAGGTTGTTTACTTACTTATTGTATTCATTAAATGAACTTTTTTGAGTTGAGTGTTGTTATTGTAGTTCTTCTTTGTGTATATCTACTGCTGTTGATATATAAAAAGATTGCTGTAAGATTGCAAAATCCTTTTGAGATTAAGAAACTAACAATTTGTAGCATCAAACAGCAGGTTAAACGTTATTGATTGATTTATAATCATTTAACACTGCAAAGAAAAGGGTAATTATTAGCCGAAAGAAGAAGAGTTTAAAAATGTAACACTTGAGTTAGAAATATCTATAAGAAGACACTTGCAAAGAAGCTTAATTAATCCCTCACTGCCTAGTATTTCAACGGACATTTTTATTTACTATGGTAACGTCAGTTGCTATGCTTGGGTCATACCATGTTTTGTATATCAAGTTAGCAAAACAGTTGTTCGGAACATAAAATAAATGTTATTATTGCTTCATCTCCTTTCAAAACTAGTTCACGAACCCCTGCCTATTTCGATTAATTTATTTCACAATAATTACGTTTTGCACTGAACCCCTAGTGTCGTTTTCATGGTAAACTCTATCACCTTAGTAACCCGACGCCACGCTTCGGAATAATCCATTTCGTAGACAAGTGCAAGGGAAAGTTTTTTTTTATAATTGAGATGTTACGAATTGTGCTTTATCTTCAAAATAAAATAAAAGACCACGTGGTTAAAACTAATCCTTAGTAATTGGTAAAATGAATTTATAATAAGAAGATCATATATAACATATCTTTATATATGAGCAATATATGAAGGGATCACCCTACATTTTGAAGATGTTGTCGACCAAAAATGGCGAGCGGCTGAGTCAAAATGAAAAAGGGAGAAGGAAATTTTAAATGTGAGTTTAGATGTATGTTATTAAAAAGTCAAAATTAAAACGTTTTGTGCACTCTATGGATACAATCTTCGGACCTGCTGTGTACCTTCAGATATCCAAGTAATTATCGTAGTGTATACTCTGCTTCCATTTCAACCAAAAGGTAAACCTAATGTTTTGTTGTGTTCATTTTTCTTTTTAAAACGCTTAACTAGTCGCTTATAAAAGTATCGTTTTTATTTAGAATGAGTGTTTTAATCTGGTCAGCGCGCAAACTATTGACACTAATCCCGGTTGGTAATAGAAATGATAACTGCGGTTAGTCTTTTGGGGCGTCACACCTCCGAATGGCTTTACTGACACGTGGAGAGAATCAGTCAGAGCTTACTTGACCTCAAGGGATGAAATCATGCTAATATGTAAATGTATTCTATTAAGCTTTAATATATACGCAAAGTAAACCAGTTTACATTTCATTTTGTTATATAATTTGTGGTTTATATAGTCATTTATTGGAGCGCTAGTTACCAGTGACAGTTTTTTGTAGTGTAATTGACAGAAACATGGGTGGATAAATATATTTTGTTTTGTGACACGTTGAGAAGAACAAGGTTTTATTTATTTATTTATTTAATTAATTAATTAATTAATTTATTTATTTATTTATTTGTCTTGTTAAACAATGCTTATTTTTAATGGACGTGCTCCCGAACTTGGACTTTGGAAATACTCCACTTCCTGCAAACTTGTTTCTTCCATATTTTGCAAAAGAAATAAGTGAACATGGTAACTGGCCTTTTATTTACGAAAGGAATAGACCAATAGAGTAAACTTTAGGGCCCTCTAGAAGCAGTTGCTACCACCTTTCAAAATATACTTGTAGCCTGATTATCACTGGAGATTATCTATTTGTGGAACTTAATTTTACGGCATCAACCCTTCCTGAATGGGAAGCCATTAAATCGAAAGAAAAGAGAGGACTGCCTCCTGGACTTATGTATTCCCCCATCAGCCAGAGTGGCAGTATCACGCTGGTGGGATAGCAATTTTCACAGCTGTAGGCCTTCATGGTAGTGGTGCCAATGGGCAGCCCTGTAGGGGTCCTGGGATGCCACCTGTGGAAACTAGTCCTGCTGAGGTTCTGCCTGTCCCAAAGTGATTTTCAGAGGCGATATTGTGGCACTGGAAGGGTCCAACATTAAAAAGAAATGGCCCTCACCCAGGCAAGTCAAGAGTTGGGAGTGGAAATGGAAGGAGTGTGGCACAGCTTTAAATCTGAATAGAGCTGGCTAGCCACAGAAAAAAAAAAAAATGCAAGAAGAACACTAGTGAGGGAGGCCACCAAGAAACCTGTGAGGACTCTGAAGAAATCACAAGATACCACAACTGAGATAGGAGAGACTGAGTGTACAACAGCTCCTGCCTGGTTGCTTTACCATTTGCAGCTTTATGCAAGTGTGGTGCGAGAAAGAGAAAGTCACCATTAACGAAAATGGACATGACACCTAGCAATATTGAAGGAACATGGAAGACTCTAAAGTCAGACTAAATGCCATGTTTGGTGTAAGCCCAACTTTGCACATTATCAAAAACACACCATTCCATCTGTCAAGCATGCTGGTGCTTCTCTCCAGCAGGCCTGGGAAGGTATATAAGGGTAGAGGGTAAAATGAATTCATTAAAATACTGGGAAATCCTGGAGGAAAACCTGATTCAGTCTGCAAGAAATCTGTGTCTTGGGAGAAAGCTTGTTTTCCAGCAAGACAATGATCCCAAGCATAAAACCAATACTACAGAGGAATTGCTTAAAAACAACATTGTTAATGTCCTGGAGTATCTTAATCAGAGTCCAGATCTCAATTAAATTGAAAATTTGTGGCTGGACTTGGGGTATGGGGGAGGCTGTTCACTCATGAACCCCATGCAATCTGACAGAGCTTAAGCAGTTTAGCAAATGAAAACGAGGAAAAGTTTTTGTGTCCGTGTGTGCAAAGTTTATAGACCCAGATTTCACACAGATGGAAGGCTGGAATTGCTGCCAAATGTACTTCTACTTGGAAGAGATGAATACTTGTGTGATCATTTATTGTGTGTGTTTATTTGTATTTAATTTAGTTCACTTTGCAGAGATTTGTTTTTACTTTGACATTAAAGATTCTTTTTCTGTTGATCAGTATGAAAAATGCCATACTGAACCAACTTGTATAATAATAAAATGTGAAAACTTCCAAGGACGTCAGTACATTTGTAGGTACTGTGTGTGTGTGTGTGTGTGTGTGTGTGTGTGTGTGTGTGTGTGTGTGTGTGTGTGTGTATGTATGTGTGTAGTACAAAAACACAAAGGAACAAAAACAGAATGCACATCTCCAATTGTTTATTTGTTTTATGCTTTAATTTCAGAGTACATTGACACTGGTGTGGTGTTTGGTCCAGGCAATCCTTGTTTTCCTATTTTACAATTATTATAATGGCTTTCTTGCTGCCACTTGACTTGTCAAACCTGCAGCTCAAAGTCCTGTCTTCACATCTGGAAATGACACTGGCTTACTTTGACTAGTGTTCTGTGAGGCACCTGTCATATTAGATGTTGACTCCTACAAACTTGTCTTCTGATTCTTTTGTGGCTTTGGGTCTATTCTGCACTGGAGTGCTGAACAACCTTTCACTGGCAGTGTGTATAAAATATATACAGGGTGGGCCATTTATATGGATACACCTTAATAAAATGGGAATGGTTGGTGATATTAACTTCCTGTTCGTGGCACATTAGTATATGTGAGGGGGAAACTTTTTTCAAAATGGGTGGTGACCATGGTGGCCATTTGGAAGTCGGCCATTTTGAATCCAACTTTTGTTTTTTCAATAGGAAGAGGGTCATGTGACACATCAAACTTATTGGGAATTTCACAAGAAAAACAATGGTGTGCTTGGTTTTAACGTAACTTTATTCTTTCATGAGTTATTTACAAGTTTCTGACCACTTCTAAAATGTGTTCAATGTGCTGCCCATTGTGTTGGATTGTCAATGCAACCCTCTTCATACACTGATAGCAACACTGCAGGAGAAATGCTAGCACAGGCTTCCAGTATCCGTAGTTTCAGGTGCTGCACATCTCGTATCTTCACAGCATAGACAATTGCCTTCAGATGACCCCAAAGATAAAAGTCTAAGGGGGTCAGATCGGGAGACCTTGGGGGCCATTCAACTGGCCCACGACGACCAATCCACTTTCCAGGAAACTGTTCATCTAGGAATGCTCGGACCTGACACTCATAATGTGGTGGTGCACCATCTTGCTGGAAAAACTCGGGGAACATGCCAGCTTCAGTGCATAAAGAGGGAAACACATCATCATATAGCAATTTCGCATATCCAGTGGCCTTGAGGTTTCCATTGATGAAGAATGGCCCCACTATCTTTGTACCTCATATACCACACCATACCATCAATTTTTTTGTTCCAACAATCTTGGAGGGATCTATCCAATGTGGGTTAGTGTCAGACCAATAGCGGTGGTTTTGTTTGTTAACTTCACCATTCACATAAAAGTTTGCTTCATCACTGAACAAAATCTTCTGCGTAAACTGAGGGTCCTGTTCCAATTTTTGTTTTGCCCATTCTGCAAATTCAGTGCACCGATCTGGGTCATCCTCGTTGAGATGCTGCAGTAGCTGGAGTTTGTAAGGGTGCCATTTGTGAGTAGCTAATATCCGCCGAAGGGATGTTTGACTAATGCCACTCTCCAGTGACATGCGGCGAGTGCTACGCTGTGGGCTTTTGCTGAATGAAGCTAGGACAGCCACTGATGTTTCTTCATTAGTGACAGTTTTCATGCGTCCACATTTTGGCAAATCCAACACTGAACCAGTTTCACGAAACTTAGCAAGCAGTTTGCTAACTGTAGCATGGCAGATGGGTGGTCTCGTAGGGTGTCTTGCATTGAAATCTGCTGCAATGACCCGGTTACTGCGTTCACCAGACATCAACACAATTTCTATCCGCTCCTCACGTGTTAACCTCTGCGACATGTCAATGGCTGTAAACAAAGAGAAACTTGTAAATAACTCATGAAAGAATACAGTTACGTTAAAACCAAGCACACCATTGTTTTTCTTGTGAAATTCCCAATAAGTTTGATGTGTCACATGACCCTCTTCCTATTGAAAAAAGTTGGATCCAAAATGGCCGACTTTCAAATGGCCACCATGGTCACCACCCATCTTGAAAAGTTTCCCCCCTCACATATACTAATGTGCCACAAACAGGAAGTTAATATCACCAACCATTCCCATTTTATTAAGGTGTATCCATATAAATGGCCCACCCTGTATAATAGCCATGTGACCTGTCAAATAGAATAGATTTAATTCAATATCTCTTGCCAAACATGTACCTTCACTGTCTTTTCTGGTAACCTCTCTTGATCAGTGGTCTCTGTCATTTCTAGACTGCTCCTATCCACTTGTATACTTCCCATCTTTAAAGGTGACATTCAGCATGCCTCCTAAGCCTTCGTATTTGTACTTCCTAAACACTAACCACTAAAGCAAAATTGACCTATCAGGTTGCTCTGAGGAACCGGACATATGCACAGACCGTAGTGTACTGTTGGGTTGGTACTAAAATTTTGATCTCGGTATTGTTACCTAAAAGGTACTGAAACAAACGGATAACCCCTCACGCCCTACACAAATGTGTGTGTCACCTTTTGTGCCGCATAACCACATGCCTCCCTGCCTTGCTAAAAGCTACAGTTCCACTTGAATTCTGAAGTGCATCGCAATTGGCTGTCCTATACTGTGATCTCCAGCATGTCAGAGGGGTGCGGGTTGGGGAGAGGGGTTTGTCTGCCGTGGAGTGTAAAGGGGAGGGGGTGGTTAAAGGCTGGTTTATACTTAATGTATCTGCCTTGGGTGTGAAGGCTGTGTAGTGAAAATGATGTGACACTGAGACTGTTAAAGCCATTAATCACAAGGTTTTTTATTTCACTAAAGTAGTGTCTTTTTACTTTTTTGTACCCAGCTGGAGTGGTACTTGTAATTTTTTAGAATGAAAATAACGGCTTTCTATTATATTCTATTCTTCATTTTTTCTTCTTCTTATGCTCCAGTTCTTTTCATGCAAGCTTTATCCAATTCCACTCCCAACTCAGACTTCAGTGGGTGAGGTACAGTGGCTCCCTTTATGCTGCACCTGGTAATACTTCCAGTGCTACATTATTGCCTTCAGGAATCATTTCTGGATCAGGCGGAATCTCCGCAGGACTGGGGTATCTCTTTTGGATACCTTCCCCTGTTGGCACCCTTCGACCATAGCAAGCCTTCCCATTTGGAGTACAGCTCCCTTGTATCCTACAGTTGTGCAAATGGCAGTGCTACTAGAGGTTTTTTGCTGCCACCCAGCCTGTTGAGGAAAATGCGTGGTCCCAGGAAGGCAGTCTTCCTCTGTTCTTTTGATAGTGGCTTCCCAACCAGTGAGAAGGAGCAACAATCATCCTGGCCAGGATGCCCATTCACATGCTCCATCAATTATGAAGGCCTCCTGGCCGGGTAAGGTAATATCCATCATGGCCGAGATGTTGGCCAATCTATGTCCACTTTTACATTATTATGATTATTATTAATTTATTTATTTTTTAAGTCCATCATTGGCCATTACTACCACAATCTGATATCTCATGTAATCATGTAGCCTTAGCTGCATCACTGCATTCATAAGCAGTATCTCTTGCACTGGCATTTTAGTTAATTTTTTAATTACTTTTCGGTTTTCTTTTGAACACTCTCTTATTTATTTAATATTAAAACCAATAAATTACAGTCCTATGATCCTGATGTGGTTTAGACAGTTTCAGTAGTTGGTGGAAGGATGGACTCTTATGCAGACCTGTTAGGTGTAAACACTTTGCTAATGTAGGACATGATATTGTTTATGCATCTTGTAAGTAACTGGGTCACCTGCAGTTTTCTTTGGTGTAGAATCAGTTTTTGTACAATATTCCTGTCAGTTTGATGTGAATAAACAAGCATATTATATTTTTGTAAATGTCAGACTTGCAATAGTGGCCATTGTTACAGACAGTTCTCAGCTTTTGTGGGCAGTTTTGATTGTTTGCCTTCTTCTAACTTATAATCTTGCTATGTTTGTCTTGATTTATTATATGGCTAGCTGTCTCATTTATTTATTGGTTGCAACAAAGACAAAAAACTCTGTCTTTAAGTGTCTTGAATTAATCCAGGCATAAAGTGTCTAGTATTAGACTGTAACAATAATAATAATAAAGTCCCTATAAATTGCTGCAGATTTAGGTGGAAGTGATTCCTATTAAACCAATCATAAAGCAGTTTGTCTTTAAACAGCTAAAATAAACCGATCATGAAGTGCCTCATAATTAAAGAGTTCATAAATCAGTTGTAGGATATCACACATGAATGGAACTTTCGTGATTCATGACTCCTAATAATTTTTTGCGGTTATTGCAGTAATGTAACACATTTTTCTCCATTACGTTCTTTTAATTACACTTGATCATAAATAATTTAATCTTAATATCAGATGGTCCACTTGTGGTTACACATAGTGACATTACCCCTATTAGCAAACACGTTTAAACTGTTACATTATTATGTTCATGTTGACAAAATACTAGTTTATAACCATTACAATGAGTTATAACTGTTGTTAAAATTTCTGTGAATGTACTGTAAAATGAGCAATAATTATGTTATATTTATTGTGTTTTTGGGCCATAAAATTACTCTTCTGGTGATTTTGTATTTTGTGGATTCTCCTGTAAACTTTGGCACATTGCAAAAATTATTTCAAAGCAAATATCTCATACTTTTGTATTTGGCAATATTACTGGATTTTACCAGACATTTTTCATCGATTTTTTTGATGTCTGCAAACTCAGCTTTTATTTATAGCTTTAGCCAGTGACTGTTCTATTTGGCCTTCATCAGGTCTCCTGGCAACAGATTAAGAGTGTGAGAGCAGAAGAACATACATTATGATTTACATTTATTGTCATACTCTCTTCGCTAGAATACATGCATACTCGAATGTGTGTCTTCTGGGGCTTGAAGTACTTTTATGTGAGTGTGTATATGATTGAAACCAAATTAATTATCTGAACTCTTTCATATCTCTTTTATTATGTCTTTATTTCAAAAGGCTTCTCATTGGTGTCAAAACAGTAATTTTGAGATACAATATTTCCACTCCATTGAGGTTTAAGGTGAAAAATATGGCTTGTTTACTTCAGGATCACTTGCTTTTATACAGATTCATGGACCCATATTCAGTTCCTAGCCTGTGGAGTTTGAGCATTTTCACAAATTACTTCAGCATTTAGAATAAAGAATAATGTTTAGAAATTGGATGTTAAAGCAGCACAATTAGAGTGTGCTTATATCAACAGAGAAACAACAGTTCTTCCATTTAAGAACGAGAAAGTTTAGTCAAAGTAAGAACAATTAAGTTTTCTTTTGTTTAAAGAATGAAAATGAAAAACAAGATTTTGTTTAAAGTTCATTCTGCATAATTGAACTACAGAAGTGCTATTGTAATGTACAACAGTTTTGTGTACCTGCTTGTATTCACTAGCTGGCTGGAGTCTACAGCCTTATTTATATGCATATGCATATGCACATAAACCAAAACCAATGACTATTTAATATTTGGGGAAAGAGGTGTAAACAGTCAAGCTGCAATATCTCTTATGCCTTGTTCAACAAGCAAATGTTTAGCCACTATAGAAGTGATATGATGCTTGTTCTGGCTGGCTTTCCTTCTATCTAAAGAGGGAAAGAAATAACATTTCAACAGACTTTTCACCTTTTTGCTACACCCCGGTGCACCTTTATATATGTGACTGGAAGAATCAGTAAGGCTACATGAAACATAGCTGTATATTGTATATGTCAGCATTTCATACTGTACCAGAATTGGTCAGTGTATCTTTTCATTGAACAGAAGGAAATTGTGCTTCTTGAAAAATATTAGTAAATACCAGAACATTCCTTTTGACTGCAATGGACTGATGGAAGGTGAAAGAAAGTTGACCACTCATGAAAGCTTCTTCAAGCACATTTTATTGTTGTGTTGTTAATCAAGTGCAAATAAAGCATCAAAAAAAGCTGTTCTGTTACAATGAAAGGGTATATTTTTTTTGGATCACACCTTTACCAATCCTTGTTTTTTAAGCCCTGTGTGTGTTGCATCATACATCTGTAACTGTATTATGATTTTTTTCTTGTAATTTTGTATTTAATTGTGCTGCATTTGTAGTAGTTTTTAGAATATACTCCATAATTGTTAGGAATTATTGCTGTAGTGCAGTGTGCTGTTTCTTTTCAGGAAATCTGTGTTTGATTCCCAGGTTATATGGAGACATAAACTTTACATTCTCTACCTGTGTCCACTTGGATTTTTTCCCCAAAGTACTCCAGGTTCCTTCCACTTCTCAGAGATGGGTGAGGTAGCTTGATAGTCAGATCCGTGGTGACTGAGTTAGAGTGTGCTTTTATGTGAAAGTGCCCTGCAGTGAGACAGCAATTATGTCATACTAGGCTGACCCGCCTTTTAAGCCGACCGACTTTTAAGTTGACCACTTCTTAAGGCAATTCAATATGTAGATCAATTTGATATTTTATACAAACTCATTAATTTGGTTATATTGCATTTGAGCGGTATTACTTTAATACTCGTAGTTTCTGTTATTTTTGTGATGAAATTTAAACTTTTTTTCTATATTGAGGCCGCCCTTTTGCACCCCCCTGATATTTACTATGCGGTGAGGCATTTGTACTCCACCAACATTATTTCCAGAGACATAATTTTGTCTATTTTTCCAGCGCATCGCTCACAAAAGCAAAGGAACAATGGGAGCACCAGAACTCTGCTCACATCATGTCACTACCGCAGGCTGCAAGTAGTAAGTCTGTGATAAGCGTAATACTACTATGCTTTCCACTCATGGGACGGAAGGACAATCCCGACTGCTTTTATATAGTAAGAAAGAAGAAGAAGATTGCACAGTCTGGAGTAGAAAATCATATTTTTCCTGGAAAAACGAAACTACAAATCCCATCGTGCATTGCAAAATGGCACGGGGTGTGTGAAACTCCGCGCCGTAGCACTCACGGGACGGAAGGACAATCCCAAACGCTTTTATATAGAAGGATTGGCTCCAGAATACTTACCATTCTGAAATTGCAGGTAAAATTCCGTTACAGCAAACTCCCAGGGACCTAAAAAATATTTTGTTGTAACGAAAATTTTGTTGTAATGAGACTCTGTATTTGTTACTATAGTCCATCCATTTTCCAACCCGCTGAATCCGAACCCAGGGTCACGGGGGTCTGCTGGAGCCAATCCCAGCCAACACAGGGCACAAGGCAGGAACCAATCCTGGGCAGGGTGCCAACCCACCGCAGGATACACACAAACACACCAAGCACACACTAGGGCCAAGTTAGAATCACCAATCCACCTAACCTGCATGTCTTTGGACTGTGAGAGGAAACCGGAGCACCTGGAGGAAACCCACGCAGACACAGGGAGAACATGCAAACTCCACGCAGGGAGGACCTGGGAAGCGAACCCAGGTCTCCTAACTGTGAGCTGATGTTATGCTGTTGAGAATTTTTCTCAGCACTTCCTTGCGATAATACACTCTCAGGGTGTGAATTATGCCCAAATCCAATGGCTGAAGCACTGCTGTGCAATTGGGTGGGAGGAATTCAATGCGAACATTATCTAAATGTGGAAGCATGTTGTGGGCAGCACAGTTATCAATCAGGAGCTGAATTATCCTTTTCTTCTTCATATTGTGAGGTTTCTGAACTCTTTTAGAACCCCACCACTCCCCACCCAATGGGAACGACACGCTGAAGTGCGTCCCGAAGTGCGATTGCAGCGTCTGTGGAAGATTGTTTGTCTGTTGCCAGGGCAGGGCAATAGGAGGCTTACAGCGGTGCAGTGAAGCGCCACAGTAGCAAATCATAAAAGATCGTGGTTGCGCTATAACTCCCTGTCTTACACCCCAAAACATGAGGCTTAGTTTCAGTACTTTAGCAAAACCAGCTTTATTCAGCTTGAAACAGGAACAGCACAGTTATTTATTGTAGTGTGATCTGCCACTCTGCTATACACAGACACAGCAGTCAAGCAGGATTGTGGCCAGGTCAGTGACCAAGTAATCCTGTTATCTGCATTTACAGTTTACGTGCTCCTAACCTTGCATCACTCATCGAGATCTTTTCTGTTTACTTTGGCGGAGAGACGCAGCATAGCTGTTAGCCTGCTATTGCTCCGTACAGATGTGGAGATCACACTTCGGGATGCTCTTTGGCGTGCTGTCTAGTTAGGGGAGGTCCCAAGAGAGTTTACAAACCTCACATTTTCTTGAACAAGTGGCACATTAATAGGAATGTTTCTTGAATGACCATCACTGAACCACATAACAACTACTTTCTCGATGTCTTCAAATGCAGCAGTTCACATACGTTTGCAACCCAAGATTTTTCTTCTTTTTTTGCTCTGTCTTTCAAGAAAGTTGATGGCGAAATTCCGAAGTCACTGGCAGCATCTTTTTTTCTTTTTGCCGCAATCAAGAGCTGGAAAAATGTACTTTTTTTTATTTCTAATATGAACAGTTATCGTTTTTTCGTGTCTGCCGTTTCTATAGGAGGGTGACAATTCCAGTGGATGTTTTTCAAATGTTGACGAGCAATAAGCAAAAGGTATCACTGAAAACCGCATGAAACAATAAAGGCAAAAAAAAAACAGTACTGTACGAGGAAAGTTTGAAGAAAGAAAAAAAAAAATTACAGTCTTTCTGTTTGGGGATCATTGTGCACAACTGAGCTGCGGCCATAGAACTACCTGCTCTGTGGATGATTCATTCAGGTATTTCAAGGTCTTTTGTGCACTTCACTGTAATGAAAGTATCTGCTGAATATACTTCGTAGTAACAAGATTTCTATAGACTCGTGTCATATGGGGAGGCTGTCGGGACCATAAAAATACTTCATTGTAATGAAAATTTCGTTGTAAAGATATTCGTTGTAATGGTATTTTACCTGTAATTTGAAGTATCTCATAAGTTATGCTAACGTTCCGTACATGTAGTTTAAAATCCTGAGTCAAACTAATCTACACTGTTTGAGATATAAACTGATTATATAATCAATAACTCTGTTTTTCCTTCTGTTATGCTGTATAGTTCTAAAGTGTGTGTGAAGATGGTCTTGCACTATTCTGTGAGGTTTGTGGGCCAATCAGATTGTCACTGAAGTGTTGTTTATATTTAGGTCCCACTTTATATGGAGGAATATTTTCAAAATCAATCAATCAATTAATTAAATATGCAAATAAAATGGCTTTGAAATGTGACAATAAGTAAATAAAAAGAACATGAAGAGTGAGTGTAAATAAGTGTTTCACGGAATATTTTTTTGTTGCTTGTTTATTTATTTAATTTTTCTGTATATGCATAATGAAATACAGCTTGAATTTTGTCACTTTCAGTCGTCAAAACTGTGAGGGTAAGTTCTAGCAAGTACTGGTTATTGATTGGTGAATCGTCCTCAGAATGGATGCACATGCTTTTCTTGACATGAGAATCCTGCGACTCATGTGCATGCTCAAAGTTTTAACTGTGCACATTGACTATGAGTGTAAGAATAAGTTGCACAGACAGTGTGAAGCTGCTACTGTATTTCTATAAACTCCAAATTCATCATTTGGAGCCTGCATGTGAAATGTCTGCTGTAAATGTAGCATTTGATGACCGAAGGAAGTCCAGTGTACCAATGATTCACCAATTAAAATGCAGTGCTCGCAAGATCCCGCCCTTTCAGATTTTCCAAGTGACAATTTTTAATTCAATCTGTATTTCATACTGCTTTTGGAGGAATATTACAAACAAAATAATCAACAGAAAACATTCTGTGACACATTTATGCTCATACATAATGCTCTTTTTCTTTACTTACTGTCACATTTCACAGTAGATTTAATTATTTGTATATTTTTATTTTTTTCCAAAATATTCCTCCTAAAGTGTTTTTTTTATTTTTATTTAAATGTTTCCTCAAACTGTTGCAGCCTGTTGATAGCTAAGCTTTTAAGGAAGAGTTAAGAAGTTCATTTCACTCTTGCTTATTGTTCACTTGTTTGTGTGAGCACTTTATCATTTAAGAATGAATTCTCATAATCTGGAAAGGTCTGTGGCCCTGCATTAGTTCAGTTTTTTTGTTATGTCAGGAGAGCACACTCCTTGTTAGAACATCTACCCATACACCACGTTTGGTACTGGTATGGATTGAAAATTAATACATAAGTTGTATTATAATTTATTAAAATTGACAGGTCTCTTTTGAAAGGTATGTTTCATAAGGGAGGAGTTTGTGGGGAAAAATACGGCCATCCACCCACTTAAATCCAGTACATGATATCAAGTTGGGGGTGGGTTCAATACCAAACTTTTTAGAACAGAGTTGGAATAAAATAAAAGGAACCAACAGAGTTGCTCCTAAGTAAGAACTAACAAATGCACTCTTAATTAGGCGTGGTTTCTCTTTTTTGTTTTTGCAACATATGTTCAGATTTCACAAATAATGTGTGTGGGGAACTTTTGACACTTAATAAAAACTTCAAAGAGGCAGAACCTAATCTATGGAACTGCTAGTTAGCATTGAAGATTCAACAGTGAATTTGCAAATTAAATGATCTACTACATTATGACATTCAGTATTTGGCGCTATAAAATCTATTTATAATCTATTTATATAAAGTTTTATAAAATCTATTCTATGTAAAAGTTTTAGAACATCCAATGTTGGAAAAAGTTTAAATTTCAACACAGAATTGCAGACATAGCACCTATTTAAAATTACTCATGGTTTAAATTAAGCGTGTTTGACATTACATGTCTTTTCTGGTGATTTTCAGTCGTAGCTTTCATTTACATGAAACATGAACTGCCTTAGCCAGATGGAGGCAGTCCAAGGTGTACTACTGTGAATCTGATTACCTAATGACTGAGATTAACCGGTTTGCAACTGACTAGGATAAAATCAGACATGCAGGTTAGGTGCATTGGTGATCCTAAATTGTCCCTAGTGTGTGCTTGGTGTATGTGTGTGTTCCCTGTGGTGGGCTGGTGCCTCGCCCAGGGTTTGTTTCCTGCCTTGTGCCCATTGTTGGCTGGGATTGGCTCCACGAGACCCCCATGACCCTGTAGTTTGGATATAGCGGGTTGGATGATGGATGTTTGGTTTTCTCTTTGGTTGGTGGGGCGGGCTATGTATCCAGGATAACTGACAAACAAATGACCCAATTAATGCTCATCTGGAAGTACAATGCATAGAATGTAGCAAAGAGGAATAAAGAACCTGTGTGTTTTGAACCTCACAAACACAAAAGAAGCTGGTCTCTCTGACGCCTCGTATTTTATTTCCAATAGCAGAACAGAAGAAAGGAAGAGATTATTGTTGAACTTGCTGCAGCATTAACCCTTTGTAACGTGCCACTCCATCAGACGATACTCTATTGGTTGTTTTGAAAAAGGGGCAAGCACAACTGTGCTGGAAGATTGTACTACAAGAATTCATGGCTATGATAGGGAAATCTGACATTCTCCATTTCAAAAAATTTATTAAATTGTCATTGGTTATATTAAAGAGATGTGGAAGATAGATGGCGCTATAATGTGCCAACCCGACACAAACAGACGCTAGAGGCATAAGTCAAAAAAGCTCACGTGAATTTTATTGACAGTGTCCCCAACAGCCCAAACACACACCTTCTTTACTCTTTATCTTTGCTTTCTTATTTTCTCTTTATCTCTCCTTTTCTTTTCTCCTCCACTTCTCCTCAGCAAGCTTCATCCTCCTCCTCCCAACTCTGGCTCCTGGAATACAGCCCCTTATATAGGTCACTCAGAAGTGCTCCTGGTGCTCATTGGCCTACTTCCGGCAGCAGTTCTGGGTGTGGTGGAAGAGCTGCTGTCCACGCTCAGCACCTCCTATCTCAGCTGCAGCACTCCCTGGCGGCGCCCACGGATCCCAACAAGGCAGCACCAAACTCCCACTCCCATTAAGAGGGAGTTCGAGGCACTGCTGCAACCCAGGGGGCGCTGCTATCTAGCGTTGTGGGGGAGGTAACGTTCTGGCCACACTTGGTCCCACGGCCCTTCCAGCGTGGAAGTGTCCCGGCTGGGTCTTCTACAGTAGGAAAATCTTGCTGTGCTTTTAAGGCAGAAAATCGCTTTCCTTATTAAGATCTTTTATCCCATTCTGGATTAAGTTGAGAAATAGAAATATGTGATTCATGCATCCTTTTGTGAGGTTGATGATGTGACCAGTTAGCTGGTTGCAATTGCTGTCCAACAATCCTTGCATTTTTTTGACTGTCTTATGCAATTCAGGGACACTAGGAATGAATGTCTATTCTGGCTGCACTGGGTGTGAGGTAGTAAATGTCCTCGGATTGGACACATTCCTACACCTATCCTCACTGGTGATAAAATAAGATGCCCTAGATGTTCATTTTAAGATAAAATTTATTTAGTTAGTGTTTCAAAATTGAACATTGTGAGCTAAGCCACAAGAATGTTAAATGCTTTGAAGCATGCAGAAAATCTCACTAATGCTGCAACATATGATGCATTAATAGAAGTACATAATTGTAAGTACTCTTGGTTTTCATTTTGAGAAATTAATTTGCAATCTCTGAATTTGTTTTTTTTAGAGCCAAAGTAATGTTCATTAGTATAACAACTAAAATGTCACAAACATATTGAAAGCATATACAGCACATATTTGGATGACACGGGTACCCAAGGATTCTTCAAAGAAACACAGTACCAAAGGAGTCCAGTCTTTGTCTGAGATCACTGGATAGCATCCATGTCTTAGCAAAACACACCACGACTCTAAAGACTTGGACCTTTTTCCTTTTGCAAGGATGTCGGGAATACCACACATCCCTTTCCATGACCTCATGACCCCAATGCTCTCCCATTCCATCTACTGACTTCATAGGAAGAGTCACCATAGACATGAATGTCACTGCCGAGGTAAGTAAATGTCTCGGCGTGGTCAACACTCTCTTTACAGACAGACGTTGTTGATGGCTGTGCCAAAGAGGTCATTAAAGGCCTGGATCTTGTTTTTCATTCAGGACATTCTCAAACCCAGATACTCAGACTGGAGGAATCTCAAGAGCCCTGATCAGAGCCTACATTTACTCCATGAAGATCACAGCATCTTCTGCAAAGTTATGACCAGTGAATCTTTCTTTACCAACAGATGCCACACAGCTGTCAAACCCCATGACCCTACACAACACCTAGTTCATGCAAGCACTGAACAGAGTAGGAGCAAGAACAGACACCTGATGAACCCCAGAATCAACTGTGAAAAATGAAGAGGTTCTGCCTCCTCTCTGTACAGTACTCACAGTACTAGTATACAGACTAGCACTGCTATCCAGCAACTTTGGGGGGATCCTGAAAAGTTTCAAAATGTTGCACAGGGCAGTTCGATCAACTGAGTCAAAAGCTTTATGAAAATCAAGAAAAGCTACAAAAAACTCTGCCAATGTTTGCCTTTGCACTTATTGAGGATCCTCAGTGTCAGGATGTGGTCGATGGTAGACTTCTTAGGCATAAAATCAGTCTGCTCCGGACGCTGGTAGATGAGAAAGTGATCCCAGATCCTATTGAGAATGACTCTTACCCAGCACTGAGAGTATTGTTATCCCCCTGTAGTTGTTGCAATCCAGGCAATCACTTGGCCCTTTCCAGTTAGGGACAACAAGTCCCATTTTCAAGTCAGTTTGAAATCCTGCCCTTCGTTTGTTATATTTATTTAACATTTTCCTGATGCCACGGACCATGGACCACCTATATCACTCTGCCTCAAAACAAGTTGAAACTGTTATATCTTTTGTTTGTCATTTTTACCACTGATTACCAGCTGTTAGATAGATGGTTTTGAAATTTCCATTAATTCACTTTAAACTACTCAAGCTCTTTTCCTGCCAAGATAGACTTTATAATCCCGACCAAGAAAAGCAGTTGATTAATATGGCTCTGTAGGCAATATCAGCGCGGTCAACCTTATTCCATGCAGACTGTTTAAATGTGTTTTTGTATCAAGTTAAAGAAAAATACTGTGTATTGCTTTGAAATTATGAATATTCCTGTAAAACAATTGGAAAATCTGCTAGCAGGGTTTCTAAATATAAAATCAATTTTAGTAATAAATTGCAGGTTATCCTGTTTGCATTTGCTGAGCTTTCTAACATGAACTGCTTTATGCACATTTATAATGTAATAATTCCTTAACTGGCATCTATCAAAATAACATCTTTTAGGAGTACCTATAATTTAATTTAAGGCAGCTACATATGGCAATTTGATTTAATTCATCAAACTGCAAATGTATGTTAATTTATTTAAGAAAATTATAGCCAAATTGCATGCATCTCTGAAATAAAAGCTTTTAGCTGAAAGCAGATTCAGATTCTGGCTGAACTGTTATTGTAATCATATACAAAATATAGCACAGATTTACAATTTTTGTATTTTTGTAATCTTGCAGTATTTTAGCTATAGAAATAGTTAACATTTACTTTAATAAACCCAGCCATTTTTTTCTGAATCTACAATGCAAATATGAAATAATTTTCAATGTTTTATTCTTTTTTTATTTGACTGACGTTAAGGTAGAATTCATATCCTTATTGTCAAAAATATTGGACCTAATGAAAAAGTACATTTGCCTAGATTTTGCTTCTGGAAAGCTGTTGCAATATAAAACATTATGTTTTAGTGATGCTATCAAGCAGTAACAGAGACTAAAATGCTTTTTATGTAAAATATTCTTTAATACAAATCTTAATGGATTATGAACAGCGTCATATCAGGTATGAATTTATACTGGTGCTGTCAGATTGGGGGGGCGAGGAAGAGCATTAACGTGACTGAGAGAATAAAACTGAAAAAAGCTAACTTTTAGAAATACCATACATTTACAGCCTGATCTGACGCTGTTTGTTTTCAAATAATATTGCATTAGTGCGACGATATTTTCTGATTGGTACTATTCAGGTCATAAAATGATTTCTTCAAAATGTCACACATTTGCCCGTTTTTGCCCGTTGCTGCGCTGACATTGTGCACCAGAAGGTGTGAGCTTATTCAGTGTGGCAGGAGCACACAGGTGGCCGGTTGCTTGTGCTATAGCACGCTTGACTTGACGGCAATCAATGCACATGTACTGTGCAAGGCATGCACGGGGCCACTGAGAAAAGAAGAGTGTTCTTTGTTCACCTTGCAGAGGAGCTTTGTCATCACTTCTTACAAGAAAAGGTGATGGATAAAGCAAAAGAGGATACAACATTGACAAGCTTCTGTTCCAAGACTGCCGCTTCCCCAGCCCCTTCAGTATAATAATAACCACACCACAGAGAGAAGTGTGTACATTGCAACAGGTACACATGTCATAAATGTAGAAAGGATGGTTCTTGGGTGTATGGGAACTGTTAACATTTGAATCTGATGATTACCTGTAGTGTGGAACTGACACCTCTGTACTATTCTTTCCTCTGCATGTCCTGGAGTACAAATGAAACACCCCATGCACCCAAAAGTGGACACTGGCAAGACTGAAAAAAAGAAAAAAAAAAAAGCGCGGTCACTGATTACAAGTGCAAGAAAGTGTGCGAATGAATATGAATAATATATGAATAATTTTGCATCAGTGCCACAGTGTTTTCCAAAATGTACTATACAGGTCATAAAATGAGTTATTCCAAATATCACATATACCTATGTCTCTGTTTTTTTTGTCAGTGTGGCTTTGACATCATGGACCAAAAGGTGCATACTAATTCAGCATGAGCAGGAACACTCAATAAAACTAAATAAAAAAAAATTCAAGTGACAGTGAGCTACAAAGAAGGCAGATTCACCAGTGTTTGTGTGTCAGTTTTTATTCTTCCAGATCAGAGAATTTCCAGTTTCATTGTCTCAAAACACCACTCACATCTACAGTTATTCCTAGTTTCAGATAAAAAAGTAACCATGTCAGATCTGGGGCAGGGGGTGGGTGTTGTATCGTGATCGTGACTCAGAGAGTAAAAGTGGAAAAAAAAATGCTAAATTTTACAAGCACTATAAATTTACACTGGCTGTTACAGACACAAATCAAATGTATGTTTTTATTGTATAATATTAACAGTAAGAGCAGCTCACTACTCTAAATGGTAAATTTTCCGGAGAGCTGGTTTTGAAATCATGACCTCCGGTTTTTAAGTTGGCAGTTCCAACCACAGCACCACAGAAGCTGTCGTATTGTATTCGCACCTTTTGTGAAAGTGTTTATTTGATATTTGGCCATCAGCCTTCATACATTATACAGTTGTTTACATTTTGTTATTTATTACTAAAACATGAAAAACGTTTCTGTTTTAACGATGTGTTTACATAGATTGTTGTAGACACAAAACACACATCAAATTATTTCCCCTTACAATTCTGGCTAGCTCACTCCCAGATAATCAATCAAGGCAGGAACTGGAGAACTTCTTGCCCGTTCTGAGGCGGTGGGGGGGAAGGTATAGCAGGCTGCGTATCGACACATTTAGAAGACAAAAGACGCTAACGGAGTGGTGCGAGGGGATTTAAGGTGGGCCGGATTTGCGAGTTTTTTCATTGCCTCTGGTAATTCTAGCGTTAAAGCACCGAGGATTGGTTGACTTGCTAATGATGAGAGGAATAACTTTGAGGCTGCCAGTTGAATTTCAGCAAAGTAGTACTGTTAACCTTTGTTTAGATTTTTTTTCCTTCTTGGCATTGATCACCTTTGAGTGCCAAAGTGCAATGCAGTAGCAGTTGGTAGAAGATTCCAGTCTCATCAGTATTGTAGATGTTTTCAGGCTCATAAGCTGAAATGATTTTTCTGATTTCACCTGCATGCTGTTTGTTTGCTTTTGTAATTGGAACTGCAGATTTTTCTCCACAGATTGCTTTGGCTACAATTCCAAAATGATCCCAAAAGCAAATTAGCCAACCCCAGCTGGCAGTAAAATCTTCGTGGCCCAAGGAGCTAGACATGAATGAATGGCCCACTAATAGAAATGTTACTTGATCACATATCACTGAACCACATAAAAACTGCTTTGATTTGGTCTCGGCCGTTACAGGAGATGGACGTCTGAAGCGGAACTCTGTTAGCAGCGGTGTTACTTTTTCTCTTATTTCTTATTATCCTGAGGTATCCTGTGCTTAACCAACCCGAGCAGGTTCTATTACAGTATATGCAAGCATATATAAACATGAGTGGCAAGAAAGGGTCTCAGAAAAGAAATCTAAAGCTATATCCAAGCCTAGACAGGCATCAAGTCCAAGTTCAACCTCAAGGTATGGCCTTACAGAGACTGACCTGGAGCAAACGGGCATAAGCACAGACTTCCAAGGACTCTGGTCTGCTGCATCGTCTCCAGTCAAGAGCGAAAGTGGGAGCGAATGTACAAGTGATGCAGGTCACGATAGCTCGTCGATTCCAGAAGATCACTTGAAACTGGAAATGGTCTTGCCGTCCGCATTATCATCTACTCCTCACGAGCAGGGACCATCGGCGGTAACGGGAAATGCCACTTAATCTGCGGAGCGCGAAGGCTGAAATGATCTGTCCGAACTGAAGGTAATGGTCGTTACAATAGTCACAGCCACTGCTCGTTACATAAATGAACTCAAGAAAGATATAAAGAAAGAAATAAATGGTATGCTCAAGACAAACGAGAAGCTGCGGCTGGAGCTGCAGAAGTTGCGGAAGGCTAATGAAGACTTGGAGAAACGTGCATATAATCGCTTTGAGGCAGCCTTTAAAGGTATGCTGGAAAATATTGACTAACACATTCAGGAAAATGTGTCTAAGTATGAGGAAAAACTGAGAGTACTTGGCGACCAGCTGGAAGACGTTACGCAATCATTCATGACTTGAATTGAAACAGCTGAACATCTGGCATCCACCACTGACAGAAAAGCAATGGCTGCGAATTCCAAATGCAAAAAACTTGGAGAGAGACTTGCTGCTCTGGAAGATGGATGCAGAAGGAATAATATTAGAATCAAAGGTCTACTTGAGAATCGTGAAATTCCAAACCCAGTGAAATTCGTAGCTGAACTATTCTCAAAAGTAATTGGAGAGCACTTTTAATGAGACATAAATACCTCTAAACTTTGGACTCTTGTCGTGTTTTTCGAAAAATCACAATCTAAATTTAATGTAATTTCTCTTCTCAGACATATACAAGAGATTATATTTGAAAATAACCGCATTCGTATTTACCCTGATTTCTCACCCTCAACAGCTGCTAAACGTGCTGCTTTTTACAACATTAAACAACACTTACAGAAAGCCGAGATCAGATACAGCCTCTTGTATCCTGCGAAACTGAAAGAGGACGTTCAAAGTTAGCATTACATCTATACCTCCACAGAGGAAGCGGAAAAAGCTCTGCTGAGGTCGACACTTTTTTGAAATGCAATCGTGAGTCGCATCCTGTTATGGCATGACAAAGAACATCTTACCGGCTGTCTGATCCTCTTGCAATAATACTGGTACTGTATTTATACATCCTTTTCCATTCTCGGCCACTTTCTGTTTATGTTTTAATTACAATTACAGTAATCCCTCCTTGATCGCGGGGGTTGCGTTTCAGAACCCCCCGCTATAGATAAAAATCCGCAAAGTAGAAACCATATGTTTGTATAGTTATTTTTATATATTTTAAGCCCTTGTAAACTCTCCCACACTGTTAACATTATTAGAGCCCTCTAGACATGAAATAACACCCTTTAGTCAAAAGTTTAAACTGTGCTCCATGACAAGACAGAGATGACAGTTCTATCTCACAATTAAAATAATGCAAATATATCTTTTCTTCAAAGGAGTGTCTGCATCAGGAGCAGAGAATTTAAGAGAGAGAGCGAGCGCTTGCAAAGAAAAGCAAACAATCAAAAAATCAATACGTGTGCTTTTAAGTTTGCCGAAGCAAAATAAAGCGGCATTTTTCAGAGGAGCGTCAGTATCTTCTAAGCAAACAGCCTCTGTGCAAACAACCCCTCTGCTCACATCTCCTCCGTCAGGTGCAGAGAACGTCAGAGAGAGAGAGAGCGAGATTAAAGCAAACAATCAAAATATCAATACGTGTTTTTTTGGGCTTTTAAATATGCCGAGCACCGCAATAAAGCGGCATTTTTTAGAGGAGCGTCCGTATCTTTTAAGCAAACAGCACATCTCCTAACACACCCTCCATCAGGCGCAGAGAATGTCGGAGAGGGTGAGAGAGAGGCAGAGACAAGCAAACAATCAAGCACCGCGCGGGAAGCATATCTTATAGTATTCAGGAGTTTTAGTGAATATGTAATACATGCTCTGATTGGGTAGCTTCTAAGCCATCCGCCAATAGCGTCCCTTGTATGAAATCAACTGGGCAAACAAACTGAGGAAGCATGTACCATAAATTAAAAGACGCATTGTCCGCAGAAATCCGTGAACCAGCGAAAAATTTGTGATATATATTTAGATATGCTTACATTTAAAATCCGCGATAGAGTGAAGCCGCAAAAGTCGAAGCACGATATAGCGAGGGATTACTGTATATGTGTTCCAATAACGGCATGCAGTGAATACACTTGACTTGAGCATTCATAGTTTTCATACTCTTTCTCTGTACGATGTGCTTGCTGCTTCCTGAGCAGCTCTTCTTTCCCCCACTCTAGCGGCCCACTTATTCTTTCTTACCTCGGCATTTTTTCACGTTAAAAGTGATTAAATCAGTGTTTGTGTTGCAATTACTTAGTACGTTTTCTTTAATTTTTCACTTAGCTGGCACTTAAGTCTTCAATCTGCCTCAAGAATGATTTAACATAGAAAGAGGAAGTGACGGCGAAGGTGGTAGGAATGAGAACTGCAACTGTACGCATGTGCCACATGGCCGCTCTGCTGCACGCTGCTGAGAGTTGATTCTACAATAAAATTCACCCCAAAAGTGGATAGTAGACTTCACGTAGTATATGTGTACCAAATGTCAGGTAAAATGGTTTGCAAGCTACAGGTGATTTAAAATCCTGGACAAACAAACGAACAGCCACAGTAGTGTATTATATATAAAGATATGTAAGTATGTGCGGAAGAAATTAAATTAGTAACTTTACATTTTATTTTTTTTTAAGGAAACTGTTTAACATCATACCCTTGGTTTATTGTTGTTGTTATTGTACAGTAATCCCGCCTCGATTGTGGGGGTTGCGTTCCAGAACCCCCCGCGATAGGTGAAAATCCGTGAAGTAGAAACCATATGTTTGTATTTTTATTTTTATATATTTTAAGCCCTTATAAACTCTCCCACACTGTTTATAAATATTCTCCTCAGTTATACAGTAAACCCTCGTTTATCGCTGTTAATCCCTTCCAGACTCTACCGCGATAAATGAATTTCCACGAAGTAGCATTCTTTATTTATAAATCTAATATTTTCACAGTTAGAGCATAGAAAACCTGTTTACAACCTTCTAAATACATTTTCTAACATTATTAGAGCCCTAGAGACATGAAATAACACCCTTTAGTCAAAAGTTTAAAAGTTGCTCCATGACAAGACAGAGATGACTGTTCTTTCTCACAATTTAAAAGAATGCAAACATATCTTCTCTTCAAAGGAGTGCGCATCAGGAGCAGAGAATGTCAGAGAGAGACAGAGAGAGGGAAAAGCAAACAATCAAAAATCAATAGGGCTGTTGGGCTTTTAAGTATGTGAAGCACCACGATAAAGTGACCGCAAGGAAGGGTGCAGTGTGAAGGTAGTCTTTCAGCATTTTTTTAGAGGAGCGTCTGTATCCTCTAGGCAAACAGCTTTACAAAGAAAACTAGAGGTGTGGGAATTCTTATGCATAGAACAGTCTTATTTGCAGTATCAGATGCAATATGTGATCCTGAAGGGAGATATGTGATTGTCATGGGTAATTTATTTAACTTTAAAGTGATTTTGATAAATGTTTATGCACCCAGTGAGGATGATAGGGACTTCATTCAAAACGTATTTGCATCCATTCCCAATGTGAACACTCATAAAATTATAATGGCTGGGGACTTTAATTGTGTTTTAAATCCAGACCTAGATAGGTCTCCTGTCATGGGGTGATGACATCTAACACTGCAAAGACTTAGGCCGGAGTTATACTTCACACAACGCATGCTGCAGCGGACGCTCCTGCTACGCAAGCGTTGTCGTGTTCATACTTGCGCGTGTACTTTACGTAAATCTGGAGGAATCCACCAGGTGGCAGTTGGAGATATTATCACGGTGAGAACATGTTCGGCTTCTCTGTGTTTTGAATTGCCTAGAACACCTATTAAATTTTGATGACACCTTACAGCAATGTCTCTGAAAAGGATGTTTATTGATTAAATCCATCAATCCAGGGATGTGTCTATTCCAGCAAGCATTGGGCACGAGTGAGAAACGGTCCGTTGACGAGGCCTCAGCTCATCGCAAGGTGAATACAAGCACACACATACACTAGCGTCATTTTAGCGCCACCAAATCCCCAAATCTGGAAACTGGAGCACAGTGTGGAATACAAGCAGGAAATACCAGCAACATAACTCCCTGCGAGACAGCAGTGCTATCGCTCCACCACCGTGACACCCCCATGTGTGTAATTATTCCCCCATGTGTGTAATTAACAGTATTCATTATTTAAACGAAATTATATGTAAAATGTAACATACACACTTTAATGCATTTCATCATGAAAGTGATATCAAGTATAAATCTAAAGATTCTAAATGTGCAGAGAGTTGGAATATCATACATTTAATTTGTTCTGTGTGGCGATCTATTGCTGCTTTCCGCTGCTGTCAGGTCCAAGAAGCTCGTAGCGATTACAAACTGGGATGACGTTTACGACGGTCTGCTTTAATGATAAAGTAAATTACGAGGTTAAAGTGGACATTTCGAGATTAAAGCTGAAATTTCCACTTTAATCACAAAATACACATTTTCACCGTGTCCTTTATTTTTTTCTCAGTGGTTCAAATATAACGCTATACATTATGTTGC
Source organism: Polypterus senegalus (assembly GCF_016835505.1). NCBI lineage: Eukaryota > Metazoa > Chordata > Cladistia > Polypteriformes > Polypteridae > Polypterus > Polypterus senegalus. The sequence continues at coordinate 49,103,320 of NC_053159.1, forward strand.
TGTTGTTAAGTTGCAAAAATAAAAAAGACGACACAAAAGATGGTATGTGAGACCTTTAAAATGTATCGTGTCATTACGTTCGGGAACTATCTACATGTGATAGAAAGCCTCTATGCCGATCCTACGGGATGGATGCTTCGATATGGTGAAGCAAAATGCATTCGTGGTGCTTTTATATTCAAGCACCGCATATTCCCGATCGTAATGACACGATAAATTTTAAAAGTCTCACATACCATCTTTCATGCCGTCTTTTTTTTTTTTTTGCAGCTTCACATCAGCAACATAATGTATAGCGCTGTATTTGAGCCACTGAAAAAAATAAAAGACACGTGTAACGTGTATTTTGTGATTAAAGTGGAAATTTCGGCTTTAATCTCGAAATGTCCACTTTAACCTCGTAGTTTACTTTATTATTAAAGCAGACCATCGTAAACGTCATCCCAGTTTTAATCGCTACGAGCTTCTTGGACCTGACAGCAGGTAAAGTAAAAAAATTAAAAATAGACGGCACAAAAGATGGTATGTGAGACTTTTAAAATGTATCGTGTCATTACGATCGGGAATATGCGACGCTTGAATATAAAAGCACCACGAATGCATCTGTATGTCGGCATTTTGCTTTACCACTTTGAACCATTCATCAAACAGCAAAGCGTGCACATCGATCCCCGAACACACATCGAGCCCCGAAGGGGCTTGCTGTCACATGTAGATAGTAAACAGAGACTCTGACGTCACGTTCCGACTTTTAGCACACTCGCCCCGAATTTTGCTGGTACTGCAACTTCGCGCCGCGCGTCACCTTAATTTCTGAGGACCTGCTCAGAGGGCGCGTGAAATGAACGCTGGGACGCGTGGCAGCCATGATGCGGTCGCATACGCGTTCTGAGCATGAAGTATAAATCAGCCCTTGCACAGTTTGTAACTGACCACAACTTATCAGACCCCTGGAGATTTCTAAACCCAAACTGAAGAGCATATTCCTTCTATTCACCAGTGCATCATTGCTACTCAAGAATTAATTTATTTCTTTGTAGTAACAATTTCTTGCCTATGATTAAATCTTGCAAGTATGACGCTAGTGTTTTTTCTGACTGTGCGTTGGATCTTGCCATGATCTTGGAGCTAAAATCATTATGACCCACATACTCATTTCGTAGATGGTGCCTTTTTTTATTAGCAGACGGGATCTGTACAGAATTTATATCCAAACAAATCAGTTTTTTCTGGAGACAAATACATCTCTGCAGGAATACTCTGGGGAAATCCTGAAGGCCTTCTTAAGAGGACAGATTATCTCATATCTTTCCCACAGAAATAAATTGGAAGCCAAGAAAGTATCAGAGCTAACCAGCGAAATTACTAAAATAGATCAAGAACATGCCAGGTGTCCAAGTGAGGCTCTTCATAGAAAAAGGCAGGCTCTGCATTCAGAACTCCACCTCTTGACAACTGAAGAAACAGAACAACTCATTATTAAATTAAGACTGCATTACTATGAACACCGAGAGAAAGCTAATAAGATCTTGGATCAACAAATCCACAAGCAAGAAGTTCACCACAGTGCAATCCCGGCAATCGCCAACACAAACGGAGACAAAACCATTGACCATAAAAATATAATGCACACATTTAGAGACTACTACAAGTCCTTATATTCTGCTGAGTTTAAACAAGATAAGACACAATCTAATACATTTCTGGATGCATTACAGATACCACAAATAGTTACTCTCAGTGCAGGGAATTGGATAAACCTCTGGCGCTATCAGAATTACTAGATGCTATAAAGTCACTTCAGAGTGGGAAAGCAGCAGGCCCTGATGACTACTCTACTCTAACAAATTTTATAAGAAATTCTCCACTTAGCTAGCTCCCTTCTTATTAGCAACATTTATAGAAGCTAGACACAATAAAATTCTACCTCAAACTTTTCGCCAAGCATTAATCACCGTCTTTCCTAAACAAAATAAGGACTTACTACAATGTGCATCATACAGACCAATTTCACTTCTGAATAATAATGTTATGATTGAATGGAACTACGTTTTTCACTACATTGGAGAAATTTGGGTTTGGCCCGAACATTTGTGCATGGATCAAGCTACTGTATACCAATCCAGAAGCTTCAGTTTGTATTAACATTAATTCAGACTACTTTAAACTAGAACGTGGTACCAGACAAGGATACCCCTTGTCACCACTGCTTTTTACAATTGCCATTGAGCCACTGGCAGTTCACTGTTGAAATGCTTATGAGATAAAGGGGATTATCAGAGAAGGACTTGAACAGAAAAATTCTCTATGTGCAGATGATATGATACTGTAAATGTCAGATCCACAAAATACTGTGCCTGCAGTCCTAACAGCACTTACAGAATTTCAAAAGATTTCTGGTCTCAGAATTAATTTGACTAAAAGTGTGCTCTTTTCAGTGAATTTCAAGCACACAATATTAGATTGGACACCTTCCCTTTTATCATTGCAGATCAGTTTAAATACCTAGGGGTAAATATCACAAGTAAGCATAAAGCTCTCTATTAACAAAAGTTCGCCATCAGTATGGAAAAATTTAAGCAAGACTTGCATAGATGGTCAACCCCTTCAGCTTACTGGAAGAATTAACATTGTTAAGATGAATATCCTTCATAAGCTTCTTCTTTATTTCGAAACATTCCAATATACTGTAAATACCTGCATATAGGACACATTTTTTTTCTTAAGAAGTAGGCCTAAAACCCAGGTGCGTCTTGTACATGGATACTGTTTCTCTTTCAGTTTGTACATGTTCAGTTTCTCCCTGTGCATTTCCTGTGCAGAGAGAGAGCGCAACACACACAAGCGCTGTTCGTTTTCAAATAATATTGCATGTACTGTACTATTTTAGAATAAAAACATACATTTGATTTAAGTCAGTCTGTAACAGCCAGTGTAAATATATGATAATTGTAAAGGTTAGCTTTTTTTTTTTTAAATTTTAGTTTAATTCTCATTCGGGTTCAGGATCTCCCCATCTGATACTGCTGTTTTCAAATAATAAATTTGCAAAAACCTCAAGTAAACTTTTTTTCACGTTGTCATTATGGGGTGTTGTGTGTAGAATTCTGAGGAAAAAAATGAATTCAATCCATTTTGGAATAAGGCTGTAACATAACATAATGTGGAAAAAGTGATGCCCTGTGAATACTTTCCGGATGCACTGTATGTTCCTGTGCACGCAGGCACTTCAGTTCGCAAGCATTGGTATGAGAATGCAGTCACAAATACACTGCAGATCTATAGCGCCTCTTTATGTGAAAACAGCAGTGGCGGGGGGGGTAGGGATTGGATCGTGAACGCGACTGAGAGAATGAAAAGTGAATTAAAAAAAAACAAAGCTTGCCTTTACAAGTATTATAAATTACACCAGCTGTTACAGACTGAAATCAAATGTATGTTTTTATTCTAAAATAGTAAGAATAAGATCAGTTCTCAAAACGGAATCGTGCAGGATCGAACTTGTGACCTTTTAATTACCAGTCAGTAGCTGATATTGTTGCGCCACGGAGGCAGTCATAGTAAATATGTGTCAATGTTGCATGCTAAGGCGGCCTTTTTTTCTGCAGTTATATTTTTGAATAAAAGCGCACTTGTTCTGTTATATTTGTACCTTTTGTTAGTGTTTCTTTGATATTTGGACTTCAGGCTTCATACATTATATAGGTTATTCCTACATTTTGTCATTTACTAATAGAATATGAAAAAGTTTCTGTTTTAAAAATGTGTTGACACAGATTACTGTAGAAACAGAACACACATGAAATGCGTCTGTTCCAAATAACAATCTATTATTTCCACTCTAAAACTCCACTTCACTCCCAGATAATCAATCAAGGCATGAGCCGGGAGAAGTTTGTGCACGTTCTAAGTTGGTGGGGGGATGTAATAGCCGGCTGCTTGAAGTTTGTCTTTATCAGCACATTTAGATGACAGAAGACGCTGGCGGAGAGGTGAGAACAGTTTTAAAAAGCGATTTAAGGTGGGACGAATCTACGAGTTTTTTCGTAGGCTCTGGTAATTCTAGTGTTAATGAATGATGAGTCACTGTTGCTGAGGCATATAATAGTAAAAGAACTAAAGATAGCATTTTTGAGTGAAAACTCACTGACACTTTCTGAAACCAATCAATTTATAAATACAGTGGATATAAAAACCCCTGCGAAAATTGCAGGTTTTGTTGATAAAAAAATGAAACCAAGAGAAATCCTGTCAGAATGCATTCTAACTTTTATTGCAAAATTGCAATCTATACACAGAATGGGAAAACAAATTAGAGTTCAGTGAACTAAGGAAAAACAATTATGCAAAACCTGGTTGCATTAGTTGGGTACAAACACTAAACTAGCACTTTTTGATTATAGTACAGCACTCAGTCTTTTTGGGTAAGAGTCTTTATCAGTTTGGCACTTCTGGACTTGGAGATTTTTACCCACTCCTCCTTGCAAAAAAATTCCAGATCTGTCATATTATGAGGGCATCTCTTGTACACATCTCTCTTCAGGTCACGCCACAGGTTTTCAATTGGATTAAGGTCTGAGCTCTTCCAGGGCTATTCCAGAACTTTATTCCTTTTTGATGAAGCCATTGCTTTGTTGATTTTCATGCATGCTTTGGGTCATTGTCATGCTGAAAGGTGAAATTCCTCTTTATCTTAGGATTCCTAGCAGATGCTTGAAGGTTTTGTGCCAAACAAGACTGATACTTGTAGATATTCATTATTCCATCCACATTGACGAAAGTTCCAGCTGAAGAAAAGCCGCCCCAAAGCATGATGCTGCCTCCATTATGCTTCACATTCGGTATGGTGTTCTTTTGATGAGGTGCTGTGTTATTTTTGTGCCAAACATACCTTTTGCAATTATAGCCATATAGTTCAACTTTAGTCTCTTCAGACCGTAATACATTTTTCCACATGGTTGTGGGAGACTGGGTATATCTTTTTGCAAAGTTTAGCTGGCCTTGGAAGTTTTTCTTTGTGAGAAAAGGCTTTAGTCTTGCTACCCTACCCCACAACCCAGACATTTGAAGAATATGGCTGATTGTTGTCACATGTACAACCAGTACTTGCCAAGAAATTCTGCAGCTCCTTTAAAGGCCTCCCTGACCAGTTTTCCCCTTGACTTCTCATCAGTCTTGGAAGGATGTCCTGACTTTGGTAGAGTCATGTTGAGCCATATTTTCTCCACACGTTGATGACTGTCTTCACTGTGCTTCATGGGATGTTTAATGCTTTGGATACTTTTTTTGTACCCCTGTTCTGACTGATACCTTTCAATGATAAGATCCTGTTAATGTTTTAAAAGTTCTTTTCAGACCTTAGCTTTTACAGCATGTTGCCACCAAGAGGATATCACATTAATTCTACAGGAGCAGCCAAACTTTTATCTGAGCTCAATCAGAGCCACTTTAATTGTCAGTTGTATACGACCCTGTGTTTGGATTCAGCGGGTTAGAAAATGGATGGATGGATGGATACTAACTACTATTTGAGATGAGACTTATTGTGATTGCTTGATTCTGAACGCAGCCACATCCTTGATTATTAAAGGGTGTGCACACTAATGCAACCAGGTTTTTGTATGATTTTTTTTCCTTTATTCACTAATTGACTCTCCATGCTAGTGTTTAGATCTGGTAGTGCCATGCTGACACTTCAGTATGTGAGCAAAGGTACCAAGAAAGCAGTCAGACTTCATTTTTTGGGCACATACACCATCAGATCTATACACTAGCGTGACGAGTCCCTTGCATACTGAAGAGTCTATAGCTGCAGGTGGAAACTGCCGTTGCACTTTTCATAACTTATCTTTTTCTGAATATGGAGTAGCATTGCACATGTCGATCAAACACAGGAAGCTCTACAGTCTACTTTTGACTTTATGCTCTGCTGTTTACTTATATTTATTTAATGTGGCGTTTTTATAAATAACATATTTGTGTTTCATATAAAGACCATCAAGAAACATAATCACAAATGGAACTTTGCATGATACCAAGGCGAGCTCTGTAAGTCCTGCAGTGACTGCATCCAAACAGTGCCATCTTTTGCCTGTACACCTGGCGCAACTGCATTGCTTTTATGTGTGAGTGGACATTTTTTGCAGGGAGGATTTCTGTTCTCATTCTCCGATGTAGAACCCTCGTCCTCCTCTGAGTTCACCTCTGTTATAGCACGTCTTTATTTGAAAACAGCAGTGTCAGATTGGAGGAGTGTGAACGTGACTGAGAGAATAAAACTGAATAAAAAAAACAAAAAATGAAAAGCTAACCTTTGCAAGTACCATAAATTTATACTAGCTGTAAAAGACTCAAATCAAATGTGTTTTTATTCTATAATAGTAACAATAAGAACAGCTCACTACTCAAAACGGTAAATGTAGGAAGCGCCCAGAATTGAACCCGTGACCTCTTAATTATGAGTCAACACTTCTTACCGCTGCACCACCCAAGTCAGCATTGTACCCTAACCCCATTTCTTTTTCTTCAGTTATATTCTTGAATAGAAGTGTATTTGTTTTGTTATCCTTGTACCTTTTGTGTTTATTTGATACTTGGACTAATTTTGAAATTCTACTCGTAACTGTCATAACTGAATACTACTTACGTACATATATACGGCCATAGCCTGCATCTCGGTTGCCGTGTGAGGCGGGGTTGTCCCCCATCACCACGCCTCTCACGTAGTTGGCTGCCTGCCGGTATTGCGTCCTCCATCCGCACGCTTCCCACGTAATTGACTGCCTGCCCATATAAGGCCGGTGTCCACACACCTACCACGAGGTTGGCTCCCTGCCTATATACATTGACGACATCCCGTGCTCATGTGCCTCCTTACTTGCTTCCTTACTGTCCTCAGCTGTTCGTGCTCACTGCTACCTTCTTCTTTACTCCACTGCATCAAGCCTGTTATTGTTCGCCTTGCTTTACGTCTGCCTGCTGGTGACTCCTGCCTTTTCGTTTACTCCACCGCTTTACTACGAAACTTACAACCACCAAAACTTTGTAATGGTACCAGGCTTTAGATCTAATCTCTGCACAAGAACCTCATTGAGGCAACTGTCTTCACTGAAACATCCCTCTCATACCCTCTGACCACCCATTCCAGTTCAAACGCCTCCAATTTCCAGTAAGGGTCTGCTTTGCTATGACAATAAATGAGTCACAGGGCTAGACTCTAAAAAAGGTCGGCATTGACTTGACACAAGATTGCTTCTCACATGGCCAACTGTATGTTGCATTCTCAAGAGTAAGACAGACATTTTACAGCCTGAGGGCAGAACTGCAAGCGTTGTTCACAAAGAGATCCTTTCATCCTAAAAATGTGTATTTCTCATACACAACATTTACAATCATACTCTTCATTCTCAGTAAAAAAATAAGCCTACGACAATTACATTGACAATCACATTACGTTATTTTTTAAATGTTACCTTTTTTTCATAACTTAGTTTAACACACTACTTCTCCGCTGCGAAGCGCGGGTATTTTGCTAGTTAGTGCTATAACATGAAAAAAGTTTCTGTTTTAGGTATGTGTTCAACATGAAATGCATCTGTTCCAAATAATGATACATTATTTACCCTATACAATTCCAGGCATCTCACACTCCGATAAAGAGCCTTGAGCTGGGAGAACGTTTTGCCTGTGTTGAGCTGTGGTGGTAGGGTGGATGGACTAGCAGGCTGCTTGCTGCTTGTGCTGATCGACACATTTGTAAAATGAAAGATGCTAATGAGAGGTGCGAAGGTGGCCCAGGATTACAAGTTTTTTCCTAGGCTTCAGGGATTCTATTGTTAACATAATGTATGTAGACATATCAAGATTTGATTTTTATTTAAACAGTCCCTTTAGATAATGTGATGTAATTACAAAAAAAAATTGTAATTTAACTTGTAATAGGATTGTCAAAAGTATTGAAATATCATTAAGTATAGATTTTAATATTTTAATACTACTTCAATACTCATTTTTCATGGTATTGATTCTACAGCATATATTGCAAATTAATTTTAAGTTTAGTCAGGCTTTTGACAGTTAAGCCTCGTAGGCTATCAGTCTACATAACTAAAGTTGCAGGGCCCTATCCACCTGATATTAAGATGGCAGCTTCAGCATCATCAGCGCCTTCACCAGCACATTTAAGTGAGGGCAGTTGGAGTGGTGCCTGGAAATACTTTGGCTTTGTGGCAAATGGAGACTGAAAACCTAAAGTCTCAATGAAAGATTTGATACCACACAATACCAAATAAAGAGGCTAATACAACCGATTTAGCCAAACACTTCAAGGACTGACACGTGAGACAATACAAAGAATTTTGTGAGGTATCTCCAAATTATTATTTCCAAGTTATGGAAACATTAATAAATATATAAAGCTGTAAACTGCTGCATTTAATGTAGGAATGTGATGTTTATTTTTTTTTTCTACGTGTGTAAACGTTTTATGTAGTCAGTTAAATGTTTAATGCATTGAAACAGGGGACTGTAATTATTTTTACCTCCAGGACAGTTTTTTTTCTGTGCGGTTTATTCAGCACTCTTTAGCAGAAAAGCTCTGTTGCTCCCTGGATTTTTAACCCCTCGCCTCTAAGTGTGCTGCCATAGTGCGTTCATTTATTTTATTACAAGTGTTTTAAAGATTATATTTCATGACATTTTACTATATAATCTAAGGCACTATAACTAATCAGTTAATATACAATGCTGCTACATCTTCATGTATTCATATATTTCCAGCTGTGCTTCAGAATATGAGTTTAATATCGAGAAATATTTGCAGCCCAACAAAAGTACACATCATGGAAGATCATGTTGACATGCTATTCTTTCTTGCAAAAAAAAGAATAAATTGGAAGATACAAAGACATCATGTGCCTTGTATGCATTTATGCAAAGCCTTATTTGTTAATGGTCTATTTGTGTTCTGCTTTTCTGAGAAATTGTTTAAAAAAGATCACATTAATGTTCTTTACTACCTCAGAAATTAGTATTTGCTTTCATCAATGTTAAAAAAAAAAAAAGCTATTGATTGGACTTAAATCGTTACTTTTTGCTGTTTACAGACCTTTAATGTTGCATGTTACCTTTTAGAAAGGATTACTTGAAGCATTTACATTTAATGACTAAAATTTCTGTTTTTTATTTCCATCAATGTAAAGATTTTAATACATATTAAATTGCAATGTATTTAAATAAATCTTCTTTTATTGAGTTACATTATATATTGTATTGAGTATTGAAAATTATATCAAATTTTGATTCCTTTCTTGTATTGTATCAGTTTGAAATCATAGTATAACAACAACCCTACTTTGTAATACTTAATCATTGAAAAATAAACAGATTATCCATTTTTGACTGTTGGGAAAAGTAAGTACACCCTTGGCTGTAATAAGGTGGTATTGCTCCTTTTGCCAAAAAACAACCAAGTAGGCATTTCCTGTATCTGACTAACAATCTCTGACATCTACTGGGAGAAAGTTTTTCATACTTCACCATGTAGATTTCATTCAGCTGTGCAAAGTTTGAGGGGTGTCTTGTATGAATAACCCCTTTCAAATCCTACCACAGCATCTCGATTAGATTCTGATCCAGGCTTTGACTTACCTATTGTAGAACTCGCCATTTCTTTATTTTCATCCATTTCTTGGTGGATTTAATGGTGTATTTAGCATATAAAGGCTTAAATGCTTACTTATCTGAACATATCATTTCTTACAAACCTGACCTTGCATTACAAACTCAAAATGCTGGCATGCTTATCATTCCAATGATTAATAAAGTAGCAGTGGGAAGTCAAGCTTTTAGTTACAGGGCCCTGAAACTATGGAATGGTCTGCCTGCTACTATAAGAAGTGCTTGTTCAGTCTCAGCTTTTCAATCTAGGCTGAAGACTTAGTATTTCAGCAGCTCCACTCAGGGTATGCTAAACTGATTATGTGTGTATAATGTGTATACTGCGGCGCTGTTGTTAGTCATTTAGTATTAAAATATACAATATTTTTAAACTGCTTCTAACCCTCCCCTATTTTGATTCTCTTCCCGGTATCCTCATGTGGCACTTGGTGTCAGTGTTCTACTGCCAAGTTACTTGCCTGACTATGGAAAATTCCTCTCAAATAAAGGGGCACTAAAATTATTGGGTAGAAGCGTCCTTTAATCAGATTGGCCAACCCAGCAGTGACTCAACTGTAGAGTGGCCAATAGGGGGAAGGTGGCCAGTTGGCCAAGGCCTCCAGGACTCTTGACTGTGTATGGCTTGTCTGACTTCTTTTCTACAATCTGGCCGTAGTTATACAATTAGCTGATGGACAGATATTGTTGTTTCCATTTATGTTAATTAATTTCTGCTTTGTTTTTGATGTACAGTATATGAAAAAATCTGTATCCTTATATGATGTAGTTCTCTGTTTAGTGAGTGGTTTAATCTATTTTTGCATTTTGCCTTGAGTGTTGTGGTGGTGCTGTGCAGATGCACTTGGTGAGAAGTGGTGGTGCAAGAGCAAAGTAGTTTGTACTATTGTATTTCTGAGGTGGCAATGATAGATTGATCATCTAGATCTGTGAAGAGAATGATATTTTTTTTGTGTGTAT